>NC_047090.1:189661542-189964875 GCF_902459505.1 Geotrypetes seraphini | reverse complement strand
TTCTCGTCCGGTTCTAAACTAAACCTTAAGTTTATATACCGCATCATCTCCACTGACCCACCCCCGCCTCCCTTGGTGGTCTAGCAGGCTTTCGGGGCAGAAGCGACCTCCCTACGCTCCTGCCCCGTGCAGATCGCCAATAGGAAATGACTGCCGTGAGTTCCCGTAGTCTCTCGAGCTCACGGCAGCCATTTCCTATTGGCGATCTACACGGGGCAGCAGCGTAGGAAGATCGCTCCTGCCACGAAAGCCCGCTAGACCACCAGGTAAGGAGGAAGGCTGGAGAGAGGCGGGAATGTGCTAAACTACGGTGAGGGGACCCCTCCCTCCCCCCCAAAAATTGTGAATATGTGAAATCGCGAGTGTCGAAATGGGGAGGGGGAAGTGTATCTATATCATGGCATCGGAATGGGGGGAGGCCCCAAAGTTTGGTGGACGTTTCCCGGGCACTGCACTTTGAAATCTTCAGGCAGCCGCCCGGGAACCCTTCATTCTACCTCAGGTGGGTGGTGGAGCTTTTGGGCCCCTCCAAACAAAACACCCCCTTGGCCTTACACACTCAGCGCCCCGCCCCCTCTCCTTCACCTTCCCACTGGCCTCGGAGAGCGCGGCGACGGCAGCGGCCGCGAGCCCGGAACTTCCCCTCGGTGGCAACTTCCTGTTTCCGGCCTCGCGGCCGCTCTCTTCCGGGCCCGACGCGGCACTGCACGGAAGGGCTGACGGCTGGGCTTCGACCTCGCGCAGCGCCTGCAGGACGGGAAAGCCTGAGGCGCGCTCGCGCTCCGAGCCTCAGTTGGACGCGGCCTCTGCGCATGTCTAGTAGAGAGAGCGTCGCGAGCCCACCTGCCCCGCCCTTGGAGCTGTAAACGCCACGCCTCTCTCTACCCTAATACACAGGGCCCTGGACTTCCATGTTTAGTCAGAGAGAACGCGTGGCCTCTTCAGGTTTCCAAAGCATAGACACAAGTGCTGGGTTTTGAGAAACCGTCTAGATCAGTGGTTCCCAACCCTGTCCTGTCGGGTTTTCGGGATAGCCCTAATGGATATGCATGAGAGAGATTTGCATATAATGCAGGTGATAGGCATGCAGATCTGCTCCATGCATATTCATTAGGGCTATCCCGAAAACCTGACTGGCTGGTGGTCCTCCAGGATAGGGTTGGGAACCACTGATCTAGATGCCTGGACAGCCCGCTCAAAAGAGGACAAATCCAGATTAGGGTTACCAGATGTCTCAATTTCCCCTGACATGTTCTCTGTTTGAGGACTGTGTCAGGAGTCCAGGCAGCTTTTTAAAATTTTATTACTTATGTCTGAGAAAATGACGTCTAATAACTGTCGTTCTCAACCCTGTCCTAGGGGACCCCCAGCCAGTCGGATTGTCAAGATATCCCTAATGAATATGCATAAGACATATTTGCGTGCCTGTCTCCTCCATTATATACAAATCTCTCATGCATATTCATTGACAACCCGACTGGCTGGGGGGTCCCCTAGGACAGAGTTGAGAAACACTGTAATAACCCTACAGCAGCTTCTGTACCTATCCAAAGTCCTCTCTTCCCATCTCACCCCTACCCCCGCTGGAATCTGGGGTGTGCTCACCCAGCACTGCTGTAACTCTTCAGGCAGTTGGCAGCATGACTAAACTAAACATGCTGTGCAGCGACCCAGAAGCTCCTCTGCTACTTCTTCCTGTCCTCCACATAGGCGGAAACAGTAGCAGAAAGGCAGTGTTTTTACTTCAGCTACACTGCCGACAGCTGGACAACTTACAGCAACACTAGATGAGCAACCACCAGGGACAGCACAGGGAAGATAAGAGAGATGCTGGATTGCATGAATAGGGATTAAAGAGAAGGAAATATAGCAGACCTCCAGGGAAGGTAATAGAGGGCGCAGATAAAGATGCCAGACCACAGGAGGGGGGAAGGGAAGGAGAGAGATGGGGAAAAGGGGGGGGGGAGAAAAGAGAGAGGTCAGACCAGGGAAAGGAAGGAGAAGGGAGGGATTCCAGATTAAGGCAGGGGGTGGGGAATGGAAAGACAGAGATGCAGCCAGACCACAAAGGGGGGCGGAGAGAAAGGAAGTAGGGGAGAGAAATGCCAGACTGAGAAGGTGAGGAAAAAGATCCAGAGGAGGAGGAAATGGGGAAGACAGTTGGTAGGCCATAGGAGAGGAAAAGAGAAGGAGGAGATGGTACATATGGATGGATGGAAAAGGGGAGAGAGAAGGACATGGTGCACAGGGATGGGGAAGGGAAGAGAGATGGAAGAAATGCTATTTATGGATAGATGGGAATAGAAGAGAAGAAAGAGGGAGGAGATGCCACACGTGGATGGTAGGGAGGGGTAGAGAGAGGGAGTTCTTCACCCCCTAAACCAGTGGTTCCCAACCCTGTCCTGGAGGACCACCAGGCCAATCGGGTTTTCGGTATAGCCCTAATGAATATGCATGAAGCAGATTTGCATGCCTGTCACTTCCATTGTATGCAAATCTCTCTCATGCATATTCATTAGGGCTAGCCCGAAAACCCGATTGGCCTGGTGGTCCTCCAGGACAGGGTTGGGAACCACTGCCCTAAACTGTACTGTTCCCGCAGGTTTTTGCAGCCTAAATGCATGACCTTGTATTTCATAGCATTAAATTTTAGCTGCCAAATTTCAGACCATTTTTCAAGCTTTCGCACGTCTTGCTTCGTTATTCACATCATCCTGGGTGTCTACTCTGTTGCATATTTTGGTATCATCCGCAAAGAGGCAATACTTACCCAACAGCCCTTCAGCAATATCATTTATAAAAATGTTAAAAATAACAGGCCCAAAAACATAACTGTGGAAACCAAACAGCTGGGGGACACAAGATGGCAGCAGCGTGATAGCAGCTAAGAGCTGGAGCTCCGTTTTACCTTGCAATACCTTTTGGTCATGTTTTTTACTGACCGTGAAATTTACATTTTCTCCTTATGGGGAATTGAAAGATGCCTCACAGCAAACGCAAGGGGGTTGTTCGAGTGGATCCTCCTACACCCTGGCAAGTTTTGATGGACCGGTTCTTAACAAGCTCACCGGCAGTAGTGAGAAGGGGAATCCCTGCGGTTGCGCCGGTGGAGGGAGCCATCAGAGCCTTAGGGCTTGAAACATTGTTGTCCCCCCAGAAGCCCATTTACCGCCCAATCCTGCTCAGGAGGACATGATTGGTGAGAATGCTGAGGACCTAACGAGCCCGTCACAAACTGAAGGAGGATCCCACGTTATCCATGAAGCTGAGATGACATTGAGTAGAAGAGCGGAGAGAACCGACTTCTCGCTGATGACTTTGGCTAACATCTGGAGACTGCTTCTGAAATTAGAAGCTGCAGCAACTAAATCTGCCAGCAATATCTCTAAAGTAGTGAGTAAACTGGACAAATTATCTGATTCAGTTCAAAATATTAAAATTGAAACAGACTCTAAACTTGCTCAAATGAGTAAAGAATTTTCCTCTTTACAAAATATTTCTGCTACTGTTGTTAAGGATAGAGTCTTTTTACAAAGAAAAATTGAACAGCTGGAGAATTTAAATTGGAGGCTCAATTTACAAATAATAAATTTCCCCAAGTCAGCTTTATCTACTCCTTTAGATTTGTTTAAAAAATATTTAATGGAAAATCTGAAATTTTCCCCTGAAATGATGCCTCCTATAAACAGAATTTACTACTTACATAAAAGAAAAGTAAATATACCTGAAAATCAACAAGAAATAGCACAGCAAATTGATTTCAACAACCTAACAGATATATTGGAGAATTCCCAGGAGGAGATTGAATTTTGAGGTACTTTGGTAAAATAATTAGTCTTTGAACAGGACTTAAACTCAATTATGAAAAGTTTTTTTCATTTTCAAAATTTATTCATGGGTCAAAAAATATGGATTTTCCCCAATGTTACAGAGATAACCCAAGATTGCAGAAAAGCATAGAACATAGGAATTGCTGCTGCTGGGTCAGACCAGTGGTTCATCATAACCAGCAGTCCACTGACCCTTGCTGTGGCTGGTGGGGATCCCTAAGCACCGCCAGCAGAGGACCTCCTCTAGAGATGGCCAGAACTCCCCTCCAACCATATGCAGCAGTCGCTGGCAGCATCCATGAGGCACTGAGTGTGCCAGCATCTGTGACTCAGGGACGCTACTGCTGCCTGCCAAGCTTGGCAAAAGGGACCCCCGGCCACCTGCACAGGAAGTCTTCAGCTGACAGCTGAGTATTTCTATTTACATTAGAGGCTGTGGCAGAAAGCACAGTTACTTACCGTAACAGGTGTTATCCAGGGACAGCAGGCATATATTCTCACATGTGGGTGACGTCATCTACGGAGCCCCAGCGCGGACAGCTTTTCAAGCAAACTTGATTGAAGTTTCAAGTTTGCTACACTGCACCACACATGTGCATGCCTTCTTGCCCACTAGAGGGCGCATCCCCACCTCGTGGTCCTCAGTTCCATAACCAGCAAAGAAGCCATCCCCGGGGAGGAGGGCGGGTTGTGAGAATATATGCCTGCTGTCCCTGGATAACACCTGTTACGGTAAGTAACTGTGCTTTATCCCAGGACAAGCAGGCATGATATTCTCACATGTGGGTGACCTCCAAGCCAACCAAAAAAGGGCAGGTGGGAGGATGGCAATTTAGGAAAACAGGTTACGTAAAACCGACTGGCCAAACCGGCCGTCACTTCTGGACAACGAATCCAGACAGTAGTGGGAGGTGAAAGTATGAACCGAAGACCAAGTGGCAGCCTTGCAGATATCCTCCACCGGAGTAGACCGGAGGAAAGCAACAGAAGCTGCCATAGCCCTGACCTTATGCCCCGTGACTCGACCATGGAGCGTGAGACAAGCCTGAGCGTAGCAAAAAGAAATACAAGCAGCTAGCCAGTTGGACAAGGTGCGCTTGGAAATAGGATGTCCCAGCCGATTAGGATCAAAGGACAAAAATAATTGAGGAACCTTCTGATGAGACTTGGTACGTTGGAGATAAAAAGCCAACGCCCTCTTACAGTCCAGCGTGTGAAGCGCCGCCTCACCAGGATGAGAGTGGGGCTTCGGGAAGAACACCGGAAGAACAATAGACTGATTGAGGTGGAAATCAGACACAACCTTAGGTAGGAATTTAGGATGGGTGCGAAGAACCACCTTGTCATGATGGAATACAGTAAAGGGCGGGTCCGCAACCAAAGCCTGTAGCTCACTAATCCGACGAGCAGACGTGAGTGCAAGGAAAAAGACCACCTTCCAAGTGAGAAACTTAAGAAGAGACTTGTCAATAGGCTCAAAAGGAGGTTTCATCAGTTGAGCCAAGACCACATTAAGATCTCAAACTACAGGAGGAGGTTTCACAGGAGGATTAATATTAACTAAACCCCTCATGAAACGAACCACTAGAGGATGTAGAGAGAGAGAACGTCCCTCTAGATGCCGATGGAAAGCAGCAATAGCACTAAGATGTACCCGGATGGAAGTTGTCTTCAGCCCAGACTCGGACAAATGCAACAAATATTCCAGAACCGAGGACACCGGAACCAAACTTGGATCCAGATGGTGCGAGGTACACCAGGATGAAAATCTGGTCCACTTTTGAGAATAACAAAGCCGAGTCGAGGCCTTGCGCGAGGCTTCCACCACCTCCCTGACCGCCGAAGTCAGGGGGAAAGGAACCAAGCCGTCAGATGTAATGACTGAAGATTGGGATGCAACAGCGAACCCCGACTCTGAGACAGCAGAGAGGGAAACACCGGCAGAAGTAGAGGCTCCCTGGTACTGAGTTGAAGAAGCAGGGAAAACCAGTGTTGACGAGGCCACCGAGGCGCAATGAGAATCATAGTGGCGCCGTATGACTTGAGGTGAACCAACGTCCTCAAGATCAGAGGAAAAGGAGGAAACGCATAAAGGAATCTCCCTTCCCAGTCGAGAAGGAAGGCGTCTGCCTCGAAACGGTCCTGGGAGTAAATTCGTGAACAGTAGAGGGGCAGTTTGTGAGTCTCCGGGGAGGCAAACAGATCCACCTGAGGCGTTCCCCAGCGGTCGAAGACCTCGCGCAGAACTCGGGAGTTTAGTGACCACTCGTGCGGCTGGAGAAGACGACTGAGTTTGTCGGCCAGACAATTCTTCACTCCCTGAATGTAAACCGCCCGCAGGAAGATGTTCTGGGAAGTCGCCCATTCCCAAAGGCGCAAGGCCTCCTGGCATAGGGACCAGGAGCCCGTTCCCCCTTGCTTGTTTACATAATACATTGCCACTTGGTTTTCCGTCCGCACCAGGACCACCTGATTGCGCAGCAGATGACCGAACGCCCGAGCTGCCAGAAAGATGGCACGAAGCTCCAACACATTGATGTGACACAGACGGTCCTCCGCCGACCATAGCGCTTGAGTCCGCAGACCGTCGAGGTGAGCCCCCCACGTGTACTCCGAAGAGTCCGTGGTCAGGACCCTGTGATGTGGAGGGAAGAGAAAGAGCAAACCCCCTGAAAGATTGGAAGAGTTGGTCCACCAACGGAGCGATCGTCTCAAAGAAGGAGTGACCGCTACAGGGAGAGAGAGCGGGTCTCGATCCTGACGCCACTGGGAGGCCAAGGTCCACTGAGGAATTCTCAGATGCAATCTGGCAAACGGCGTGACATGAACTGTCGAAGCCATGTGGCCGAGTAGAATCATCAGCCTGTGCGCAGAAACGGAGCGCTGCCGCAGAATCTGGCGGGCCAGGCGAAGCAGAGCCTCCAGTCTCGACGAGGGAAGGAACGCACGAAGGCGAACCGTGTCCAGCACGGCCCCGATAAACTGAAGGGATTGAGCCGGGCACAGCTGTGATTTGGGAAAATTTACCTCGAACCCCAGACGTTGAAGGAAGATGATAGTCTGTCGGGTCGCTGAGGTAACCCCCTCCCTGGATGAAGCCTTGATCAGCCAATCGTCCAGGTAGGGGAAGACCTGTAGCCCCTGAGATCTCAGGGCAGCCGCGACCACCACCATACACTTCGTGAAGACCCGAGGGGACGAGGCCAGCCCGAAGGGGAGAACGCGATACTGGAGGTGCAAATCCCCCACCTGGAACCGTAAGAACTTGCGGAAGGCGGGATGCACCGGAACATGCGTATATGCTTCCTTCAGGTCCAGGGAGCACATCCAGTCCCCCGATTCTAACAGAGGGTACAGGATCGGAAGGGACAACATACGGAACTTCTCCCGGACAAGGAACTTGTTGAGCCTCCGGAGGTCCAGAATGGGGACCAAAAAGTAACGGGAGTAAAACCCCCGTCCCCTTTGGTTCAGGGGCACGGGCTCCACCGCCCGAAGGCTCAACAAGGACCTGGCTTCCGACAGGAGAAGAGGAAGCTGGTCTCGACAGCCAAGGGAAGCCCCCGGCGGATGTTCCGGCGGCCTGGCTAAGAAGTTTAGCGAGTACCCCTCGGAGATGATCCGGAGCACCCAAGCGTCTGACGTGATCTCGGCCCAGGCTGGAAGAAAGGCCTGCAAACGGCCCCCGATAGGAAGGGGGTCCTTTGACAGTGCGGAGGGGGCCCGCCCCCAACCGCGCATCACGTCAAAAAGACGGAGCGGGTTTAGACGCTCCCTGCGCCTGAGGCTTTGGTTGGGACGCTCTGCCCTGCTGCTGGGGACGCCGGGGCGGAGGCCTGGAGAAGGCCGGCGTCGACTTCTGTGGGTACCGCCGCGGAGGAGGTCTAAACGGCTTCTGTGGCGGGGCCCGGGGTTTAGGACGGACCAATGAGGCGATAGAGCGCTCATGTTCAGACAAGCGTTTGGTCGCCGCCTCCAAGGACTCATTGAACAACTCGGAGCCAACACAGGGAAGGTTGGCCAGACGTTCCTGTAAGTTCGGGTCCATATCCAACGCACGAAGCCACGCGAGACGGCGCATCGTGACCGCAAAGGCGGATACGCGAGAGGCCAACTCAAAGGCATCGTAGACTGCGTGAAAGAGGTAGAGGCGCAGCTGGGATAGATTGGCCCTAAAGGCGCCAAAATCCTCCTTATGGGAATCAGGCATGACTCCATAATACCTGGGCAACGCCTTGACCATCTGCCTCAAATAGGAGGAGAAGGTGAATGCATAATTAAGGACCCTGGCCGCCATCAAGGAGTTAGAATAGAGGCGACGACCAAACTTGTCCAGGGTCTGCCCCTCCCGCCCGGGGGGGGTCGCAGCCGAGACCCGAGAAGGCTGGGACTTCTTCAACGCCGATTCCACCAGCAACGACTGGTGAGACAACTGCGCTTTATCGAAGCCCTTGCAGGGGACTGTGCGGTACTTCGACTCCATCTTAGATGGAACAGCTGTGACTGTAAGAGGGGAGTCCAAGTTCCTCAGGAAGGTCTGGTGTAGAACCTTGTTAAGAGGCAGCCGGGGGGTCTCTCTGGGAGGAGAGGGCAAATCCTGCTCCTCCAAAAATTCCTTCGAATATTGAGACCCTGACGCCAGATCAAGGTCCAAGGCTCTTCCCATATCAAGGACAAATCTGGAAAAGGAAGAGGGCTTCGAAGGAGGCGAGGGAGAACGAGAAGCTTTCGTCGCCAAGAAGGAAGGGGAAGCCTCACGGGAATAACGAGGCTCCCTCCCCGTGCCCGAACCCGAACCCCAAGAGGCCGCACCAAGCGACCTCGACGGGGTCGGGGACCGGCCACGCCCCGAGGAACCCCTGCGGGAAGTCCCCGGGGTATGAGGGATCGAGGCACGCCCCCTCCGTCTCGGCGAAGAGTCCCTCGAGTACTCAACCTCGGAGGAACGGAGAAGCCTCGGATTATCGAGGCGAAGCTCGGAGACCCGAAGGGTCTCGGCCCCGGTCGTCGAGGAGCGACCGCGTCGTCGAGGAGAAACCCGTTGACGTTTGGGCTTCCTCGACCGACGCTTCGCCCAAAGCCGACCCGAGGGCGAGGAGTCCCGGGAGGATCTCGACGAGGTCGAAGAGGAAGAGATCCTCCGAACACTCCGCCCCTTGTCCCGAGGCCGCACGCTCCGCTCAGGCTGGTCAGCCGAAGTCGAGGGCAAGGCCGGGGTCGAGGCCGAAGCCGTCCCGGGGGCTGAAGTCGAGGGTACCGAGACCGAGGCCGCCGACGCCGGGGCCACCGAAGGCGGCTGGAGGTGCGCGAGGGCACTGGACAACTCCGAGGTAATAAGCGCACGGAGTAAGTCCTGAAAGGCCGGTACCGCCATCATGGCAGGTAGATCCTGGGCCGGCGGGTGCTCCCTCGAGGGCGACCTCGGTCTCGAGTATTCCCGCGGGGCACCCGACTTCGACGCTCGGGGCGGGGCCGAGGACGACCCACCCGCCCCCTTCGATGAACCAGAGGATGGCTTCTGCGAGGCTGGAAGAGAAGAAGGAAGTGGGGACTTACCCTTCGTCGATTTCAGGGTCGAAGAGACCGGCTTCGACGAAGCGGGCTGTCGGGGCGAGGTCGAGGGAGATGAGGCCGAGGTCAAGGCCGGGGCTGAAGCCGAGGCCGACGTCGAGGCCTTCCCCGCCCCGATGTCCACCGCAAAGAGCTCCGCCATCCGAGCGCGACGGCGGCGAAGGGCCCTGTTTTGAAAAGTGGAGCACCGAGTACAAGAATCCATCGGGTGCTCAGGGCCCAGACAAAGCAAGCACCACTGGTGAGGATCGGTAATTGAAAGGAGGCGATCGCACCGGGTGCACTTTTTAAAACCCGTCAAGGGACGGGACATGGACACGAAAACCGTCCGGGAACTAACGAGGTCCCGCGGCCGCGGCTACCGGGAGCCCCCGGAGCCGACGGAAGAAAATAAAAGAGTGTTTTTTTTTTTTTCCGACGGAACTCGATACAGAATAAAAGAAAAAACCAAAATAAGCACAGCGACCGAGAAAAAACCCCTCAGCCGCGGTGTCAAAAGGCTAAACACGAAGAGCACAATTACCACAGGGCTTCTGGCTCTGCGGAAGAGAATGAACTGAGGACCATGAGGTGGGGATGCGCCCTCTAGTGGGCAAGAAGGCATGCACATGGGTGGTGCAGTGTAGCAAACTTGAAACTTCAATCAAGTTTGCTTGAAAAGCTGTCTGCGCTGGGGCTCCGTAGATGACGTCACCCACATGTGAGAATATCATGCCTGCTTGTCCTGGGATAAACCCATTTACAAAGTATGTATTCTTCCCAATTAATATTTCCAAATGAATAAAGTGTCTTTGCTTATTTGTAAATGTGTCTCTAATTCAGTAGCATAATTAAATGAAATAACTACTTCTGAAGTTCACAGGGATGGGCGGAAACAGTAGCTGCAGCATTTTGTACTGTTTGGATCTATCTGATCATGTATTGCATTGAAGTAGTCAAAGATTGTGATTGGTAGGGTTTCAGTCCTCTAACCCAGGAGTAGAGTCCTGTCTAGGCTGAGGTCCAGCCATATGATATTGTTTCCACTCCATTTTTTAATTTCTTTAATGCTCAGAGCCAATAAGAAACTAATTTGAAAATAAAATACTGATTGTTTTAATTATGCGTGTATTGATATGTTTTAAAAAACAAACAGTTATAATTAATAAACAAAGTAACTGTAGGAACTATTTACATTTAGTGAGGAGGAAGTGTATTCCGCCACCCTTCCAATGGCTGCTCAACTGGACCGGAAACGCAGCGAGGGCCGGCCGGATCGGGAAATGACGCGCTCCCGGCTTCCAGGCCTTTCTAGTACGTTCCACTGCGCCGGAGTATAAAGGCAGCGCTGCGGCAGGAGGGGCGCTCGGCTGTCAGGGCAGCGGCAGCTTGGTCTGGTCAGCGAGCGCGGGGCCGTCGTCGTCATGGCTAAGTGGGGGCAGGGAGACCCGCGCTGGATCGTGGAGCAGCGGGCGGACGCCACCAACGTCAACAACTGGCACTGGTAAGAGGGAGGGAGCGTTAATGGTGGAAGGCGGCGCGAGAGCGCCAGGGCAAGGTTCGAGAAGCAGCGCGCGCGGAGTCCACGCGCGCGATTGGAGGCCCAACAAAGAGCATTCTGAAAGGTGGTTACGTAACTCGCGTGAAATACGTGATTGAAACGACCTTAAAAACTCTGGCTGGCCAGTTCAGCAGTTCCCCAATCAAATGGGTGACTATCACTATTGAATGGAGGTGTAATAATAACGATTGATTTCTTGTATACCCCCTGCCAGTAGTTCTAGGCGGTTAAATACAGACACATGAACAAGTTAAAATACAATTTCATACACACAGCCCTTAACATCTCAATTAAGTACAACCTAATTGGAGGAAAAGGTTACAAAAACACAGCCTAACAAAAATCAACCAGAGGACATAATTTGAGGTTGAGGGGTGGTAGATTCAGGGGCAATGTTAGGAAATTCTACTTTACGGAGAGGGTGGTGGATGCCTGGAATGCGCTCCCGAGAGAGGTGGTGGAGAGTAAAACTGTGACTGAGTTCAAAGAAGCGTGGGATGAACACAGAAGATTTAGAATCAGAAAATAATATTAAATATTGAACTAGGCCAGTTACTGGGCAGACTTGCACGGTCTGTGTCTGTGTATGGCCGTTTGGTGGAGGATGGGCATGGGAGGGCTTCAATGGCTGGGAGGGTGTAGATGGGCTGGAGTAAGTCTTAACAGAGATTTCGGCAGTTGGAACCCAAGCACAGTGCCGGGTGGAGCTTTGGATTCTTGCCCAGAAATAGCTAAGAAGAAAAAAAAAAAAAATTTAAATTGAATCAGGTTGGGCAGACTGGATGGACCATTCAGGTCTTTATCTGCCGTCATCTACTATGTTACTACGTTAACATTCTTGTTTATCAAATAAATAAGATTTTAATAATTTCTGACCAATCAACGGGCTTATCCAGGAATTCACTGATATTCTAAAGTCCTGTCAAAGAAAGTTTTATAACAACAAGCTCTTGGGGTAGGGAAAATAAACATGGCCAAATTTCTAGTATGTTTTTTTTTTAATTAAACAGTTTCAGATATGGCACCAGATAAGAGGGTAATAGTCCAAAATAGAGACTTGTAGCAAACGCATCTAAACTTGAAAAACACTCTGGCCCCAAACGGCAGCCAATGTAGTCTAGCATAAAGAGGGCTTACGTGATCATATTTTTAAACTAAACTGAACCTTAAGTTTATATACCGCATCATCTCCACGGAAGTAGAGCTCGGCACGGTTTACAAGAACTTAAAAATGAGAAAGGGTAGGAAATGGTTTACATAAGTTTATAAATCGAGTGGAAAAGTAAGGGAAAAAAGAAATTACATGTTAGAGAAGAGCCAGGTTTTTAAGACCAAAAATTAAACGAACCGCAGTATTCAGAACCAGTCGGAGTCTTAAGATCTTTTTCAGTAATCTTAGACAAACAATATTACAAGAATCCAGGGAAGACAATACTGTAAACTGGACCAGTAACTGAAAGGATTCATGTCAAAATATTTCTTAATAGTCCTCAGTGTCCACAATTCTGAAAGTATGGAAAGTGATCAGATTCCATAACCTTAAGCTCGTATAAGGACATTAGCATTAGCATTGCATATATAAAAAGGGATTACAACAAACTTCCCCTCAAAGCAAATTCTTTCCAAACTGCGCTGTCACATTTCTGTCTCCTGCCCACCAATACCACCCTCTTCCTATCCCTGAAATGCTTTCATGTTTTCCTTATATTAGCATAAGAACATAAAAATTGCCGCTGCTGGGTCAGACCAGTGGTCCATCGTGTCAAAGACTAGTGCCCTATTTAAGTCTAGCCTTACCTGTGTATGTTCTGTTCAAGTAGGAACTTATCCAACCTTTTCTTGAATCCCTGAAGGGTACTTTCCCCTATAACAGCCTCTGGAAGAGCATTTCAGATTTCTACCACTCTGAGTGAAGAAAACTTCCTTACGTTTGTACGGAATCTTTTCCCTTCTAACTTTAGCAAGTGCCCTCTCGTACTCTTCACCTTGGAGAGGGTAAACAATCTCTCTTTCTCTACTAAGTCAATTCTCTTCATGTCCCCTCTCGGTCTTCTCATTGTACGGCAACTCCTCCAGTCCCTTAACCATTTTTGTTGCTCTCCTCTGGACCTTTTCGAGTAGTACTATGTCCTTTTTCATGTACGGCGACCAGTGTTGGATGCAGTATTCCAGGTGTGGGGTGTATCATGGCCCGGTATAACGGCATAACCTTTTCAGATCTGTTTGTGATCCCCTTCTTAATCATTCCTAGCATTCTGTTTGCCCTTTTCACCGCCACCACGCATTGGACGGATGGTTTCAGTGATGTGTCTACAAGTCGTGGTGTTTGGGGGTGTTAATTAAGAATGTATGCTAGGATTCTACTTACGCTTTTGTTGGTAATAAAAAAAATGGTTGAAGTAGATATTTCTGTTCAAAAGTGTATTTAATTTTTGTTATGAGATTATTAAAGTTAAAATCCACCATCAAACAGTACAGTCATCACATATGATCTGGATCCAACATACCTTGGTGACATCACAACATTCTCATTGAGATGCCTGTAGTTTTGTTTTGATTTTTCTTCTTAGTATCACATTTGGTTAAAAGGTGGCAGGGCTAGGTAAGATTTTTGGGCACATTAAGTCAAACTTTTTTACTACTTCCTCTTGAGAGATGCATTCAATAATGTTTCTATTTTATTCCTTCTCCATCTTTTTGTTTTATGATGTCTTAATTATCAAGCAAGCTATTATATAGCCAAATGATATGCATTTTGGAATCCATCTATGATGGATAGTGATTGGTAGATTAGAAATGTTCTAAATACTTGAGATAACGGTGTATGAAATACTTGCTTAAGGTCACAGGAAACATTGGGGTTGGGGGTGGGATTAGAATTTTTATTTCTCTACTTCTCACACTGTTCCATTCAGCTGTGGTGGATGCATTAAAATTGATTTTAATTCTAAATATCACCACCTGTTCACGTTTCATAGAACAGAAGTTGATGGTCTGGAGGGCTTATCCTCTTTCCCTATCGGGTAAGATTGCACTGTACAACATGCTTTTATTGCCCTATGGCTCTTTCAAATGTTATCTTTTGACACTTATGCCCCAAACTCATACTAGCATAATTAGAGCCATAAACAAATATTTATAGAATGGAAAGAGACCTCAACTGGCATAGAGTTGTTGCTTCTCTGAGGGACAAGGGAGGACTGGGTCTCCTTAATATACAACTATTCGAAGTGGATACCAACTTCGTCATATTAATGACTGGTTTACTTTTTCTTTCACTTCGGCAGGGGCAACTTTACTATATATCCTTTTATCCCAGGACAAGCAGGCAGCATATTCTCTACATGTGGGTGATGTCATCCACGGAGCCCTGTCGCGGACAGCTTTTCAAGCAAACTTGATTGAAGATCTTTGAAGTTTGCTAGTGCTGCACCGCGCATGCGCGTGTGCCTTCCTGCTCTAGCTAGAAGGTGTGTCTCCTCAGCGTGGCCTCAGTTCTTAGTTTTCCGCGGAGCCAGAAAGTAGAGAGTTGCGCGGGGACAGAAATCCCACCCGTCCCCGCCAAAGTCCCACCCGTCCCCACCCGTCCCCGTGAGGACTCCCACCCGTCCCCGCGAGGAATCCCTCCGTCCCCACCCGTCCCCGCGAGGAATCCCTCCGTCCCCACCCGTCCCCGCGAGGAATCCCCTCCGTCCCCACCCGTCCCCGCGAGGAATCCCCTACGTCCCCGCCTGTCCCTATAAACTACAGAAATAGTTATTTCATTTAATTATGCTACTGAATTAAAGGCTCTGGTAGAAACCCATTTAAAAATAAGCAAAAAGACTTTATTAATTTGGAAATATTAATTGGGAAGAATACATACTTTGTAAACGGGTTTCTACCAGAGCCTCTAATGTTTATAAATTTTTATCAACACAACTAATATACTACTTTATCCTTAAGCAAAAAAAAAAAATAATAATAATTTTTTTCCTACCTTTATTGCCTGGTTTCTGCTTTCTTCATGTTCTCATTCAATTCCTTCCATCCACTGCCTCTCTTCTCTCTGTGTCTTCCATTTGCTCTGTTACTGTGCCTCTCCCTTTCTCCCCCCTCCCAAATTGGTCTGGCACCCATCTTTTTCCCTCCGCTCCCTCCATAGTCTGGCACCTCTGTCTTCTTCCCTGCCAGCGTCTTCTTCCCATTCCCTCTTCCCCATTTCCTTTCAGTGTCCTTCTCCCCCACCATCTTTCCCATGTCCTGTCAGGCAGCATCCTTCTCCCCTCTCTGCCTTCCCCATGTCCTTTCAGCGGCCTTCTCCCCCCTCTGTCTTCCCCATGTCCTTTCAGTGGCATTCTCCACCCCTTTGTCTTCCCCAGTGCTTTCAGGGTCCTTCCCCCCCCCCTTTCTCCCGTTTACCCCATGTCCTTTCAGCGTTCTTTTCCACCCCTTTGTCTTCCCCAGTACTTTCAGCGGCCTTCTCCCCCCTTAAGCGTCTTTTCTTCTCCACTCCACCTTTCCTCCCTCCCTGCCTCCACCTTTGTGGCGCTTTTGCACCCGACCGACAACAGAACAGGCCCGGTCGGACAAATCTCCCTGTCCTGTAGCCGCGAATCTAAATTACCTTCTTACAGCAGCTGGAGTAGTGAAGCTGCTGTAAGAGGTAATTTAGATTCGCGGATATAGGGCAGGGAGATTTGTCGGCCGGGCCTGTTGTCGGTCGATCGGGGGATCTGACCGGCTGTGCACATTCTCCGGGGCGGTCCGCCCCCTCCCCCCTCTTTCGTACGCCATTGCCTTCTTCCTACCTGCCCTGCCGCACACAGCCGACCGGAAGTCTTCCTTAAGCAAAGCCCTCCCTTCCTCCGACGTCAGCGCTGACATCGGGAAGATTTCCGTTCGGATGTGTGCTGCGACAGGGCAGGTAAGGAGAAGGAGACTACCCTCGCGGCTCGACCAACCCCGCTGCAATCCAACCCCGCAGGATCCCCGCGACCCTCGGAGGCGTCCCCACGGGATCCCCGCGACCCTAGGGGGCGTCCCCACGGGATCCCCGTGACCCAAAGGGGGAACCCGCGGGATCCCCGTCATCCCCGTTCCCGTGCAGCTCTCTACCAGAAAGCCCTGTTGCATCTAAGTGCCTTTCTTGCACTGTGGCTTCTTTTATTGTTTTTCTCGATCGGAAGTCGCTGTGCTTGGCGGTGCGTTTTCCAAACTTTTCCAATCGTTTTTCAACTTTTATTATTTTAAGTTTCGACCGGGGGACCTCGGTTTTCAGTCTGGCCACCTGGCTTCGTGTGGCCTCGGCTTCAGCTTTTCCCTTTGTTCCGGCCTGTTACTGGGTTTAAGAAGTATACACAGTGCGGGCGGGTGACTTCAATTACCAACCCCCACTGTTGGTGTATCCTCTGCCTGGGCGCCAGCCATCCTACTGAGTCTTGCCCGCATTGTGCCGTTCTCCAACAGCAGGCTCTTCATTGTTGATGTGCCAGGATCCTCAAACTCTTTGGCCCGATGGAACAGCCTGCAGACAAGGCCTCTACCTTGGTCCCGAAGGCCTTGGCCTCGAGTAAGTCTCCCTCAGCCTCGAGGGCCTCGTCTGCTCTGCTTGCTAAGGCCTCATCCTCGGGTAAGTCTCCTCTTCCTCCCTCAGGTTTGCTACCCAAGAAGCCCACCACAGAGTCTCTGGCATCCCAGGCAGTGAGTGCAGAACTGCCAGCCTTTATGAGACCTCTTCCCAAGTGTGCCTCCAATTTACGGGAATACTCTACCTCGAGGTCGCCCTCGTTGGAGCATGCTGCTGCACCTGTCTGACCAGATTCATTGGTCTCAGTTCCGATGTTTGAGGACATGCTTAAGGCAATTATGACCACGCAGATCTCCTCAGTTCTGGGACAACTTGCCCTGGCCTCGACCCTGCTCCCTGCAATCCAGCCTGAGCAGCCCATCGAGACTCCCCGGGCCAAGCATCGCCGGTCTCGCCGGTTGTCCTCAAGTGATTCTTCACCTGCTCCCTCGAGGCGGGCATCACCGGCCGCCCGACTCCGCTCGAAGCACCATTCGAAACGGGCCTCGTCTTTGAAGCTGCCATCTACCAAACGGCCGAGGGACTCCCTCCTCGGCGGGGTGGATCTCTGGTGCTTCGAGGTCCCTCGAGGCTTCGGCACACCAGGAGTTTCAGCGTCGACCTCAACGGTCTTCCATACCTCCTCCGATCCCCAAGTCGAGGCACATTGAGGCCGAGGACTCCCTCCTCTCAGCCACGTCGGGAGGGTCTCTTCCTCCCTTGGCTCTCTGAGCTTGCCCCCCTGGGTTTCCGTCCCTCGGATCCCGGGATCCTCGCCTTCCAGGCAGACTACACACAAGCCTTCTTCGACACCTCTGCTGTCCCTTAGCAGAGCTTCTTCGGCGTCCATGCTTGTTGACACGGATGTGCTGGTGAAGTATTCGAGGGAGGCCTCTCCCTCCTTTTCTGCTGCCCCGAGATCCAGATCCTCGACGCCTCTAGAAGGACATTCCTCTGCCAAAGTGTCCTTCACTAGGTTCGTTGTTGACATGGTTAAGGCTCTTCAGTTGGATCTCCAGTCTGAATCTTGATATATCCGGGAGTATTTGGAGAAGATGGAATTTCCTCATCCGCCCAGGGAATCTCTGCGTCTCCCGCTGAACCCAGTCTTGAAGCAGACTTTCTTTCGGAATTTGGAGACTCCCTATGCCATCCCTGCCATCCCATCCAAGATGGAGTCCCGCTATCGGATGGTCCCGTGCAAAGGGTTTGAGAGGGCGCAGCTCTTCCACCAGAATCTTCTTTAAAGAAGTCTAACCCCTCCAAGGTCTACGCTGCTGTCCCCCCAGGCAGGGAGGGGTGCACTATGGACAAGTTCGGCCGTCATCTGTACCAGAACTCGATGATGGCGAACAGGGTCCTCAATTACAATTTTAATTTCACGTCCAATCTCAAACACTGCATTAAAACCATACCATCTTTCCAGGATGATTTGGCTGCCCACTGCCATTCGGAGTTTCATCAGCTTCAGGACATGCTGTCGCAGATTCACCTTTATATGCTCCAGGCCTCTTATGATGCCTTTGAACTGTCATCGAGGGTCATAGCCTTTGCGATCGCTATGTATCGCCTCACCTGGCTGCGGATAGTGGACATGGACCCGAATCTGCAGAACCGTCTGACGAATCTCCCGTGCTTTGGCAACGAGCTCTTCGACTCCATCGAGGTGGCTACCAAATGCCTCTCAGAACATGACCTTTCCTTTGCCTCCTTGGTGAGACCGAAGGCGAAGGCTCTTCCTCCTAAGGCGTACAAATTGCCACCCCGGCGCTATCCTCAGAAGTCCACGCCGGTGTTTTTAAGGCTGCCGCCTAGGTGGCAGCAGCAGAGGGCCCCTCAAAAGCCTCAGGCCCCTGTGACTGCTAAACCAGTGCCGTCTTTTTGACAATCCTGGTTTGAGCATGCCGCCCCCTTTCGTCCACGAGCCATTTCCTCTGCCCATCGAAGGTCGTCTCAGCTTTTTTTATCATCAGTGGGAAGTGATCATGTCAGACCTTTGGGTCCTCTCCATCATCCGGGAGGGGTACTCCCTTCAGTTCCTGACGGCGCCTCCAGACCTGCCTCCAAGAGTGTCTTTCCAACAGGTCGCAGCTTCCCCTTCTTCAGGAAGCTCAGGCCCTCCTTCGCCTCCGGGTGGTGGAAGACGTTCCCTCGTGTCAACAGGCACTGGGTTTTACTTCCGGTGTTTTCTGGTCCCCAAGAAGACCAGGGACCTTCGTCCTATTCTGGATCTCAGCATTGAACAAATTTCTGGACAAGGAAAAGTTTTGCATACTCTCTCTTCCCACTTTGTATCCCCTGATGTATGAGGGGGATTAGCTATGCTTGCTGGATCTCAGAGGCCTATACTTGCATCCAGATTCATCCAGTCTCTCGCAGGTTTCTAAGATTTCAGGTGGGGAATCTCCATCTCCAGTATCGGGTTCTCCCTTTTGGACTCGCATCATCCCCGAGGGTGTTTACAAAGTGCCTTGTGGTGGTGGCTGCGGCCCTGCGGACGCAGGGTCTTCAGGTGTTCCTGTACCTCGATGACTGGCTCATCAAAGCACCGTCCAGGCTGGGGGTTATTGCAGCGACCCAACGGACTATTACGTTTCTTCAACGTCTGGGTTTCAAAGTCAACTTCCCCAAGTCCCAGTTGTGTCCCTCTTGGTCTCTTCAGTTCATCGGAGCGGTGCTGGACACGACTCATCTCCACTCTTTTCTGCCTCGGCCCTCATTTGCCCCTGCCAGAGGGTTTCTCTAATGTCCTGTTTCAGCCAAGCACATGATGATCCTGCTGGATCACATGGCCTCCACAGTTCACGTGACTCCTTTCGCCAGACTTCGCCTCAGAGTTTCTCAGTGGACTCTGGTGTCGCAGTGGAGGTAGGACCGGGATCCCGTCTCTCCACACATTGCGGTGACTCCTTCGTTGAAGAGATCTCTTTGCTGGTGGATGCTCTCTTCCAATCTTTCTAGAGATTTTCTTTTTCATGCACCTCCTCCGCAGAAGGTCCTGACAATGGACTCTTCCGCGTACGCCTGGGGGACTCACCTCAACAGTCTCCGGACTTGGGGTCTTTGGTCCGCCAATCGTCGCTGTCACATCAATCTGCTGGAGCTTCGGGCCATTTTCAACGCCCTAAAGGTTTTTCGTCATCTGCTGCACGACTACGTGGTCCTGGTTCGGACCGACAATCAGGTGGCGATGTATTATGTCAACAAACAGGGAGGTACAGGATCCCTGCCTCTTTGCCAGGAAGCTCTGAGGATGTGGGATTGGGCGTTACATCAAAACATCTTTCTCAGGGTGGTTTATATCTAGGGCCAGCAGAACTGCCTGGCAGACAAATTGAGCCGCCTTCTCCAGCCACACGAATGGACGCTCCATTCCTCCACTCTGCATCGGGTGTTTGCTCGGTGGTGGACTCCGCAGATAGATTTGTACGCGTCCCCCCCCCTCAACCACAAGTTGCCTCATTTCTGCTCCAGGATTTACTCCCTGCACTGACTCGAGGCGGATGCTTTCCTCCTGAACTGGACGGACTGTTTTCTCTATGCGTTCCCTTCGTGTCCTCTCATTCTGAAGACTTGTCCGGCTCAAGTCAGTCCATGTCACCATGATTTTGATAGCTCCGCAGTGGCCCAGACAACCGTGGTTATCCCTTCTGCTTTGACTCAGTGACAGGGAGCTTCTGCTTCTGCCTCTGTTTCCTTCTCTGCTGTGTCAGAATCAAGGTTCTCTGCTTCATCCCAATCTGCAGTCTCTACACTTAACAGCTTGGTTCCTCTCAACGTGATTCCTTCCTTCTGTTTTTCACAGTCTGTACAGGATGGTCTCGAGGCCTCTCGGAAGCAATCCACTCGACAATGTTACACCCAGAAATGGGACTAGATTTGCTTCGTTGTGTACTACGTATCACTTGGAGCCACTGTCTGCCTCCTTATCTTCAGTACTGGATTATCTGCTGCACTTGTCTCGATCTGGTCTCAAAACAACGTCTATTTGAGTCCACCTCAGTGCGATTGCTGCTTTTCATCAGCCTCTTGATGGGAAACTGCTCTCAGTCCATCCGGTGATTTCCAGATTTATGAAGGGTCTTTTCAATGTCCATCCTCCACTCAAGCCAACCCCTGTGGTTTGGGATCTTAATGTGGTTCTGTCTCAATTGATGAAACCTCCCTTCAAACCGATCTATAAGGTTCATCTGAAGTATCTCACTTCAATCAAGTTTGTTTGAAAAGCTGTCAGACAGGGCTCCGTGGATGACGTCGCCCACATGTAGAGAATATCTGCCTGCTGTCCCTGGATAACACCTGTTACGGTAAGTAACTGTGCTTTCACCTCAGTGCCCTGTTTACACGCTTTGGAAACACTTTCATTCTCTTATCCAGGCCTAGCCGATCTACTCTGCTATTTATATGGCTTGCATATGGCTCTCAGCTCTTAAAAGTTTGATCTGATTATTCACCTTTATTGCCTATACAAGGTAATCATCCCAACTTTGAACCAGGACAGACCTATAGACTATTCCACCATCGGTGGACTCGGGGTCTTTGCTATCTCCATCAGGTTCTCATAGATGAAGGGGTAATATGACCCTTTTTGTCTCTACAAACAGTTCTTGTTACCCACTCAGGATTCTTATACCTATTGGTAATTGCACTATTAGTGACATCATCCAACGGAGCCCCGATGCGGACATCTCACAACTTAGCATACTTGCTTGTAGAAACTTTTAGAAGTTTCGAGTTGCCCACACCGCGCATGCGCGAGTGCCTTCCCGCCCGATGCACCGGGCATGTCTCCTCAGTTCAGATAGCTAGCAGAGAAGCCAACCCAGGGGAGGTGGGTGGGACGTGAGAATAGCTGCCTGCTGTCCCTGGATAACAACTGTTACGGTAAGTACCATTGCTTTATCCCAGGATAAGCAGGCAGGAATTCTCACTAGTGGGTGACCTCCAAGCTTACCACAATGGGATGGTGGGAGAGTTGGCAACTTAGGAGAACAAATTTTGTAACACTGTTTGGCCAAACTGTCCATCCTGTCTGGAGAAGATATCCAGACAATAGTGTGAGGTGAAGGTATGAACCGAGGACCAAGTGGCAGCTTTACAAATCTCAATCGATGTCGATCTGAGGAAAGTTACAGAGGCTGCCATTGCTCTGACCTTATGGGCTGTGACTTTACTGTGAAGGGGTAATCCAGCCTGGGCATAGCAGAAAGAGATACAAGCCGCCATCCAGTTGGAGATGGTGCGCTTAGAGATAGGACATCCCAACTTGTTCGGATCAAAGGAGATGAAAAGTTGAGGAGCAGTTCTGTGAGGCTTGGTGCGTTCCAGGTAAAAAGCCAAAGCACGCTTACAGTCCAGAGTGTGAAGAGCTGATTCTCCAGGATGAGAATGCGGCTTCGGGAAAAACACAGGAAGAACAATGGATTGATTCAGATGAAATTCCGAGACCACCTTGGGGAGGAATTTGGGATGAGTGCGAAGGACCACCTTGTCATGATGAAACACTGTAAAGGGCGGATCCGCAACCAATGCTTGAAGTTCACTCAGTCGACGGGCAGAAGTGAGGCCAATGAGAAGCACCACTTTACTAAACCAGTGGCTGTGGTAAAAAAATGCATTAACATGGGGAAGACATGCATATAATGGTGCATGCACTAAGGCCACTTTTTACTACAGTTTAATACAGTGGTTTTTATTCCTGTCCTGGGGCCCCCCAGACAGCAGGGTTTTCAAGATATCCTTAATGAATATGCATGAGTAAGATCTAATCTCTTCTGCTCATGTCTGATTATTCATATCAGTATTCTTACGCGTTTTGTGTCTGTGTGGCAGAGGTTCTTGGCGGGAATAGCTCTGACTGGGCTATCAGACTTTGTGAATAGTCTTTCCAGATGATTGACTGCCTTGCAGTTTACCTCCTGGAGAGCCTGCACCTTCAGATCGGGGCTCAGGGACCATTCCCTTGGGAGTTAGCTCACTCCAGGTTAGTCTTCTAGTGAGTTTGAGTGTAGGCTGTGTGGCTCTGTGGAGGTGTGCTTGGGATTGTGGGTGGTGGAGGTCCCTGGTCAGTAGTCTGACCAGGGTGGCAGTCAGAAGACCAGCAGTCCAGTTTGCAAGGCTTGGCTGTTTTCTGCTTCTTCCCAGCATGCAGCATGACCCAGTGAGGGAGGGGGGTCTTAAGTAGTTTTGGGGGAGTTGGTCCTAGCCTCCCCAACCACTAAAATCATAAAATAGCAGCTTTTTGAGAGATCCTGTTTTTTCCCTGGGCTGTTTCCCTGAAAATTGTGCCTGATTTGAACTTAAAAAAAAAAAAAATTTGCCTCCACAAGCTTCATTTTTGCAAGAAAGCCACTCGGATGGGCTCCTCAGGGCAGGATACCTTGGATTCATGCCCTGTTTGTAGTGGATGGCTGTTTGGCGAGCTGCCATGTTCTGAGGCACGGGAAGGGGTGAGATTTTGTTGGCCCTGGTTTCCTCAAAACCCCCCCCCCCCTTTTTGGGGAGTCCTGCTGATCACTCCAGCCGGGGCCAGTCTAAAAAGTTGAAATTAGCCCTTGGGGACAATGCCCCTGTATTGCTCCATTGTGCGACCTCATCTGGAGTATTGTGTTCAATTCCGGTCTCCTTATTTCAAGAAAGATATAGCGGCACTAGAAAAGGTTCAAAGAAGAGCAACTAAGATGATAAAGGGGATGAAACACCTCTCATATGAGTAAAGACTAAAATAGGGCTCTTCAGCTTGGAAAAGACGGTTGAGGGGGGAGATATGATTGAAGTCTACAAAATCCTGAGTAGAATATGTACAGGTAGATCTCTCTATTTTTTTTTTTTTTTACTGTTAAAAAATTATAAAGATCCTGACCTTGGAGTCCTGTTTTGTTTTCAGAATGGGCTGGTCACGGCGAAAGGATCCAAGATGGCCGATGGTCCCGGACGCTGAGTAGCACGCCGGAGAAGTCTGATTTGAAAAAATTTTCTTTTTGGAGCGATTACCTACTTGAGATGCCGAAGAGGAGAGGCCGCAGCGCCGCTGGAGCCTCGCGGCGTTCAGCGGTCCCCTCTTTCGGCAATATTGAAGAGCTCCTGCGTCGGATGCAGGATATCCCGGCAGCGTCGGCACCCCCCCCGCTGGAGACGCCTCAGAGAGGCGGAAATGAGGTGATCTCCTTGGGGCTAGAGACTACGCTCAGCCCCGACGCTAGGGTACCTCCCCCACCTCCTCAGGTTACCAGCTCCCCACGAGTGGAGGAGCTCCCGGAAGGAAGCAAGCACCTACCCTCGGAGGCCAGGAAGAACAGAGAGGGGAGCGTGGAGATGGACTCCCTGAGTTTCCAGGTGAGTCCAAGAAGTACAGAGGATTTGGAAACATCAGGGATCATTTCAGCCCAGCAGAAGGATTGCCAGAATCAACTGATAACCGGTGAGACTATTCAAATTCCCAATCTTTCATATGTTATTGAAAAACCCAGAGAAGTAACACTGGACTCAATCTGGGATTTAGTTGCTGACCTAGCCAAGTCTGTTAAGCCCCAGCTTTTGCAGCTGGAAAATAAAATTACTCTTCAAGAAAATGATATAAAAAATATAAAAGTTGAAGTTGATGAATCCAAGAACTCAATTCTGAATATACAACAGGAGTTAAAAGCATCAAAACAGCTTAATGAAGCAATGGTAAAAGATAACACAAGTTTGCGCAGAAAATTGGAAAATTTGGAGAACTTTTCTCGTAATAATAATCTCCGCTTGATTAATTTTCCTAAGATAGCCTCTGTGACACCTAGAGATATGATGAAACGTTATATGGTAGAGATTTTGGGTATTCCAGAGGATACATTACCACCACTTACTCAAGTATATTACTTACCAATGAAAACTACTAAATTACCACTTAAACAACAGGAGGATAATCAACCACTTAATGTTTCTGCAATCTTGGAACTTTCGGACAGAGAGCTAGCATCTCCGGCAACATTGCTTCTTACGGTGGCCCTTGCACCAGATAAAAACTGGTTGCTTAGAATGTACTTTAGGAATAAAATGAAAGAATTTCTTGGACATAAAATATTAATGTTCCCAGATTTGGCACGGGAAACCCAGAGAAGAAGGCGAGAGTTTCTTTTGATGAAGCCAGGTGTTATATCTCTTGGAGGGACCTTTTTCCTACGACACCCTTGCAAATGTGTAATACAGTACCATATGAAGAAATATGTATTCTTTGAGCCATTCCAGTTGACAGCTTTTCTGGCAGGAACTCGACTGGATGAAGGGAAATCAAGCGAGGTCCATTTGAATAAATGATATCCTTCCTCAGCTAAGGGACTTTGTTTTCCTAATACTTGATTTGATATTTGTCAGCATCTGTTAATATGTCCGCCTCATCCATTTTGGATCTAATTTAGAGGACTTGAGCTGAATTTAAGCTAAACCTTTATTTTTATTTAGTTGATTATTATGTATTTTACCTATGAGTATTATTTTTCTGCTTTTCTTACACTTTCTGTACAAGTGGATACTTGATTTATAAAATGTAAAATTTGATAAATATAAAAAAAAAAAAAAAAAAAATTATAAAGATTAGGGGACACTCGAAGTAACAGGGAAATACTTTTAAAACCACTAGGGCGAAATTATTTTTTTACTCTGAGAATAGCTAAGCTCTGGAACGCATTTGCCAGAGGTTGTGGTAAGAGCGGATAGCGTAGCTGGTTTTAAGAAAGGTTTGGACGCGTTCTTAGAAGAAAAGTCCATAGTCTGTTAAAGACATGGGGGAAGCCACTGCTTGCCCTGGATCGGTAGCATGGATATTGCTACTTTTGGTTTTGACCAGGTACTAGTGACCTGGATTGGGAGAACGGACTACTGGACTTAATGGACCATTGGTCTGACCCAGTAAGGCTATTCTTATGTTCTTAGAAATTTGAAAGGAGCATGTAGTACTGCGGCCTGTTCCTTCTTTTCTTCCTAAGGTTGTTTCACCTTTTCATGTGAACCATTTCTGATTTGGGTAGTCAGGAGGGTACCTTGTAGCAGAGGCAGTTTCACAAGTTGGATGTCTAAGGCGTCCTCTGCACTTAACGTGAAATGGACTCGGGAGCTCTGATAGTCTAGTCATTTCTTTATTTTTCTAGTCGGCTGCCCATAAGGGGAAAGGTGCCTCCAAGGCTTTGATTACATGGTGGTACACGGTGGATCAAAGAAGCTATTGCTTTGGTGTACCTTCAGAAGAAACCAGTTCCAGAATTTCTCAAAGCTCATTCCACTCGGGATCAGCCAGCTTCCTCGGCTGAGAGTTCTCTTGTGCCCCCAGTGGATATCTGTGAGGCTGCAGTTTGGTCTTCTCTGCATTCTTTTGGGTGTCGCTATTGGGTTGACGTTCAGGTGCATTGGGGTGCTGGTTTTTGTGAGCGTGTTCTTGTGGCAGCCCTTTAGGGGGTCCCACCCATGATGGCTACTGTCTGTGCTGGTCTGAAGGGATGCTAAAGAATGAGAAATTGGGTCTTACCTGCTAATTTTTATTTCTTTTATTTACTTTTAGTCCCTCCAGATCGGCACAGAACCTGCCCGGTGTGTGCTCTTGATGTGAAGTCATTTTTTTTTTCCTCAGGAATGTGGCAGATTTTTAAATTTTTTTTAATTTTTTGTCCCCCTCTCCCCTGTTTGCCTTTTTCCTTTCTGGGGAGTGTAAATAGTTGAGCAGCAGCATCTGGTTCGTCTGATGTAGTTGGCGAACTATAAGGTCAGTTTTGGTTGCCTGTTCCGATCTTTCTCCAACAATTGTGTTTTAGAAGGGAATACAATAAGAAAAAAAAAGTGGGGGTTGGAGTTCTGTTCTTCCAGCTGGAATGTTCCTGGTGTTCCTATTTGGCTATTCATCAGACTGATTCTATGAGGGATTGCACAGCCTACTTCTACTGTTGGGACACTGAGAACACACTGAATTCTACCTACTGACTAAGGAGCATAAAACCCATCTGTCTCTGTTAGTCTGGAGGGACTAAAAGAGAAAATTAACAGACAAGACCCAATTTCTCCTTGTCCCACTGTTTTACTGTCAGTTATTTTTTTCTTCCAGCTGTATTTTTGCTTTCCTGACTTACTCTACTAGCTTTGCTTAACATTTTCAAGATATTTTTGTCTCTCATCTTTCTGCAATCTTTTGTAGTTTATGAAGACTAACCTTTTTCTTTACCTTCTCAGCTACTACTTTTGAAAACCAGAGCAGCTTTCTTTCCTCTTACTTATCCTTAGAAAATGGTTTGTTGCCCTTTCCATAGTTCCTTTCAGTTTTGTCCACTGCCTTCTCCTACTTCTAGATGTTCATATCTAGACAACTCCTTGACACAATCCCCCGCCGAACAAAATTGTACTGTATTTTTTGCTCCAAAAGATGCACCCAAAAGGGGGTGGAAAAGTGGGTGCATCTTATGGAGCAAATAAACCCCCCCAAGCATTCTGCTGCTTGTTGCCCCCCCCCCAATGTTTTGCTGCTGCCCGTTGCCCCCACCCGCCTCTGGTTCTCGCCGCCCTCTTACCTGCTCACCACCGCAGGAAGGGAAGGGCCGGCGATGTGCAATCGGGACCACAAGTATTCCCCTGATGTCAATTCTGAAGTCGGAGAGAAGATCCAGGCAGAATTTGGTGCAGGAAGGAGGAAGGACAAAGGCTGGAAGACAGTGAGGGGGAGGGGCACAAACTCGGGACATAGGCAGGAAGGAGGGAGGAAATAGACAATTGTTGGGCTGAAGGAAAGAAAAAGAGAAGGAAAGAAAAAGAGAACTATCTAGTGCAACCAGAAATCACCAGACAAAGGTAGGATTCAATTTAGTGATCAAAATCTGTCTGCTACAGTATATTTGTCTATATCTAGGGGGCTGGGTTTAGAAGCACAATTTTTGGTTCAGAATATTTTTTTCTTGGTTCTTCCTCCTCTAAATCTAGGGTGCATCTTATGGAGCAAAAAATACGGGGTGTTTTTTTTTTGTTTGTTTTTACTCTACATCGTCACTTTTGAATAAACCCTCTCTGTACCTATCTTAATATTAAACCAGGTTGAATCAATACAAAAGCAAGCAGAAAAATACAACATACTTGTCTGAAACAAAGCAGGTGCATACGTGTATCATGAACACTAATACAGGGGCACTGCAACAAGTGCCCAAAGGAAAAGAGCAACCATTAAAATGAAAAAAATGAGGAGGAAAGCCTCAGATCCCAACCTCTACCCTACAGTGGCAGATATAGCAAGGTAAACCTCATAGGCATAAACTCCTCAAATGCAAATTTGGTGCTCTGTTTAATGCAAGTAAATCCACTGAAATTCCAAAGATTAACAAATAATAGGATTATATGTGTTAGGAAAGGCCAGTTTTTCATATTCATGGCTGCTTCAGAGTATGAACACACTGCATCAAAAACCAAAATAATTTCAGAAATCTTGTTACTAGTCCTGAACATGGGCTGTACAGTATATTGTGTAGAGAACCACAATGTACCTGTATTGTCAGAAATGACCTCAGTGGTGTCTTGTTGCTTTACAAATGTGGCTATGAGAGATTGATACAATCAGGGCCTTAGGCCCCTCCCATTGCATCCCAAGATGCATTTGGAGGGGGAAAGCCCATCATTCGCAGCATGCGTCTCTGTAGGCAGGAGTGAGTGGGCTTCCCTCCTGCCGATTTTGCAGTGCAAGGTACGGGGTGTTGCCAGTGCTGTTGAGAAGAAAGGGGTATAGTGGGGGGTGGGGGGAGGGCTGGGAGATCAGTGCTTGTGAGGTAGGAAAGGAATCTCCCTACCAACTCAGTTGATACTGGCAGGGGAAATCCTCATCAGTTAAGCTGACAAGAATCACGAAACTGCCTCAGCTAATGGAGTCCCTACTGCAATCAGACAAGGTAGTGGGTATGTCTACAAAAATTGCTTTTGTGCATGTTTCATGTGGATGGTTTTGTGGGTTGTTTTGTTTTTTTTAATGGCCACAAAAGAATCCTGAGGACCAAAACTTATCCATAGGTCATTATCGAAAATAAGATAAGACGTCTGGCAGCTTTGAAAATGGACATTATCCCAGGACAAGCAGGCAGCCTATTCTCACATATGGGTGACGTCATCCACAGAGCCCGGATGTGGACAGCTTCGCAAGCAGACTTGCTTGTAGAAACGTAGAAGTTTAGAGTCAGCCGCACCGCGCATGCGTGAGTGCCTTCCGCCCAGCGCAGGGCGAGTCTTCTCAGTTTTCCGCGGAGCCGAGAAATTCGTCTTTCACTCTCTGCGTTTAACTTTGTTACTTCGTGCCTTCTCTCACCGCGGCATACCTCCAGACATAGCTCTTCCAAAGAGCGCCCTTCTTTAACTAAACCTCGATCTATACCTTCCAGCTCTTCCAGACCACCGACTTCTCGATAGGACTCAGAGGCTTCCATTGCCTTATCCAAGTCTCCTTATTCTTTTAAAGACTATTTCCCTGCTGAGGCTTCATCTTCAACCCAGGCTGCCTCGGTCATCAAGTCCCTCTCG
Organism: Geotrypetes seraphini; assembly: GCF_902459505.1. NCBI lineage: Eukaryota > Metazoa > Chordata > Amphibia > Gymnophiona > Dermophiidae > Geotrypetes > Geotrypetes seraphini. Next base: position 189,935,873 of record NC_047090.1, on the reverse strand, counting down.
AGGCAAGGCTTTGGCGAATCAGCTGTCTTTCTCTTCTTTTCTTCGTCAGATGGCTGATGACCTGGAACTTCAATTGTATGCTGGTTTAAATACTCTAAGGAGTATCTCGAGGTCATGCATCTTCCTCAACCTCCTGCAGAGTTCCTTAAGCTTCCTCTTCACAAGCTTCTGTCTCAGACTTTAACACGATGCCTAGAGACTCCTTATGCAATTCCAGCTGTTCCAGGCAAGTTGGACTCCAGGTATAGAATTCATCATTGCAAAGGATTTGACAACTCGCAATTGTCTCGCCAATCCCTGCTTGTGGAGTCCTCCTTAAAGTTCCCATCCTTCCAGAGTTTATGCTACCGTTCCCCTGGAAGGACAAGTTTGGATGTCGCCTTTACCAAAATGCTATGATGTCCTCCAAAATCCTCAATTATAATTTGTAACTTATCTCAAGTTCCTCATTGATCTTCTCCCTAAATTTCTCAGCTATTAAATATACAGAAGAACTTCGCTACTCTGTCACAACTCAGATTGCATCTTCTCCAGTCTTCTTATGATGCTTTTGAGTTGTCAGACAGGGTGACTGCTTGTTCTGTAGCAATGCGCCATCTGGCCTGGCTTTGCACCATTGACATAGACCCTTATCTTCAGGATCGCTTGGCTAACATTCTATTTGCAGGCAATGACCTCTTCGATGAATCTATCGAGGCAGCCACCAAGAAATTGTCTATGAAAAATCTTTTGCTTCCATTGTCAGACCAAAGCCTAAGCCAGCTCCTGTCAAGCCTCCTCCAGTTATCCAGAGGCGTTATGTTCCGAGGGCAGCTCCTTACAATCGGCCGCCTCCCAAGAAGCAGCAGAATCAGAAGCAACAAAAATCTCAACCTTCTGCTGCACCGAAGGCTGTACAGCCTTTTTGACTGTTTAAACAGAGCATAACCTCCACCGTTCTGTCTCTGTCCTCTCTTCCCCCTATAGGAAGTCTTCTCCATCATTTTTATCACTGATGGGAGACAATTACATCCGACCTCTGGGTGCTCTCAATCATCAGGGAAGGATACTTACAGGTTCCACCAGAGCTTCCTCCAAGAGTATCCTTCCAGTCCATCCTAGACCGCCCTTCTTCAGGAAGCTCAAGCTCTGCTTTGTCTCCGTGCCATCGAGCCAGTTCCTTTGGAACAGCAGAACAGGGGGTTTTACTCGCATTACTTCCTCGTTCCGAAAAAGACGGGTGATCTGCAACCCATTCTGGATCTCGGGGTTCTCAACAAATTTTTAGTCAAAGAAAAATTTTGTATGTTGTCCCTGATGTCCCTTTATCCCCTTCTAGATCAGAACGACTGGTTATGCTCTCTGGATCTCAAGGAGGCTTGTTTTCATTCACATTCATCTGGCCTTCCGTCAATATCTCAGATTTCGGGTTGGGAATCTACACTACCAATACAGAGTGCTACCCTTTGGCGAGGGTTCACCAAGTGCCTAGTGGTGGTAGCAGCAGCTCTACAAAATCACGGTCTTCAGGTGTTTCCCTACCTGGACGACTGGCTCATCAAGGATTCCACATCTCAGGGGGTTATTGTAGCGATCCAGTGGACTACGTGGTTTCTATAAAGTTTGGGATTCGAAATTCAAAGAAGCGTGGTATGAACCGTATATGACCGTTTAGGGGAGAATGGGCTGGAGAGGGCTTCAATGGCTGGGAGGGTGTAGATGGGCTGGAGTAGGTTTTGACGGAGATTTCGACAGTTGGAACCCAAGCACAGTACCGGGTAGAGCTTTGGATTCTTGCCCAGAAATAGCTAAGAAAAAAATAAAATTTAAAAAATTTTAATTGAACCAGGTTGGGCAGACTGGATGGACCATTCAGGTCTTTATCTGCTGTCATCTACTATGTTACTATGTAAATCAACTTTCCCAAATCGCAACTTCAGCACTCTCAGAATCTACAATTCATCAGAGCTGTTCTGGACACTATCCAACTCGGAGTATTCCTTCCGCAACGTTTGGGAGCTCTCCTTCAGCTCTGTCATACAGTGTCTTCCCGCTCTTCAATCTCAGCAAGATACATGATGGTACTACTAGGTCACATGACCTCCACAGTACACGTGACTTCTTTTGCCAGACTTCACCTCTGAATTCCTCAGTAGGCTTGCGACCCACTCTCGACACATTGCAGTCACTCCTTCCTTGAGACAGTCTCTCCGCTAGTGGATGCTCTCTTCTAATCTCCAGAGGCTTGCTGTTTCAAACGCCCCCCCCCCCCCCCACATTAGAAGGTCCTCACAACAGATTCCTCGACCTATGCTTGGGGAGCTCATCTCGATGGTCTCCGTACTCAAGGCCACTAGACCAGTACGGATCGTCAGTCTCGCATCAATCTGTTGGAACTCAGAGCAATTTTCAACGCTCTCAAAGCTTTTCAACATCTTCATAACCAGGTAGTCCTCATTCGGCTGGACGACCAGGTTGCCATGTACTATGTCAACAAACAGGGGGGGAACGGTATCTCCATCCCTTTGTCAAGAAGCTCTGAAGGTTTGGGACTGGGCAATCCGCCACAACACCTTCCTCAAAGCTGTCTACATCCAAGGGGCGAAAAATTGCTTGGTGGACAACTTGAGTCGTCTTCTGCAACCTCACAAATGGACACTCAATTCCTTGCCTTTTCATCACATATTTTTCACAGTGGGGAATGCCTCAGATCTCTTTACAGCTCCCCACAACCACAAACTGCCTCAATTCTGTTCCAGGATATATTCTCCTCGTCGCCTTGAGGCAGATGCTTTTCTTCTGGATTGGACGAATCTCTTCCTGTATGCATTCCCTCCATTCCCTCTCATTCTCTAGGCTCTGGTCAAGTTGAAGAACAAATCATGCCACCATGATTCTGATTGCTCCTCGGTGGCCGAGACAACCTTGGTACTCCCTTCTACTTCAACTCAGCAGCATGGAGCCATATCTTCTACCAGTTTTTCCATCTCTGCTTACACAGAGTCGGGGATCTCTGCTTCATCCCAAACTGCAGTCTTTACACCTGACAGCTTGGTACCTCTCAACATAACTCCTCTTCAGTTTTCTCAACTGTAAGAGACATTTTAGAAGCCTCTAGGAAGCCTGACACTAGACAATGAAACCACCAAAAATGGACTAGATTTTCTACATGGTGCATTTCTCACGATAAGGAGCCTCAAGGTTCCTCCTTATCTTCTGTTCTGGATTATCTTTTGCACTTATCCACCTCTGGCCTCAAGTCTATATCGATCCGAGTCCATCTCAGTGCAATTGCTGCTTTCCATCAGCATATTGAAGGGAAACCCCTCTCTGCTCATTCGGTGGTTTCCAGATTTATGAAAGGACTTTTCAATGTCAAACCTCCTCTCAAACCGCCTCCAGTGGTTTGGGATTTCAATGTTCTTGCTCAATTGATGAAGCTTCCATTTGAACCAATGTCTATGGCTCATCTGAATTATCTCACTTGGAAAGTGGTGTTTCTCATTGCTCTCGCATCTGCTTGAAGAGTCAGTGAGCTGCATGCTTTAGTTGCTGATCCACCTTTCACTGTGTTCATCATGACAAGGTGATCCTTCGTACTCATCCTAAATTCCTACCTAAAATGGTTTCTGAATTTCATTTCAACCAATCCTTTGTTCTTCTAGTGTTCTTTCCAAAGCTTCATTCTCATCCTGGAGAATCAGCTCTTCATACTCTGGACGGTAAACGTGCTTTGGCCTTCTATTTGGAATGCACCAACCACACAAAACTGCTCCTCAACTTTTTGTCTCCTTTGATTCAAACAAGTTGGTACATCCAATCTCTAAGTGTACCATCTCCAACTGGATGGCTGCTGGTATCTTTCTGCTATGCCCAGGCTGGATTACAACTATTGGAGTTGAGTCACAGCCCATAAAATCAGAGCAATGGCAGCTTCAGTAGCTTTCCTCAGATCTACACCTATTGAGGAAATTTGCAAGGCTGCTACTTGGTCCTCGGTTCATACTTTTACCTCTCACTATTGTCTGGATGTTTTCTCCAGATGGGATGGCCATTTTAGCCAGACAGTATTACAAAATATATTCTCCTAAATTGCCAACACTCCCACCACCCCATTCTGGTTAGCTTGGAGGTCACCCATATGTGAGAATAGGCTGCCTGCTTTTCCTGGGATAAAGCATAGTTACTTACGTAACAGTTGTTATCCAGGGACAGCAGGCAGCTATTCTCACAACTCATCCAGCTCCCCTAGTTGGCTTCTCTGCTAGCTATCTGAACTGAGGAGACTTGCCCTGAGCTGGGCGGGAAGGCACTCGCACATGCGCAGTGCGGCTGACTCAAAACTTCTACGTTTCTACAAGCAAGTCTGCTTGCGAGGCTGTCTGCATCCGGGCTCCGTGGATGACGTCACCCATTTGTGAGAAAAGCTGCCTACTGTCCCAGGATAACAACTGTTAACGGTAAATAACTGCTTTTTTTCTATTGGGTTTGTAGACATGTTACCCCAAATGTCCATCCTCAAACTTAGACATTCTATCGAAATTGCCCCTTTTAGTGTTATCAGCCAGATTCTAGATCACAGGTGTCAAAGTCGGTCCTCGAGGGCCAGAATCCAGTCGGGTTTTCAGGATTTCCCCAATGAATCTGCATGAGATCTATTTGCATGCACTGCCTTCAATGCATATTCATTGGGGAAATCCAGAAAACCCGACTGGATTCCGGCCCTCGAGGAGGGACTTTGACACCCCTGCTCTAGATCTTGAACAACTTAATAACATGAAGTAAAGAATAAACACCTAACAATGGATATTTCAAGGCAGTTCAACTTTCACAGAATCTTCTCACTTGACCAGCATATTCTATTCATAAGGAAGCTGGGAGTGTCCACTAGAGAATGACACGGACAAAATTTTCCCTGTCTCCAGGGGAACTCATTTTCCCATCCTGCTGAGTTCATTTCCTGTCACTGCCTCATTCCTGCAAGCTCTCATCTGTAAAAGCCTCAAACACTTTAAAATCATAAGCGTTCGAGACGTGTGTGGTTAAGGCAGAGCTTGCATGAATAGGACAGCGACAAAACTCACGGGAATGAGGAAAAATGTGTCCCTCATGTCATTCTCTAGTGTCCATACACCTTGTGTATTACTGTGCTCCAGCCTTAGAACCTAGACTGTTAGAAATAAAGAGTGAAAACCTGGTGGGAACAATGCTAGACTCGGGTTCTCATGCAGCCTTGTACTGTAGTGTACAAATATGGCAACTCTTCTTTCTCAAACTGAAGAAGGGCAGGCTTGAGCTCTGTGGTCACAGCCTAGCTCTCTGGGAGAAGCAAAGCTTTCTGGGGATTTAAGTCCACAGAGCTAGTGCTGCCCAATTCAGGAAAAATTTTTCAATATCTAATCAACCTATTGAATCAATTTTTTTTTTTTTAAATCCGATTTTCCTGCCCAATTGGGTGGGTTTTTTTTTTCTCAAATATCCTGGTGGGTTTATTTTATACCCTCTTTACCCATCCCACCCCCTAGCAGGCTGCTGTCGTCTTCCGCAGCATGTTCCCTCTGCTGCTGCCACAGTCCCGCTCCTCCTCTGACATCAAGGGTAAGATCGCGGCAGAGGGAACATGCTGCGGAGAATGACGGTAGCCTGCTAGGATTAGAAACATAGAAACATAGAAAGATGACGGCAGAAAAGGGCCACAGCCCATCAAGTCTGCCCACTCTATTGACCCAGCCCATTGAGTGAGTGCTAGTGACCTAGTTCCTTAACTTGACCCTCGTAGGGATCCCACGTGGATGTCCCATTTATTCTTAAAATCGAGCACGCTGGTGGCCTTGATCACCTGCACCGGAAGTTTGTTCCAGTGATCTACCACCCTTTCTGTGAAGAAATACTTCCTGGTGTCACCACTAAATTTCCCCCCTCTGAGTTTGAGCGGGTGTCCCCTTGTGACCAAGGGTCCCTTGGGAATGAATATATCGTTTTCCACCTCGACACGACCAGTGATGTACTTAAATGTCTCAATCATGTCACCCCTTTCTCTGCGCTCCTCCAGGATATAGAGCTGCAGTTTGCCCAGTCTTTCTTCGTATGAGAGACCCTTGAGTCCGGCGACCATCCTTGTGGCCATCCACTGGACCGACTCAGCTCGAAGCACATCTTTCCGGTAATGTGGCCTCCAGAATTGCACACAGTATTCCAGATGAGGTCTCACCATGGTTCTGTAGAGTGGCATTATGACTTCAGGTTTGTGGCTGACGAAGCTTCTATTGATACATCCCATCATTTGCCTTGCCTTTGATGAGGCCTTCTCTACTTGTTTGGCAGCCTTCATGTCTGCACTGATGATTACCCCCAAGTCCCGTTCCTCTGAAGTCCTAGCTAGCGTTTCTCCATTCAAGGAGTATGTTCTGCATGGATTTCCGCTGCCGAGATGCATGACCTTACATTTTTTAGCGTTGAAGTCCAGCTGCCATGTCGAGGCCCAGTTTTCCAACGTGATCAGATCCTGCGTCATACTGTCCTTGAGGTTGCTTTCACTTACTATGTTACACAGTTTGGCGTCGTCGGCAAACAGTAATACTTTACCCTGAAGCCCCCGGGTCAGGTCCCTTATGAATATGTTAAAAAGGGATGGTCCCAGGATTGAGCCCTGCGGCACTCCGCTAGTCACCTCCGAAGTCTCAGAGAGGGTGCCGTTGACCACCACCACTCAGCCAATCATTGACCCATGCAGCACCGGTGATCCTCTGCAGGCTGCCCTAATTAGCTGAAGGTGAGACTGGGAGGCCAGGGAGGAAGCCGGAGGACACTAGAAAGAGCACCCATGCAGCACTTCACAACTGACCCATGCCTGCAAGAGGCAGCGCTGCTGCTCCTACTTTAGGAGGCCTGAATGAATTGGTGAGCCCAATTTTTATTTTTTTAAATTTAAAACGAATCAATTTGAATCGGCGAATCAGGCAGCGCTACACAGAGCACACTCTACTTATATGTCTATTTATAAGATTTTCAATTTTACATACAAGCAATGCTTTCTCCTACTTGCTACAGATCTAGAAATTACATTCAATATAACATATAAAGGAAACTTATTTAGTCCACAAAAGAGGATCAGGAAAACAAATTTTACTTAAGTCTTAGCATAAACACGTATATTCTTTTTTTTATTTTATTGATTGCTTGTTTCCTTTGAGCACTTGTTAGTGTTTGTGATAGATAAGATCATCCATTATAACATCAGACATACTCGTATGAGGAAAGATTAAAATGGTAGATATGATTGTCCTGAATCGAGTAGAACAGGTGCAAGTGGATCGATTTTCACTCCTTCAAAAATTACAAAGACTAGGGGACACTCAATGAAGATACAGGGAAATACTTTTTTAAAACCAATAGGAGGAAATTTTTTTTCACTCAGAGAATGGTTAAGCTCTGGAACGCATTGCCAGAAGATGTGGTAAGAGTGGATAGCGTAGCTGGTTTTAAGAAAGGTTTGGACAAGTTCCTGGAGGAAAAGTCCATAGTCTGTTATTGAGAAAGACATGGGGGAAGCCACTGCTGGCCCTGGATTGGTAGCATGGAATGTTGCTATTCTTTGGGATTCTAGAACCTTGTTACTCTCTGAGATTCCGGAATCTTGCTATTCTTTGAGATTCTGTATGGAATGTTGCTACTCTTTGAGGTTCTAGAATCTTTTGTTACTCTTTGGGATTCCGGAATGTTGCTGATCTTTGAGATCCTGTATGGAATGTTGCTACTCCTTGGGTTTTGGCCAGGTACTAGTGACCTGGATTGGCTACCGTGAGATTGGTCTGACCCAGTAAGGCTATTTTTATATTTACTTTTAGGCTTTTTGCTCATGTCATCTTGCATCTCCATTTAGGTGCAAAAGACTGGCGACACAGCAGTTATAAGTTGGAATCTTAGTTTTGTGGCACATGCTAAAAATAGTTTGCTCAGGAGATTTGAATAGAATAGTGATGAATGTTAGAGTAACGAGTTTCCATTTGCTGTACAGTAAACTTCTGAACATATATGTTCATTAATACAGGACTGAACGAGATGCTTCAAACTGGTCCATGGATAAGCTGAAAGAACTGTTACTGGCAGTCAAAGTGGAGAATGAGGAAGGAAGCTGTGAGGTGACAGAAGTGAGTAAACTAGAAGGAGAAGCCTCCATCAACAATCGCAAGGGCAAGCTCATCTTCTTTTATGAGTGGAACATCATATTGAACTGGACAGGTGAGGGGAGTCTTCCTCTTAAACTGGGCCATGGTCAGGTGGGTAAAGAACAGATAGTGCTGCTTTCTGTTATGCTGAGATGTGCTTTATTTTTTTGTAGAAGTGCATTAATGCTTGTTCAAATTCTGAAACTGCCATTTCTTTATTGTCCCTCCAGACCGGCACAGAACAGATGGGTTTACACTTCTCTGCCAGCAGGGGGAGACTGAGAACACATTGACTTTCGGCAGTAGAACAAGAGGGCTCTGCAGTCCTATCTACAATCAGTCTGTTCTCAGGCTCCGGCAGGAAGAGGTGGTAAGCCTGTGCAGTCTTTCCTCGGATTGAGCTGGGGGGGGGAACTCCTTTCAGGGGCCATCCACCCTCGGGGAGTGTTACACTCAAGCAGCAGAGTCCCTCCCCCTATTCCCCACCCCAATTTTTTTCTTAGAGGTGCCACAGTTTGGCAAAGACCCTGTGGGGTCTGCGCCTTTGCTCAGTAAATTAGTATTTTTTTTTTTATTTGACAAAAAAAGTCCTGAGGCTGTGCCAGTATGAAGGGAAGTATTTAATTACCTTTAATTGCTTTTTATTAACAGGCAGTTTTGTGTTTTTCCTCCTATCGGTTCACAGTGAGCACATCTAAGAAATTGAATAAGTGCTCAGTGTGTTCCTGCCAAGCAGTTGATGCATTTGACATCTGCTCTAAGTATCCTGGCCGCTGCGAGGGTGAGTTCGTGTTGGCATTGCATGCCAGCGAGCAGGGTTTCCCTTTGCGTGTGCACTGCTTGTTGGCCATTGGCAGTGGGGAGGCCCAGACTTCCCCTACCACCCACATGGGTTTCAACAGTCATTGTGGGAAATCAGGTTTCCCTTACCACCGATAGTTCTGGGGATTTCTTACTGTGCCAGCTGATTTTTGCTGGCTATTTTTCTTTAGCATCTAGGCTCAGTAAGGCCTCTTTAGCACTGCCAGTTTCAGGGGGAGCATTTTTCAGCGGGAAGCTCCGCCATTTTTGCCTGTGACCTCCCTGTTTTAAAAAGGCAGGAACAGATTTCTTCCCGGCAGTGTGTGCTTTTCGTCTTGGCCATATACAAGGCTCACTTGCATATGGCTGGGGGTCCTGCATCTTCCACTGGAGTCTCCAGTTCTTCTGGGGGGGGGTCACTCCCTTTGGCCCCCGTCCAGCCCCCCTCCTCCATCCAAGCATCCGTGGAATGTTTCGTGGAATGAGGATTTTTTTTTTCTCACCGAGGACTCTCCTGAACTCTTGGGTGACTCTCTCAGTTGGGGAGGGGGGGGGTGAGAATGATGGCAGCAGTTGGTTGGGCTTTGGATCTGCCGATTGGCAAGTACGTTTCTGTTGTGCATTTTTTTATTTCTAAAATTTTTAAAGCGCTTGAACCAAAGCGGTTTCCATATAAAACACTCATAATTTTTCATCAGACACTACATTGCACATGTTATAAAAAGTCAGTTTAATATAGTATATTTTTCACTGGGAAAAGCTATAGGAGCTTATTCTTTAGGTGTCTTCAGTTTGGCTTTGGAGGTCTTTCAGTTGTTGCTGGTGGGAAAAGCTGAGCGAGTTTTCTCAGACAATGCCATAGCAGTGGCTTATGTCAATGGGGTGAGGGACCAAAGAGTTTTCTCATGGCGCAGGAGACATCCCTTCTCATGGAGTGGGCACCAGCTCACCACCTGGACATCTTGGCGACGCATATCGCTGGAGTGGAGAATGTTCAGGCAGACTTCCTCAGTTGTCATGTGCTTGATGCTTTTCAGTGGTGTCTTGGGCTAGAAGCATTCAAGTTGATCAGTCGTGAGGTCATCCGATCATGAACCTCATGGCTATGAGTGTCAACGCCAAGGTACAGTTTCTTCAGTCGGCGCAGGGATTACCAGGCAGAGGGGTTGGATGCTCTGGTGCAGGCTTGGCCAACGGATGGCCTGCTGTGTGTCTTTCCTCCATGGCCCATAGTGGGCAGAGTTCTTCGCATTGTGTCATGTGGGCTGTGTGATCCTGGTGGCTCTGGATTGGCCCAGGCACCCTTGGTCCACAGGTCTGAATTGCCTTCTCATGGCAGATCCTTTTCCTCTGCTCCTCTCAAATGATCTTCTCACTCAGGATCCCATTCCCACATTTGAGCTGGGTCCCTTTTCTTATGACTTGGCTCTTGAAAGGGATCACCTAAGCAAGAAAAGATATTCAGATAAGGTGATCTCTGCTCTTGTGAGCTCTCACCGGTTTTCTACTTCCAGGACTTATGTGAGCATTTGGCACTTTTTCAAGGTTTGGTGTTCCAATAGGGCAGTCATTCCCCTGCAGGCATCCCTGCCGCACATCTTGGAGTTTTTGCAGGATGGCCTGGAGCACGGCCTTGCCTGGTCCTCCCTGAGGTGGCAGCCTTGTCCTCTTATAGAAGTCTTTTGCGTGGTCGGTTGTTCTTTCTGATGTGATCCAGGGCAACAAAGTTGATTTGACCTCTGGTTCACCCGGTTTCAGTTTGATCTCAGAAATGGCTTTCGGTGCTTTTGGAGTTAATTTGTTCCCCACTCCCCCATGAGCCCCTTGGCTCCTGCACTCTGAAGGATCTTACTTTGAAGACCGGTTTTTCTTGTGGCCATTTCCTCCACTCTGTGTGTTGGAATTACAAGCCTTTTCTTGTTCTCCCTTCTTGCAGTTTACAAAGAAACGGGTGGTGTTGCTGCCTGTTCCTTTTCTTCCTAAGGTTGTTTCCCCTTTTCATGTGAATCAGACTGTTGCCCTTCAGTTTTGGGTAATCAGGAGGGCACTATAGAGCAGCGTCAGTTGCACAAGTTAGATGTTCGCGGTGTTCTCCATATTCATGCGAAACACTCGGGTTTAGGTGGTTGGATCGTCTTTTTATTCACCTGGCGGGCAGTCGTAAGGGGGAAGGTGTCTCTAGGGCTTTAATCATGCACTGGATCAAAGAGACTATCACTTTGGCGTACCTTCAGAAGAAACCAGTTCTGGATTTTCTCAAAGCTCATTCCACTCGGGGGTCAGGCGACTTCTTGGGCTGAGTCCTCTCTCATGTACCCGGTGGATATCTGTAAGGCTGCAGTTTGGTCTTTTCATTCTTTTGTCACTACCAAGTAGATGTTCAGGCACGTTTATGTGGTGGCAGCTCTTCAGGGTTCCAGCCATGATGGGTACTGCTTTGGTATGTCCCATCCGTCTGTGCCAGTCTAGAGGGACCATAAAGGAAAAATTGAGGTTCTTACCTGCTAATTTTCTTTGTTTTAGTCCGTCCAGGCTGGCATAGAACCCACCTTGTCATTTTTGTTCTTGTTTTTTTCACGAAGAGTCAGTTTTTTTCCTGAGGTGCCTTTATGTGGTTTTTTGGGGGGACTGTGCTAGGAGCAGCGGTATCTGGTTCAGCTGACAAAACTGTGGGGACACACTTTGGGCTTTGTTCTAGTCCAGGGATCTCAAAGTCCCTCCTTGAGGGCCGCAATCCAGTCGGGTTTTCAGGATTTCCCCAATGAATATGCATTGAAAGCAGTGCATAGATCTCCAGTGTTCCCTCTAAGCGGGCGGGTGTTGTGAGCAAACTTTTTTCACCGTGAGCCAAAAATATCGGGCGCCAGCAAGTTATGAGCCAACTCGCCCGATTCTCCTCTCGCCGCCCTGCCATCTGCCGTACGCCTCTTCCGATTGTGCGCTGTGACGAGAAACGTGTGCGCTGCGATGTAATATTTTGTGCGCCAGCGCAGCTTAGCGGGAACACTGGTTCAAATGGTTTTATTTATTTCCCCAAATTTATTTTTGTTATACGCATTGAAAATATTTGATATTGCGTTTAAATCAAAATCTCAATAAACTTGAAACGAGTGCCCGTGAGATTGTGGGAGGGTTAAATACTCAAAACTTAGAAGTTTTTGCTACGCCAGCTTTCTGGTATCTTTACATACAGTGGCGTACCTAGCATATGTAACATCCGGGGCCCATCATTTTTTGGCACCCCCCCCATCTGTAAGAAAAACATGATTTTTAGTAACAAACCACACGTCACACATGAGTACCTAGGAAAAGGCAGCATCTTACATATTGCAGTGAGCAGTACATCAATACACCCATTGTAAAACTAAACAAGCCAGACCAGCACAGATCAATCCTACACCGTCAATCCTAACAGAAAACACACAGAACACAGAAAACACCTTCGCCTAGTAAGGAATATGTAATCACAAACTAACCCCTCCCTCTTTTACAAAACTGTAGTGTGGATTTTAGCTACGGAGGTAACAGCTCTGATGCTCATAAAATTCTGAGCATCAGAGCTGCTACCACCAAGGCTGGTGCTAAAAACGCTTCACAGTTTTGTAAAAGGGGGGATAAAATAAAAATACATAGACAAAGGTTAAATTGAACCAGCAAGAAGCTGGACTCTGCATACAATGCTTCACAGAAACAGTGACACATGTCTCCTAAAGCAATAAATAAATAGAAATTTTTTTCTACCTTTGTCTTCTGTGGTTTCTCCTTTCCTCATCTTCTTGTAACTCTCTTCCTTCCATCCACTGTCTGCCGTCTCTCTTCCCCTATATGGCATCTTCTCTCCTTCTATGCCCCTTCCAGAAACTGTATGCCTCCCCCTTCCATCTCTCCTTTCACCCCATTGGTCTGGCATCTCTCTCCTCGCCTTCCCTCTCCCACACCTCTCCTCATAGTCTGGTATCTCCCCTTCCCTGATTCTCTGGCATCTCTCTCCTTTCCTTTTCTTCCATCTTTCGCTCCCCCTCCATGCTCTCACATCTCCCCCTTCCTTTTCCCTTAGACTGGCATACCTTCCTCCTACGCTCCAAGCCCTGGCATCTCCTTTAATTCCCTCCCTCATCTTCCTTCTCCCTCCAGCTGGGTACCGCAACACTCTTCCCTGCAGCTCTGCACTTCCCCACAATTGCCATGCTTCGGTTCCTCTTCTTCCTTCCTTCCTCCCCCCCCCCCCCCGCGGGACCCTGCGGCACCATCAACTCTTACTCCCTCTAATGTCGGCCCTGCAGCTCCAGACTTCCTCGCACCTTCTCCCCTCCCCCTTTGGATCGCTATTATTTTAAATGTTATAGCCGCGGAGCTGTATCCATCAGTGGAGATGTCTAACCTCGGCCTGCCCCGGAACTCTTACTGCAGCAGCCGCCCTTCTAGGCAGGAACAGGAAGTCACTGTTGCAGTAAGAGTTCCGGGGCAGGCCGAGGTTAGACATCTCCACTGATGGATACAGCTCCGCGGCTATAACATTTAAAATAATAGCGATCCAAAGGGGGAGGGGAGAAGGTGCGAGGAAGTCTGGAGCTGCAGGGCCGACATTAGAGGGAGTAAGAGTTGATGGTGCCGCAGGGTCCCGCGGGGGGGGAGGAAGGAAGGAAGAAGAGGAACCGAAGCATGGCAATTGTGGGGAAATTTGCGACGCGTGTGTGCGCTGTGAAGAGAAACTTGTGCGCTGCGATGTAATATTTTGTGCGTGAGCGCAGGCCAACGCAGCTTAGCGGGAACACTGTAGATCTCATGCATATTCATTGGGGAAATCCTGAAAACCCGACTGGATTGCGGCCCTCAAGGAGGGACTTTGACACCCCTGTTCTAGTCTGTATCCAACAGTGTCTCCTTTTTGCGTGTGTTTTCTGTTTTTCTAGTTATCAGTTTTCAGTTAAGTCCTGCTTGGCTATTTGTTAGACAGATTGTTGATGAGACTGTACAGCCCATTTATACTACCAAAAATTAATGTGTTCTCAGTCTCCATCTGCTGGCAGAGGAGCATAAACCCATCTGTCTGTGCCGGTCTGGAGGGATAAAAAAAAGAGAATTAGCAAGTAACAACCTAACTTCTCCATTTTAGCCATTTCTCAGTTGAAATATGATTTCTCTAAGCCAGGGCTTCACAACTCTGTCCTCGAGACAACCTGACTGGCTGGGTGTTTCAGGATATCCACAACGAATGTTGAAGGGACAGACCTAGACCCCCCCCCCATCACAATAGGGGGTGCCATGCTGAGGGGCTTGAGGATCCTTCATAAAGAAAAAAATACCCCCAAACTTAATGCATGGTGAAACACTGAGATTTGTGTCTCTTTGCTGTTCTTTACCTGTTGAATGCTGACCTCCTGTGTTTGTGGCTACTTCATAGGGTCCCTAATTAAGTCAATCTGGACAGCTCAGTGTTGCACAACCAAGCCTGATGTAAGGATTCCTTTAAAGCGCAAACTGCAGCAGTGGCATGTGCTCTTGGCAGCATGCACCCAAGGAGCAAGTCTTGCTCCTGGGGGTGACCACAAGGTCATGCGCCCATAGCTGGACATCTGTTTCTTCTGGGGCTTTGTTGGTTATTCCTGTTTCCCCAAAACCTTTTTTTAAAACAATTCCATATCTTCCACTGCCTCTTCCTCCCCAGTGAGTAATGCAGTGACATAATGCAGTGCTTGTGCATCAAAACATAGACTCTCTGCTCAAAAGAGCTTAGACCTCGATTCACTAGTGTCATCGATTGTCAGTAAACCTCTCTTTACAGGTTTAGCGATGATTGCTGCTAACAGACCTGATTCACAAAACAACCTACCAAGCGAATGATTCCCTAACATTTGCTTGGCTATTTTGCATCGGGTTTTACGATCCTAAAACCAGACTGCTGTAGACCTGCTGTTTTTTTTTTTTTTTAAATGGCACAGCTATTTTCCGTGTATTACACACACAAAATATCTGTCCCATAAAAAAAAAATCCCCCACTGCTGCGGAAAGGCCATTGGTGAGGCCCCATTTGGAGGATTGTATTCAGTTTTGGAGGCTGTATCTGGACAAGAATATAAGACAACTTGAAGTGTTCCAGAGGAAAATGACAAAAATGGTAGGGGGTTCGACCAAAAGGAGTACGAGAAGAGACTGGAAGACCTTAATATGTATAATTTGGAGAGGATGAACAGAGGCGATATGATACAGATACTTAAATATTAAATATTTGAAAGGTATTAATATGTATAGGACCAAATCTTTTCCAGAGAAGGGAAATCGTAAAACGAGAAGACATAAATTGAGTTTGAGAGGTGGTAGACCTTAGAGTAATGTTGGGAAATTCTTTTTCATGGGGAGGGTGGTGGATGCCTGGAATACCCTCCCGAGGGCAGTGGTGACGCATGAACAGAATATTGCTAATTAGAATATGAATGGGCAGATTTGCATAGTCTGAATCCTGCAAATGAGATGGTTTGTGTAGGCTGGAGTGAACTCAATAGCCACTCCAGTAGTGGGAATTTTAATTTAATCATGAAATCTCTAAAGCATGTAATTATAGGGCAAACTAGATGGACCATTCAGGTCTTTATCTGCAGTCATATACTCTGACTTTTTTTTTTTTTTGTACAAAATGGTTTGTTGCCCTTGCAAATAGCTCCTCTTAAGTTTTACCCATTGCTTTCCTACTTCCAGATGTTCCCATCCAGACAAAAATTCCTTGACATAATTCTGCATCTGAATGTGTGTTTGTTTTTTGTTTTTTTTTAAGTTTAGGACCTTCACTTTCAAATGCACCCCGTCTACGCTTGTCTTTAATATTGAACCACAGCATGCCAAATGATCAACCACAATAACATCAGAAGCACCTTCTCCCGCTTGAATTCCATTACCAACTGCTGCAGAGAATCCAAAATCTCCCTACTTCTAGGAGATCTGTAATAGGGGCCCCAATCGCCATTTGGCATATTAAAATATTACTCGGCCTTACCAGAGTAAGAATAAATTTCTTATCAAGCACTAAGCTGTAACCAGTATCTCTGGGCACCTGAAATGGTACAGTTCAAGGTCTCTGCATTCCCTTCCATCAACCAGAAGAGCTTTTTGTTTGGTCTGCACTGGAAGACTGATCCAAAAACCAGATCCTCTGTCCCTCATACAAAACTGCACTTACCTTTATATAATGTTACAAATCTGATTTCCATGTATGCATCCAGGAAGAATCATTAATGGTTTGGAGGAGTGGCCTTGTGGTTAAAGCAGCTGACTCGGCCCCCTGAGGTTGTGAGTTTGATCCCCAGCCTGCTCCCTGTGACTCTGGACAAGTCACTTCATTGTCCCAGGTACAAAATGCATACTTCTCTAAAATATGTTTTGGTTGGAACCACACAAAAAAAGCAGTATATAAAGTCCATCCCTTTTACCATTTAATCACATCGATATTCCAAGCATGCACAGTAAGCAGAAATTGGTCAGAAGGTAAAAAGCAAAATTTTACCTCCCATTTTGCAAACTTCATCCTACCATGCACTTAGAGTTCGTATCACTATAGATCTAACAGGAACTCTTAATCTAACATATGCATTTGCTTTCACAGACTGGTACTCTGTACTACTCTGCTCATCAGATATGGCACAGTTTAACATAAGAATTGCTATACTAGTCCATCATTCCCAGTATCCTGTTCTAACAGTGGCCAATCCAGATCCCAAGTAGTAAAACAAATTTTATGCTGCTTATCCTAAAAAATAAGCAGTGGATTTCCCCAAATCACCTCAATAATGACCTATGGACTTTGCTTTTTTAAGAAGTTATCCAAGCCTTTTTTAAACCCTGCAAAGTATGTTTAATCTCATTCCTCCCCCTTTCTGTAGGTTAATAATGGCGTTTAGTGAGAAGCACTGAATACTCGCCTCTACATAATTCATTACAGCAGAAAACAAATTTTATAATTTCCTTTAATATGCATGTATTACTACTTTGTATGCAAATCTGTTTCAGGTGTATTCATTGTGCATATCCTGATAATCTGGCTGGGTGCTTCCCAAGGACTGAGCTGACCCCTGCTGCACTAAATAGCAATAAGAATTTTCCTCTCTTCCTCTGGCACCACATGCTTTTCAGAGCAGCACTGACATTGCATGGTGACAAGCAGCTGAGTGCTTTTTCAACAATATTACATGGCAAAAAATTGATTGTTTTGTAGAGCTGTACCAAATAGTAAAATATACTATTTGGCCAAACTAGTATTCAACTGAATGCAAATAGCAAAATGGAACAATGGATATAAAAAGCAATGTGAAATTAGAGGTGTGTT
The DNA here is from genome assembly GCF_902459505.1 of Geotrypetes seraphini. NCBI lineage: Eukaryota > Metazoa > Chordata > Amphibia > Gymnophiona > Dermophiidae > Geotrypetes > Geotrypetes seraphini. The sequence continues at coordinate 189,918,608 of NC_047090.1, read as the reverse complement.
TAGTAGGATTTAGCACTGAATCCCAGATTATTCATATTTGAATTTTAAATTACTATGTGGCCAAATACAAACAATTGGGAAACTATTTGGGGCCGAATCAAATAACAAATATTTTGGTTCAGCCCTAGTTTGTAATAGTACAACATTGCACTGATATGTCTTTATGATCCTTCAGGTACAGCCAAGTCTGGTGTGAAGTACAAGGGGCAAGTGGAGATCCCTAATCTCTCTGATGAAAATGATGCCAGTGAAGTTGAGGTAAATGCACTTTGAGCAAATGACCCTAAGAGTTGATATGAGTAACATTGCATGCTATGAATTTACTTTGACACTAGTACTTCAGAACATATCAACTCGTTATTTGTATAGGTAAATCCAGAGATAAGTGGATTGTGACCATCTACCAGCAGGTGGAGATAGAGAACACAAAAACAGAGCTCTGCCATTCATAGGATGGTAGGCTCCCAGGATGGATGGTCTTTCTCCAGCTCCTGGTCTCATCTGAAGCTTTGTGGGCTAGGTACAGCTCCAGGTGCAGCTAAGCTCCTGTTTTGACTATGCTAACTCAGTTGAGCAAGGCGATTAGGCTGCCTGGGTGCCTATCAGGGTATAGCTGGTGGTTCCAGTTCTTTACTTGTCCGCTGTAGCCCCATGGGATGTTTACCCTTTACTCCTACTTCCTCCTCGTATTAAAAAAGAAAAAACAAAATGTGTAAATCCAGCAGACTGCAGCAATTTGACGTTGGAGAGAAGGTTCTGGGCCAGCCAGGGGGGGAAAGCTTGTGGGCTGGCCGTGTGCAGTTGCACACGCCTGGCACATCCCTGTTGCTGCGGCAGGGTAGGGGTGGGGGAATGGAGCTTGTCTGGTAAGGTCAGCTTCGGGGGTGGGGTAGGGAGGAATTGGCGATGGTGGTTTCGGCAGGGAGAGAGGAAGAAAAGTTGGATTCATGGAGAAACAGATGTTGGTTGGGGACTGCAATGAGGTCTGGATGAGAGAAGCATGCAGGAAGCAGAAAGAAAGAAATATTGGATGCACAGTCAGAAGGAAGTGCAACCAGAGACTCATGAAATCACCAGACAACACAGGTAGGAAAAATTTTATTTTCAATTTAGTGATCGAAATGTCAGTTTGAGAATATTTGTCTTATTTTTCTATAGTTACTGAGGTGATATTGCAGTAACTAAACTTGTCCATGTATGCTTGGGGAGCCCACAGGTATGGTTTTTGTATGCAGGGCACCTGGTCAGATCAAGAAAAGGGATTTCACATCAACCTGTTGTAACTCGGGGCATTTCTGTATGCTCTTCAAACTTTTCAGAGCAGCCTTTCCGATCAAGTCCTATTTCGCACAGACAACCAAGTAGCGATGTATTACATCAACAAACAAGGAGGAAGTCAAGAAGTTAAGTACATTTGGAATTGGTGATTGCTCACAACATATTTCTCAAAGCTGTCTATGTATCTCAGAACACTTTAGCCAACAAAACTCAGCAGATTCTTCAACTACACAAATGGACTCAACTCCAAAGTGTTTACATCACATTTTTTCTCTATGAAGAACTCCTCGGATCTGTTTGCCTCTCCCCACAATCACAAATTGCCTCAGTATTGTTCCAGGCAGTATTCTGCTCAGTGCATAGAGGCAGATGTTTTTCTTCTGGATTAGACAAGTTCCTATATACTTTTCTTCCAATCCCTCTTTCTCAAGACCTTGGCCAAATTCAAGACTGAATTGGCCACCATGATCCTCATAGCTCCTCGATGGCCCAGTCAACTTTGTACTCCCTTTTACTTCAGCTGAGTGCCAAAGATCAAATTACCTTTAAGACCTTTCATCTCTGCTCACTCAGTCAAGGATCTCTAACATCCTAATCAGATATTGCTGCATTGCACAGCTTGGTACCTCTTTGCCTGACCTCAGCTTGTACAGCCTCAAAGATTAATGTCTGCCATTATAGCTGCTTCCAGAAAAATTTCTACTCGGCAGTGCTATCAACAGAAATGGACACGTTTCAATATGTGGCGTTCTGTCCACCAACAGGATGCTCCATCTTAATCTGGCATCTCATCCTCTTGTTTCCAGATTTATGAAAGGACTTTTCAAATCCAAACCTCCACTTAAGCCACTTCCAGTGGTTTGGGGTCTTAATGTAGTACTAACAACTTTGATGAAACTGCCATTTGAACCAAAGGCTTCCACTCATCAAGTTTACTTGGAAGTGAGTGAACGCCAAGCCTTGGTGGTGGACTCACCATTCACAGTATTTCATCATAAGATGGTCCTCCGCACTCATCCTAAATTCCTTCCAAAGGTGGTCATGAAATTTCATTTCAATCAATTCATTGTGTTTCCAGTATTCTTTCCAAAGCCTCATTCTCATCCTAGAGTAACAGCTGTTCATACATTGGACTGTAAATGTGTCTTGGCTTACTAAGTATAAAGGACTAAACCACACAAGATATCACCAACTGTTCACAGATTGGGAAGACCTGTAGCCAAAAGAATGATTTCCACATGGCTAGCGGTATGTATTTCTTTTTGCTATGCACAGGCTGAACTGCAGCTTGAGGGACATGTAACAGCACAAAGTTCAAGCTATGGCAGCATCAGTAGCTTTCTTACGTTCTACTCCCATTGATGAAATTTGGAAAGCAGCTACTTGGTCCTCAGTACATACTTTCACATCTCACTGCTGTCTAGAATCCTATTCCAGACGAGATGGTCATTTCAGCCAGGCAGTATTAACAATTTATTTTCTTCTTAATGGCCAACTCTCCCTCCATCCCATTATGTTCAGCTAGGGAGTCCCACATATGATGATAAGCTGCCTGCTTGTCCTAGGATAAAGCACAGTTACTCACCATAATAGGTGTTATCTGGAGACAGCAGGTAGGTATTCTCACATCCCTCCTACCTCCCCGAGTTTTCTTCTTAGCTTCGCTTACCGAACTTAGATACTGCAAGCCTATGTCAGGTGGGAAGGCACTCACAAAGTTTCTTAACTTAGTGACAGTTCACGTTCAATGCTGTCCATATTGGGCTCCGTGGACAATGTCACCCACATGTGAGAACATCTGCCTGCTGTCTCTGGATAATGCCTGTTACAGTAAGTAACTGTGCTATATAAAACCTGTGCTTATGTTAGAAATCTATCCTCTGAAAAACTTAATAAGTTAGAGGCAGCTGATGTCAATATTCAGCACTTCATTAATAAAATATGCTTCTGTTGTGCATTCCTTCAGTGATGGTGAGATTGCTGAAGTGTGTTAAAGAAAAGCTTGAGAATAGTAACGATCTTGTGAACATTGGAGGATATGGTGAAAATGTAAGAACTAGAGAATGACACGGTGGCGGTTACCCGCCGGAACGGGGAATGAAAAATAACAGTCGCTGCGGGGACGGGGACAAGAACATTCACCGCCCGTGGAGCGGTGAATGGTCTTGTCTCCGCAGTGAGGCATTTAGGATCGCGTGGTCCCCGCAGCCACTGCCCGCCCGTAGTGTTTAGCCAGCTCCCTCCCTCTACCTCACCTTAAATTCTGAGTTTGCCGGCTTCCATTTTCCTGAGCCGCACGCGTTCAAAAAGCCGTGCACGCGCAGCTGCGCGAGTCCATCAAGCTTCTCCTCTGACGCAACCGGAAACAGGAAGTTGCAGGAGAGGAGAAGCTTGATGGACTCGTGCAGCCGCACCTTTTTACGCATGCGGCTTGAGGAAAAAGGAAGCTGGCAAACTCAGAATGTAAGGTGAGGTGGAAGGAGGGAGCTGGCTAAACGTTGCGATCGGGTAGGTGGGGGCTGCTAGACCGTGAGATCGCGTTTGTTCCCGGCTCATACTAGGAAGGAGGGAGTGAAAGGAAAAAAAATTCTGGGCCAAGGGGATGAAGAGGGAAAGAAAGAAACCCACAGCAGGAAAGAAAGGGGAAGACAGGCAGGTGAGCCAGATGCTGGAAGCAGGGGGGGGGGAGAAAGAGGGAAAGAAGCTAGATGGGGTTGAAAAGAAGAGACACGCTGGTATGGAAGAGGAAGATAGGGGAAATCTGGACAGAGGAAGGTAACAGAAAGAGGGGAAATTATGTGCATGGGGCATAGGGACAGAGACATAAAGGGGACATGCCATGGGGATGGTATATGGACACAGGGGGGGGGGGGCAATGGCAGATACATAGGGGAGATATTAGAAATGGGGAAAATAGGAACACAGAAGCGAGATAGTTTGTGGGAATGGGACAGGAACAGAGCTTGCAGGCTCCAGCGGCTTGCACAAATTACATTGTAACGTGCCACGAAAAGAGGGAGGGAGGTAGATAGGCCACACGAGAGGAGCTGAAGGGTGGTAGAAAGGAACAGATTGTAAAGGAGGGAGGGAAGGGTGGTGGTGGAAAGGAATAGAACAGACATTGAAAGAGGGTAGAGAAGAACAGACCCTGAAGGGAAATGTGGAAGACAGAGTGGGGAGAAGATGCTGGAAGGGAAGAAGACAGATGCCAGACTATGGGGGGAGTGGAGGGAAGAAAATGGGTGCTAGACCAATTGGGGGAGGGTGAAGGGAGAGGCACAGTAACAGCAAATGGAAGACGCAGAGAGAAGACACACAGTGGATGGAAGAAATTGAATGAGAAGATGTGGAAAGCAGAAACCAGACAATAAAGGTAGAAAAAAAATTATATTTATTTATTTATTTTTTGCTTTAGGATAAAGTAGTATATTAGTTGTGTTGATAAAAATTTTAAACAAAGCCCTGCCAGTTGAACATCTCTTTCTCTAGTTCAGCAGCAGGAACTTTGATTTATAAGAAAGGAATAAGCTAAATATTACAGTACTAAGGCTTTTATGGATGCAGCGGGGACGGTGACAGGGCGGTGAATGGGATGGCAGTGGCGGTGACGAGGCGGTGAAAGGGATGACTGTGACGGGGCGGTGAAGGGAATGGTGGTGACGGAGCGGTGCAGAGGATGGTGGGACGGGGCGGTGACGGGGACATTCTCTAGTAAGACCAATTAATTGCTGGCATGGAACAACTTGCAGATCAGTGAGCATGAGATCATGGCAGTCTACTGAAACAATAGAATGAGTGACACTGGAAGAAGTGTTTTTTTAAAGACTGCCACTGTTCCTGCACCATCATCAGATAGCCAAAAACATCTAACATGCATCATCTTCTGTGTGTATTTGGTTAAGGGACTGTTTGGAACAAGTTTGTTTTATAGTGTAATGTTTGCGACACTCTTCCCCAGTAATTTGCAGTCTTGTCGGCCCCTTTTACAAAGCCATTGTAGCAGCTTTGTAGAAGGAACACTTTGTAAATATTGCGACTCTTTCCTCAGTTTTGCACACATTCCATAAATATGGCGATAGTTCCTGTGCAACATGACTGTCTGTCTTGACCATTGGGTAATTATCCTACCCAACCCACGAGGATATGTAGAAACCTAAATTAGTATCTTTCAGCTCCTCCCCCCCTTACACTCTGGACTGTGCCTGAACTCTTTAATTTCCTACAGTAAGTATGTAGGAGCCCTTTCTCTTCTGCTTGTATAGTTTTTTGGTTTGGTTCCCCCCCCTCCAGACGAAGCTTTTTTGTGCTGCAGAGGGGCTCGGCACCCCAAGACATTTCTAGCTGCGAGAAGAGGCTTCAAGTGGAAATCTGTAGTCCACAAGTTTTGCTTGATTACTGTGTGGCTAGCCTCCTGTTTCAAGTTTATTGCATTTGATATACCACCTAAATGTCAGCTAGGAAGTTCAAAAATTCCCCCTTGGGAGCTTGCATGCCCCAAGTTCATCTTCAGTGAGCTTGAGCTGCTCACCCCAGATTTTGTCTGCGGTGGGTATATGCAGGTTGCACAGCTCTGGGTGGATTTTCCAGGATTGGGGCCGACTGTGCTTCTTCCTTCCCACTGCTTGCAGGCTTCAGTGAGGGGTCCTGTTCCAAAGAGGGGTTGGATTGCTGTCTGATATGGGCCATTTCAGTGCTCCCCATGCTTGTCTGAGGCAGAAAGTCTTCTCATACCTCTGAGGTTTTTGCAGTAAGGCACTATTGGAACATCGGGGAGGGAGGGAGTGGTCCTTCAAAAATGGGTTTTCTGGGTTCCGAAACCAGGGTTTTAAGTCCCCCACCTTTTCAAACCACTTTTCAGACTTTTTTGCACTTTGATCTTGGATCTCTTCTGTACCTCTCCGGCAGGAAAGTGGGACAAAGTGGCCAGAATCTTGGCTACTGTGCAAAGGCTACTGGACCTAGGTGCCATAGAACCAGTGCTCGGAAGAGTGGGGCTTGGGCAGATACACACCTTCACCAAGATAATGGTGGTAGTGGCAGCGCACCTCCACAAGGAGGCGATACAGGTTCATCTGAACCTAGACAACTGGCTGATACAAGCTCCTTCAAAAAACAGAGGGGATCAAAACTGTTGCCCGGGTGGCTTAGTTTCTGCAGAGCTTGGGCTGAGTGATAAATTACAGGAGAAGCCATTTTCAGCCTTGCTAGTCTTTAGACTATCTGGGTCTCCTCTTCAATACAGCACAGAACAAGAGTATCTCTCTTACAGAGGCATGCAGAATGAAGCTTTAGGGTCAGTTCTAGTACATGGAGATAGAAGCCCCATCCACATGGCACCATTTGCAGCTGCTGAGGTCCATGGTGGCTACAATAGAGATTGTGCCTTGAGCCAAGGTTCGAATGAACCTACTCCAGGAGGCGGTGCTCTCACTGTGGCCCCTGCAACTGGATCTGCTGGACCTTTCACTGCCATGGACATCCACAGCTCTGCGCAGCTTGGACTGGTGCTTGAATCTACAGCGTCTTGTCACAGAGGATGCCTTGTCAAATCTCCTCTTGGGAGATCTTCACAATGCATGCCAGCCTGTTTGTCTGGGGGCTTATTGCCAGAGGCAACTTATTCTGGGCATTGGTCCATTAACCATTTGGAGGTGAGTGATCTGGCTGGTCCTTCAGGCTCTGGAAGCTCTTTTCAGGAGCAAGGTAGTCTGGGTATTCTTAGAAATGCTACCACAGTGGCCTATGTCAGGCAGGGAGGCACTAGAAGCAACTGTTGAAGCTCATATGCTGTTTTGATGGGTGGAAACTCACCTGGTGTGTCTCTGCAGCTCATGTAGTTGGTGTGGACAATGTCCAGGCAGACTTTGAGTCGGCAGACTTTGGATCTGGTGGAGTGGTCTCTCTCTCAACAGGCCTTTGATCGCATTGTGGGGCACTGGGGGGATCCATTCGACCTCATGGCCACTGTTTCAAACAAGATTGCTTGGTTCTTCAGTTAAAGACCTGAGCCAGGAAGGGCAAGGATGGACATGCTGGTCCAGCCCTAGTATCTGAGCTGCTTTATGTTCTCTCTGTGGCTTTCCTTCACAAGATTGCTGCCTACAAGGGACAGGTGATTCTAGTCACTCTACATTGGCCACAAAGGCCTTGGTATGTAGACAGTGTATCTGCAAGTGAACAGGGGTCTTCAATTGCCCTCCAGTGGCCCTGTCTCGCCAATTTCTGTCTCGGGGGTTGGCGGCATGGCTATTGAATGCTTTGCTCTAAAGCATAAAGAGTATTCTGATCTGGTGATCGCCTCCCTCATGAGTTCCAAGAAGCATTCTACCAATGCGAAAGCTTGGAAATGTTTCCAGCACTGGTACAGCCAATAGCAGACTGATTCTTCAGAGGTGCCTATTATATACAGTGCTGCAGCATTTTTACATGAGGAGTCTAATGGTGGCATCTCTCAAGGTCCAGGTCACTGACTTGTGCTTTTGAGTTAGGTTGCTAGTCTCTAGCATCTCATCCAGGTGTGTCCAGGTGTTTGAAGGGGGCTTTGCTGTAATGGCCACCTGTACATCAGGCTTTCCTATCTTGGGGTCTCAATACTGTCCTCGGAGCCCTTGCTCAAGCTCTCTGAGCCTTTGGAAGAGGCCTCGCTCACAGATCTTATGGTTGACCATGTTTTGGTGGTCATTGCCTTGGCCAGAAGAGTATCTGAGTTGCAGGCCTTGTCCTGCAGGGAATCATTCCTCTGAATATCGGAGACAGGAGTATCCTTGCACACTGTTCTTTCTGCCAAAAGTGGTTTCCACGTTCCATGAGAATTGGGAAGTATTCCTTTTGGCCTGTCAACAGGAGTGAAGAAGGAAGACAGAATTCTGCAGCATCTAGATGTTCATAAGAGTCCTCTATCGGTGCTTGGAGGTGACTGATTTATCTGCTCAAGCACCTGTTTGTACTCACAGGGGTGGCACGCTGAGGGAGATTGGCCTCAAAAGCTATTATCACCAGGTGGTTCCGGTGTGCGATTTCCTCTGCATATATTGAAAGTGGAAAGCTCCCTCCAGCGGAGATCGGGGCCTATTCAACCAGAGGTGTGGTGGCTTCACAGGCAGAAGTAAAGCCAGTCTCACCCGAGGAGACTTGTAGAGCTGTGATGTGGTCCCACCTCGATTCTTTTACCAAATTCTACCGGGTGGACATAGCGGCAAGAGTGGACTCTGCCTTTGGTGCTGCTGTGCTTGCAGTAGGCTCACAGGTCCCACTTTCTTCTTAGGGGACTGCTTTTGAACATCCCACTGGTCAAGATTGATGGTCATGTTGCACAGGAATGAAAGATTAGATTCTTACCTTTGCTAATCTTTCCTGTAGACATGACTGTCTTGACGTCTGTCTAGTCAGTTGGTAAGCCTGCTTTCTGCTTTAGTCTCATCTAGATGGTCAGATGACTTTAGTTTCCTTTGTGCCCCTGGGGGTTCAGGAGATGATTTATAGAGGTACTTTGTTTACAGTGTGCTGTATTCTAAATGCAGCTGGTTCATGCAAGTTTTGCATTCGGTGTTGCTTGTTCACTATTTGCTGGTTAACTTTCTCTTATTTCATACCGAGCAGAACAAAAGTGTATTGCAGAGGCTGCTCACCGTGTTGCCTGTTTTTCCAGGTTGATACTACCAGGCTATTCAACTGCTTTGGAATGGACTGAGGTCAGACACAACCCAGAGTGTAAGGGGAAAGAGCTGAGATGCAAATTTGGGTTTCTACAAATCCTTGCAGGTTGGGTAGGATAATTACCCACTGCTTAAGACTGATGCTTCTATCTACAGGAAAGATTAACTAAGGTAAGAACCTAATTTTTCAATCAGCTGCTGTTGGTGTAAGATTAGTTGGCAATTTTTATTGTAATTATAGTCTCTTTCTGACTTTAACATCACTGAACTATGCCTGGTCCCAGTGACTTTGTATAAAGGATCTTGTACCTGTATTTGAGCTAAGATGGGTCACCTTTTTTTCTCCTGGAATTAACCAGGCACATAATACACATTTTGTGTACTAAGCTATTTAGCCTGCTGGAAGGTATAGCCTGAATTGTAAATACAAGTTGTTTCCCATAGATCTGTGCAAGTCTTCTTAAAGATGAGCCACACACACAGTTACTGGTCTTCATGAAGAAGGAAGGGGTGAAGAGAATTAGAGCTGCAGTGGCCACTTACATCACTTCACTGAAAACAGGTAATGAGTCAGTGTTGCACTATTTCCTCTTAGTATAACACAGTAGGCACTTATTTTTGTGTTTCTGAAGGTTTGCTTATAGCTGTTTTGTTTTTGGGTGTGTGTGTGTGGGGGGGGGGGGGGGGTCCCATTACATTCCAGAGATCAATCCAGAGACTTGTGGATTATGTCCATCTAAATAAGCAAAGTGCTTTTGTCTTAAGGGTCCTATGCTACAGTGGATGGAAATAGGCTGGGCCGCTCTGTCCAGTTCAGCTGGGAGTTTACCTGGGCAGCGAGGTTCCCCTTACTGCCTGTTCCTTGTTCCTGCTGCCTTGCTTTTTGTTTCTGTACCTTCCCGTTTAAAAGCCTCTTAAACAGTTATAGATGAAACATGAGCTTAGATTAATAGGTAGTTTGTTCCAAAAGATTGTAAAAAGAGAGAATGAGCACCTTTTTTTAAAGGGTGGAAGTAACAACTTGTATGCATTAAATCAAGTTTCAAGTTTATTGAGATTTTGATTTAAACGCAATATCAAGTATTATCCCAGGACAAGCAGGCAGCATATTCTTAACGCATGGGTGACGTCACCGACGAAGCCCCGGTACGGACCTTTTTAACTAGAAAGTTCTAGTTGACCGCACCGCGCATGCGCGAGTGCCTTCCCGCCCGACGGAGAGCGTGGTCCCCAGTTTCTTCGTTTCCGCGGAGCAAAGAAGACGCATGTGCTTTCAACGGCCGTTGAAAAGCTAGTTTCTGCCTTCCCGCTCGCGTAATTTTTCGTTTTTCTTCTAATTTTTCCTTTCGGATTCCCTATTTTTACTTACAAAAAAAAAAAAAAACTCGTCCAGTTTTCTTTATTTTTTCAGGCCGGCCCCGGCGGGGCCTGTTGCCACCATACAAGCCTCCGGATTCGATTTTGCGGAGGCCGTGTTTCCCTTCATGCCCCCTCAACCGGGCTTTAAGAAGTGCCAGCGGTGTGCACGCTCGATCTCTCTCACCGACCCGCACAATTGGTGCCTGCAGTGCCTGGGTCCAGAGCATCGGGCTGACTCTTGCACCCGCTGTGCTACGCTTAAAAAGCGCACATTAAACAGGCAGATCCAGCAAAATCTTTTATTCGGTACCGGATCTGCCATGGAACCTGCTGCGACGTCGACGGCACCACAAAAGTCGGCACCCACGACGTCGACACCACCTGACCCTTCTTCGGTGTCGTTGGGCCAAGGTAAGCCGGCTAAGAAGCCTTCCACTTCCCTTGAGCGCCCTCCTGCCACGGTTGCGACACCGGCCCTCCCGGCACCGCACCGACCCCGCAAACGCTTCGCTCCGATATCGGTGAGTGCCTCATCATCGGCCTCCTCATCGCCGGAGCGTAGAGCGGCACCTATGGTACCGAAGAAGAAAAAAGCGGTACCGGTGCCCCCCCTGGATGACCGCATCGCGGCCATACTCCAAAACCAATTACAGGAGCAGCTCCAGCAACAACTCCAACAACTGTTGCCGGCGTTGCTGGCACCGCACCTTCCGGTACGGGACCGGTCCGAGCCTCGCACTGTCCCATCGGTGTCGACTCCCCTCGGTACCGATTAATACCTCCATGCCTGTGCTCTTGGCTGAAACACCTACAGTGCATACCCGTACTGCTGCCGACCCTTCCCGGTCCCAGGAACGACATCGGTCTTCCTCTCCCAGTACCGCCTCGGTGCGCTCAGGCAAATCTCTCTCAAAGACCCGCCATCCCGAGCCTTCCACACTGATGTCCAAACGTGCACACCCTGACGTTAGAGACCCAGACTTGTGGGAAGACTCCCCGCACGGTACCGAAGAGGATGCTTCGTCAACCGACGAACCCTCCATGACCGATACCGCCTCAAAACCAGAACAATCCTCTTTTTCTAAATTCCTTAGGGAGATGGCAGCAGCTCTTTCCATCCCCTTAGAGTCCGACTCTAAAAAGTCTCAGGCTTTCCTCGATGCCCTAGACTTTGAGCAACCTCCCAAGGAATTTCTAAAGTTGCCCGTCCATGACATCTTACGGGAAACTTTCTATAAAAACTGGGAGACTCCCCTCACTGTTCCCGGGGCCCCTCGCAAATTGGAAAGCTTGTACCGGGTTATTCCAATCCCAGGGTTTGACAAACCTCAATTGCCCCACGAATCCCTCCTGGTGGAATCTACTTTGAAAAAGTCTCAGGGTTCCAGTGTATATGCCTCCACCCCTCCTGGCAGAGAGGGAAAAACCATGGATAAATTTGGTAAGCGCCTTTTCCAAAATGCCATGCTAGCCAATAGAGCCAACAACTACACCTTCCACGTTTCCTTCTATATGAAGCATCTGGTGCAACAGCTCTCCTCCTTACAGAAATACCTTCCTGAACGTAAGGTCCCTCTTTTCCAGCAACATATTTCCAGCCTCCTCCAACTCAGGAAATTCATGGTTCACTCCATCTACAACTCATTTGAGCTGACCTCTCGTGCATCTGCCATGGCGGTGGCCATGCGACGTTTGGCATGGCTGAGAGTCTCTGACCTGGACATTAACCACCAGGACCGCCTGGCTAACGCACCTTATCTGGGTGATGAACTCTTCGGAGAGTCCCTGGACTCAACAACCCAGAAACTCAGCACATGAGACCAGGTGGGACACTCTGATTAAACCTAAAAAGAAGACTCCACCTGCTCGCACCTAAAGACAGCAGTCTTCATACCAGCGCAGGTTCTCGGCCAGAACTCTCAACCCGCCTCAACAGCAGCCTCGCCGACCTCGTCAACATCATCAATCTCAGGCTCGCTCACAGTCTCACCAACCTGCCAAGCCTCTCCCTCCTTCAAAACCATCTCAGCCCTTTTGACTTTTTCCTCCAGGGCATAGCCAGTCTCCCACCATCATTGCCTCTTCCTCAGCCTATCGGAGGTCGCCTCCAAATCTTCCTCAGCCGTTGGGAGTAGAGAGCTGCATGGGAACGGGGACGACGGGAATCCCGCGGGACCCGCGAGCATCCCGCGGGTTCCCCCTTTGGGTCACGGGGATCCCGTGGGGACGCCCCTAGGGTCGCGGGGATCCCGTGGGGACGCCTCCGAGGGTCGCGGGGTTCCTGCGGGGCTGGATGTACTCAGTCGCGCGGCTCTTCTCCCTACCTTCTCTGCTTGCAGCACAGAGCCGAACGGAAGTCTTCCCGACGTCAGCGCTGACGTCGGAGGGGAGGGAGGGCTTAAACAAAGCCCTCCCTCCTTCCGACGTCAGCGCTGACGTCGGGAAGACTTCCGTTTGGCTCTGTGCTGCAGACAGTGCAGGTAAGGAGGAGAGTAGCCTCGCGGTTCGAGTGGCTACCAAGGGAGGGGGCGGTCCACCCCGCCACACCCTGCCCCGGTTGCAGCACAGCCGGCCAGGTCCCCTTACTTTTGTGGCACTTCCCCGACCGACCGACAACAGCCCCGGTCCGACAATCCTCCCTGCCCTGTAGCCGCGAATCTAAATTATCTTCTTACAGCAGCTGTAATAAGGTAATTTAGATTCGCAGTTAAGGGCAGGGAGGTTTGTCGGACCGGGGCTGTTGTCAGTCGGTCGGGGAAGTGCCACAAAAGTAAGGGGACCTGGCCGGCTGTGCTGCACCCGGGGCGGTAGAGAAGGAGTGGGGAGAAGGACGCTGAAAGGCCATGGGGAAGACGGGAGGGGGGTGGAAGACGGGAGGGGGGGGAAGGACTCTGAAAGCACTTGAAGACAGAGGAGGGAGAAGGACGCTGAAAGCACATGGGGAATACAAAGGGGTGGGGAAGGACGCTGAAAGGCCATGGGAAGGGCGGGGGGGGGGAGGACTCTGAAAGCACTTGTGGAAGACAGAGGGTGGAGAAGGACGCTGAAAGGACATGGGGAAGACGGGGGGGGGTGGAGAAGGACGCTGAAAGGCCATGGGGAAGACAGAGGGGGGAGAAGGACGCTGACAGGACATGGGGGAAGATGGGGGGAGAAGGACGCTGAAAGGAAATGGGGAAGAGAGAGTAGGGAGAAGACGCTGGCAGGGAAGAAGACAGATGCCAGACTATGGGGGGAGCGGAGAGAAGGAGATGGGTGCCAGACCAATTTGGAAGGGGGAAGAAAGGGAGAGGCACAGTAACAGAGCAAATGGAAGATGCAGAAGGAAGAGAGACAGTGGATGGAAGGAATTGAATGAGAACATGAGGAAAGCAGAAACCAATTCTTAAAAAGGGCTCTGGAGGTGAACTGGAAAAGTAGACCAGTGAGTCTGATATCAGTGCCAGGCAAAATGGTAGAGACTCTAAGAGCAAAATTCTGGAGCGTATACATATGCATGAATTGAGACGCATCAACACAGATTTAGTTAAGGGAAATCTTGCTTCACCAATCTACATTTCTTTGAAAGAGTAAATTAACATTTGGATAAAGGTGAGCTGGTTGATATTGTGTATTTGGATTTTCAAAAGGCATTTGTACAAGTGTCAACGCCAAAAACACCCCGCTTTTTCAGTCATGGCCAAGGGATGGTCTGTTGTACGTGTTCTCCATGGCCATTAGTGGGTAGAGTTCTCCACATTTGTCATCCAGGCCTTGTGATTCTGGTGGCCCTGGGTTGGCCTAGGCACCCATGGTTCGAAGACCTGGTGCTGCATCTGGTGGCACCCAACCTTCTGACTCGGAGTCCCATTCCAATGTTCAATCCAGGTCCCTTTTGTCTTACGGCTTGACTCTTGACAGGGAATGCCTAGGTAAGAAGGGGTATTCAGATAAAGTAATCTCAACCCTGTTGGAGTCCTGGAGACTTTCCACTTCTCGGGCTTATGTGCAGGTTTGGCGTGTCTTTGAGGAGTGGTGTGCTGCACGTGGAGTGGTCTCTCGCACTTCTCTGCTTAACATCTTAAGAGTTCTTGCAGGATAGCCTGGACAGGGGCCTGGCTTGGTCTTCTCTCTGGGTCCAGCTTGCAGCCTTGTCAGCCTTTTGTGGGTTTTTATGAGGACAGCATTTGACTGCCATTCCTGATGTCGTTCACTTCTTGCAGGTGGCCAAATTGCTCAAGCCTCCCATGTGACCGTCTGTTCCATCTTGGGATCTTAATCTGGTCTTGTCTGTGCTGGTGCACTCACCTTTGGAGCCTTTGGGTGCCTGCTCGTTGAATGACCTTATCCTTAAAGTGGTCTTCTTGGTGGCTATTACTTCTGTTCGACATGTTTCTGAGCTACAGGCTTTCTCTTGTAGGTCTCCCTTCCTGGAGTTCTCTAGGGAGTAGGTTGTGTTGTGACCTGTTCCTTCCTTTCTGCCAAAGTAGTTTCTCCTTTTCATGTCAATCAGGCAATGGTCCTCCTGGTGTTGGGTACTCAGGAAGGATCTTGTGAGCAGAAACAGTTGCACAAGTTGAATGTGCTCTTATGTGCAGAGGACCCAGGAGATCAGGAAATCCGATCATCTTTTTTTCCATCTAGCGCCAAGGGGGATGGCGTTTCCAAGGCTACCATTGCGCATTGGATCAAGGAGACTATTGCTTCCGCATACCTTCAGAAAAAGCCTGTTCCAGAATTTCTCAAAGCTCATTCCACTCGGTCAGGCAGCTTCTTGTGTTGAGTCTTTGTTAGTGCTTCCAGTGGATATTTGTAAGGCTGTGCTTTAGTCTTCCTTGCATTCATTTGTCAAGCACTTTGGGACACGTTACATTACATTACATTAGGGAGTTCTATTCCGCCTATACCTTGCAGTTCAAGGCGGATTACAAAAGAGCTAACTGGACATTTCCAGTGAAGTTACAACAGTTTTGGGGGGGTTTTTTTTGGTTACAAGGGAGGAGAGGTACCTGGATTAATTCTGGAAGAACTTGCAAATTGGATATTAAAGTGTTCAGTGAGCATGTTCTGGTGTCAGCCTTCAGGGGGTCCCATCTCTGATGGGTACTGCTTTGGTATGTCCCATCTATAAGATCTATACTTGTCTGGAGAGTTTGCTAAAGAAGGAGAAATTAGGTTCTTACCTGCTAATTTTCTTTCTTTTAGACTCTCCAGACCGGTATAGGACCCCACTCTGTCTGTCGTGTTCTTGTGGGTTGCATCAAGCAGTGTTCCCTCTAAGCTGAGCAGGAGTCCTCCACCCACAGTCTCACCAATAGAGGGTGTTGTTTTACTGTCACATTTTCAATTGTGAGGGACAGGCAAGTTCTGCAGGACTTCAGGGAACATACCTGTTCTTAGCGACTGAAAATATTCCACCCCCTAGTGGTAGCAATGCAGCTGGAGGACACCTGCTCAGCTTAGAGGGAACAGTGGTTGCATGTACAGATTTTGCTCTTTGTGTGGGTTCTAGTATTTTTCTAAAGCTGGGGAGATCAAAGAACAGCAGCTGTGGCTTGACTGGTATAGCTGGCGAGCTGTGGGAACATTCTGCTGCAGGGGTATCTCCTTTGCATTTTCCAACAGCACTCATGTATATTGTTACTCCTGTTCAGAGTCGTGTTTTTTCTGTTTATAGTTCTTGGTTCTGCTTGGCTATTCGGCAGACTGATGGAATTAGGGAGAGTCACCTATTATGTACTATTCCAAAGTTGTCTCTCCATCTGCTGGTCATGAGATATTACCTATCTGTAAGATCTATACTGGTCTGGAGAGTCTAAAAGAGAAAATTAGCAGGTAAACCTAATTTCTCCTTTCATCTCAAGAGGCCTGGTAATATGTGAAAGATAGCACACACATGCTATTGTTAGAAGCCATTAAGGATTTACCAGCTGATTTGTTCTTAGTAACGTTGGATATAGCAGCCTTATATACAGATGTCCCACAAAGCGAGCTGTTGAATATTATCCAGACTCATTTACAGGCACTCCAGATCTTGGATTCAAAGGTTCAGTTTAACTGCCATAGCTAAAATTGCATTGGAGAAAAACTATTTTTTGTTAGATCAAAACTTTTTTTTCTTAGATCAAAACTTTTTTTTCTGCAGATCTAGAGGGTGACAATGGGGGCCACTATGGCCCCCACAGTAGCTTGCTTGTAGGGCAGCTCCTTGGAAAGGAGGCGGAGTTGAAAACATGATTGACAGTTTTCTGCAAGATAGAACACTATCATTTCAGGACCACTAGACACATCTACAAGAGAGGAGATTGCTGAGGTAAGAACCTAATCTTTCTTTCTGCAGCCTCCCAGACTTTGCTAAAGAATTTATTCCATGTGCATTGATGCTTAAAGAAGGTGTTAGACTTTGCTTGGCATTTGACTTGGCTTTTGCTGCATAGTATAGGTCTACTAGCTTTTGGAACCTAGATAAAAACTGAAATGGAAGTTGAGAATCCTAAGGTGGTGGTGACTGCTCATGATGTCAAGGTTCAGTTGCTTCTGATAGAGCTGAAAAATCCTGAAAGTGTAGCTTTATGTGCACCCACCTTCCCCAACTAAACAGAAATAAATGCAAAGCGCTTGGTTTAAAGAACAGTTCCCATTTGGTTGTTTCAGAGTTTGCTCAAGGTATGATCTTGCCAACTGTGAATGGTGAGCCAAAGGAGCAGGATGCAGAGCCAGTACCGAAACACCAGCCTCAGAAGGTATGCTCTATAGATTATACTGTGTGTTGTCCAGATATGTAGCTTGACTACTTGGATTAATAGCTTGGGCTTTTGTATATTGTAGGGGAGGAGTGGCCTACTGGTAAAGCTGTTGTCTCATATATGTAGTCTTGGAGATTTGTAAAAGTTAATGTAGTGAATACTGACCACTGACCGACTGCAGGAATGAGCCCCAAGCCTGTGCATCTTTTTTACATGTTTCTTTTTTGGTTGCTGGCTGCTACTTGTCCTTGGTTACTTATCTGTAATATGAGTTATCACAGGACAAGCAGACAGGTATTCTCACTAGTGGGTGACGTGATCCAACGGAGCCCTGATGTGGACGCCTCACAAGCAGACTTGCTTGAAGAAATTCGAAGTTTTGAGTCGCCCGTACCGCGCATGCATGAGTGCCTTCCCGCCCAGTGCAGGGCGTGTCGCCTCAGTTCTTACTTTTCCGCGGAGCCGAGAAGTCCGTCTTTGACTCTCTGCGTGAAGTGTTTTTCACTTGTGCCTTCTTTAGTCCGTGATTTTGGGTTCTTTTTCTCAGAATCGCTGATTTTCGTCGTTCTTTTCTTGTCTTGCATCCTCCCTCCTCTAGTTGGCTGCTTAGCTTGTTTACGGAACTGATAGTCCCACAAGCCAACGTCGGGCTGGAGGGCACTCATACATGCACAGTATGGGCGGTCTCGAGACTGCTAAAGAAGTTAGTGACAGTATACTTTAGCACTATTCGTACCGGGCTCTATGAATGATGTCACCGACATGTGAGAATATCTGCCTGCTGTCCTTGGATAACACATGTAACAAGTAAGTAGCATCTCACGTACTGCTTGTCCGTTTAAAGCGTGCAAGAATGCTTCCATGCAGCATCAGTTCATATTTTTTTTATTTTTTTTGAACATAGGGTTAACATATGTTTCATAGGCTGGTGCCATGCTTCTATTCAAATCAGTCTCCAGAAGGATAGTTTGGTATCGCCAGAGTAGTTCAGCTCTGTATATAAAATGTGACAGTCTCCAATGTGCTTGACTCCCAACTTGTTTAATTGTTTTTCCAGAGAGTGCACAGATTTGTGGTCTGGGTTAGAGAATGACATGGGGACAGTTTACCGCAGTAATGGGGACATTTGCAACTGATTTACTGCAAGAATGGGGACAAGACCTATCACTGCCCCGTGGAAGTGATGAAAAGTCTTGCTCCTGTGGTAAAAAAAAAATTGCGCCTATGTCAAACTCGGCATCTCATCTCCAGCTCCTATTGGGCCTATTTTACCTTCAGGAGCCAGCTATGCCACAATGAAGACAAAAGGAACCCAAAACAAAGCCCGAGACCAATGTGATTTGAAGAAAGCACAGTTACTTACCATAACAGGTGTTATCCAGGAACAGCAGGCAGCTATTCTCAACATGTGGGTGACGTCATCCACGGAGCCCAGATGCGGACAGCTTAGCAAGCAGACTTGCTTGAAGAACTTTAGAAAGTTCGACTGCCACACTGCATATGCGCGAGTACCTTCCTGCCTAACGCAGGGCGCGCATCTCCTCAGTTCAGATAGCTAGCAGAGAAGCCAACCCAGGGGAGGTGGGTGGGTTGTGAGAATAACTGCCTGCTGTCCTTGGATAACACCTGTTACGGAAAGTAACTGCTTTATCCCAGGACAAGCAGGCAGCCTATTCTCAACATGTGGGTGACCTCCAAGCTAACCAGAATGGGATGGTGAGTGTTAATAATAATAAAATAATAACTTTATTTTTGTATACTGCAGTACCAGAATAGTTCAAAGCAGTTTACATGGCAAGAGACTGTACATCGACAGCGAAGTTACAAATAAGTCAATCAAAATAGCTTAGCAAGTCGGAGCAGGCAAGAAGGAAATAGCGAAGTTACAAACAAGTTAATCAGCGTAGCTTAGGAAGTCGGGTGCAGGTAGGTAGGAGGCAGGTAGGTAGGAGGTACAAGGCGTAGTTAAAGGTAGAATTACAAGGTGGGGTGGAGTCAGAGATATTCAAGAGACTTTTGTAACATTGCCTGGCCTGGCTGAAATGGCCATCCCGTCTGGAAAAAGCATCCAGACAATAATGAGGTGAAGGTATGAACTGAGGACCAGGAGGCAGCTTTACAGATTTCCTCAATAGGAGTAGATCTAAGGAAAGCTACTGATGCCACCATGGCTCTGACTGTATGGGCTGTGACTCGACTCTGTAGATGCAGTCCAGCCTGAGCATAGCAGAAAGAGATGCAAGCAGCTAACCAGTTGGAGATGGTGTGCTTGGAAATCGGATGTCCCCACTTGTTTGGATCAAAGGAGAGAAAAAGTTGAGGTGCAGATCTGTGTGGCTTAGTTCTTTGCAAGTAGAAAGCCAAAGCACGTTTACAGTCTAGAGTATGAAGAGCTGTTTCTCCATGATGAGAATGAGGCTTTGGAAAAAAACACTGGAAGTACAATGGATTGATTGAGATGAAATTCTGAGACCACTTTAGGTAAGAATTTAGGATGAGTACAGAGGACTACCTTGTCATGATGGAATACTGTGAAAGGTGGGTCTGCAACTAAAGCTGACCCTGCGAGCAGACGTGCGAGCAATGAGAAAAAACACTTTCCAACTGAGATATTTAAGATGAGCCGAAGTCATTGGATCAAAAGGAGATTTCATCAATTGAGCAAGAACAACATTGAGATCCCAAATCACTGGAGGTGGTTTGACATTGAAAAGACCTTTCATAAATCTGGAAACCACAGGATGAGCAGAAAGGGGTTTCTCTTCGATAGGCTGATGAAAAGCAGCAATTGCACTGAGATGGACTTGAATGGATGTGGATTTGAGGCCTGATTGAGACAAATGGAACAGGTAATCCCAAAATTGAAGACAAGGAGGTAGATTGAGGCTCCTTGTGATGAATAGTGCACCAAGCAGAAAATCTAGTCCATTTCTGGTTGTAGCATTGTCTAGTGTTAGGCTTCCTAGAAGCCTCAAATGTCCTGTACAGATTGAGAAAACTGTAGAGTGGCAGTTAGGTTGAGAGGTACCAAGCTGTCAGTTGTAGACTGCAGATTGGGATGAAGTAGAGACCCCTGACTCTATAAGCAGAGTGGGGAAAAACTGGTAGAAGTAGTAGTGGCTCCCTGCTGCTGAGTTGAAGTAGAAGGGAGAACCAAGGTTGCCTGGGTGGCATGTTCCTGTTTGTGTTTTGACAAGTGTCTTGTGAATGAGAGGGAATGGGAATGGAGGAAACACATAGAGAAACTGATTCATCCATTCCTTGAGAAAAGCATCTGCCTCCAGTCTGTGAGGGGAGTATATCCTGGAGCAGAACTGAGGCAGCTTGTTGTTGTGGGGAGACACAAAGAGATCTATATGAGGAGTTCCCCACTGAGAAAAAATGTGACGAAGAGGCGAGGAATTGAGTGTCCATTCGTGAAGACGACTCAATTTGTCCACCAGATAGTTTTTCTCTCCTTGAATGTAGACAGCTTTCAGGAAGGTGTTGTGAAGAATTGCCCAATTCCAAACCTTGAGAACTTCCTGGCAAAGAGGGAAAGATCCTGTTCATGCTTGTTGACATAGTACATGGCGACTTGGTTGTATGTTCGAATGAGGACTACCTGGTTGTGAAGAAGATGCTGAAAAGCTTTGAGAGCTTTGAAGATCGCTCTGAGTTCCAACAGATTGATGCGACACTGACGATCCATGCTGGACCATTGGCCTTGAGTACAGAGACTATCGAGATGAGCCCCCCAAACGTAGGTTGAGGTATCTGTCATGAGGACCTTCTGATGAGGGGGTGTTTGAAACGGTAAACCTCTGGAGAGATTGGAAGAGAGCATCCACAGATGGAGAGACTCAACGAAGGAGTCGCTCTGTTTTGAGAGAGTGGGTCGAAAGCCTGAGCCCACTGAGATGCCAGGGTACACTGAGGGATTATGAGGTGAAGTCTAGCAAAAGGAGTCATGTGAACTGTAGAGGCCATGTGACCTAGGAGAACCATCATGTGTCTCGCTGACAGTGTAGTGAGGGATGACACTTTGTGACAAAGGTGAATGAGAGCATCCTGACGCTGCAGAGGAAGAAATGCTCTGAGTTGTACAGTATCCAAGACAGCTCCAATGAACTGTAGAGTTTGAGAGGGCTGTAGCTGGGACTTGGGAAAATTGATTTTGAACCCCAAACTTTGAAGGAACCAAATAGTCCTTTGGGTCGCTCCAATAACTCCTTGAGATGTTGAATCTTTGATCCAGTCATCCAGGTATGGGAACACCTGTAGACAATGGTTCCGCAGAACTGCTGCTACTACAACTAGGCACTTGGTGAAAACTCTTGGAAATATGCCAGGCCAAAGGGTAGCACTGTTGGAAATGCTAATTTCCCACCTGAAATCTGAGGAACTGTCAAGAGGCTGGATGAACGGGAATGTGAGTAAGTCTCTTTGAGATCTAGAGAACATAACCAATCGTTCTGATCTAGAAGGGGATATAAGGATGCCAGACAACATGCAGAATTTTTCTTTGACTAAAAATTTCTTGAGTGGTCTGAGATCCAAGATGGGGCGCAGATCACCCGTCTTCTTCGGAACTAGGAAGTAACGGGAATAAAACCCCATGCTCTGCTGTTCCAAGGGAACTTCCTCAATGGCACGGAGACTAAAGTAGAGCTTGAGCTTCCTGAAGAAGGGTGGTCTGCGATGAAATGGAAGGATACTCTCTTGGGGGAAGATCTGAAGGAAACGAGAGTATCCTTCCTTGAGGATAGACAGCACCCAGAGGTCAGATGTAATCATCTCCCAATAGTGGTAAAAATGACGGAGACGACCTCCAATGGGAAGGGGAGAAGACAGGCAGAACAATGGAGGTTACCATCTGTATTAGATGGTCAAAAAGGTTGAGAGGCCTTAGGTGCAGCAGGAGTTTAAGATTTTTGCTGCTGTTGTGGTTGTTTCTTAGGAGGCGCTCATGTATAAGTTGCTGCTCTCTGTGGAAAACACCTCTGGTAAGATGGAAGAGGCCTGAAGCCTTTAGAGGTAGAAGGTTTAGGCTTAGGACGAATGATGGAAGCAAAAAGATTTCTCATGTTCAGACAATCGTTTAGTAGCTGCCTTGATGGGAGTCATCAAACAAATCATTGGCCAGACGATCTTGAAGTTTGGGGTCCATGTCTACAGTGCGGAGCCAGGCAAGCCGGCGCATTGACCCTCGAATGTTCAAATGCATCATAGGAAGATTGAAGGAGATGCATGCGGAGTTGAGTCAAGAGTGGTAATCGCATTCTGAAACCCTGGAAGATAGTGTTGAGGAATATATTTGAAATATTCAGGCAGTGTGTCAACCAAATGCTTGAAATAAATGAAAACCAAAATTGTAATTCAAAACTCTAGTTGCCATAAGAGAATTTTGATACAAACATCGACCAAACTTGTCCATGGTCCTGCCCTCTCTTCCAGGAGGGACAGTGGCATAAACCTTGGCAGGATTGGTTCTCTTCAGAGAAGACTCCACGAGAAGGGACTGATGGGATAACTGAGATTTCTTGAAGCCCTTGCTGTGGACCATCCTGTAACAAGATTCCAGCTTTCCTGGTACAGCAGGAATGGAATAAGGTGTTTCAAGATTCTGCTTGAAAGTTTGAGAAAGAAGTCTATTAATGGGCAATTTAAGAGACTCCGCAGGAGGACAAGAGATAACCCATTTCTTCTAAATAGTCCATAGAGTATTTGGAATCGGAGTCCAAAGTAATATTGAGGTCTTTACTGATTTGATGTAGGAAAGAAGAAAAAGATATCTGCTCCAAGGAAGGTTGACCTCAAGGGAAAGAAGGTGATCTCGAGGCACCTTGCAAAGCAGAGAACGAAGGTGAAGCTTCTCTGGAGTACTGATACCTGAGGTCTGAATATGCAGGTATAGATGACTCTCAGAGAATGGATGGAATCCCTCGCAGGTGAAGAAGTATAGGCATAAGGTTCTGGAGGTGGTGTCCTTGAGTTGGAGGCCTCAGTCTCGAGGCCTGTCTCGAAAAGAGGATCTGTGCCTCGATGGATGCCTTGACTGATGTGAAGAACTGTACCTCGAACCAGGCAGGTCTCGCTGAGAGGAACATCGAGTCTTCGCCCTATGCCTCAGAAAGGGCGATGCTTTATGCCTCAAAGGGCGATGCCTTATGCGAGTAAAGAGGACTGGAGATCGAGACATCAAAAGGCATTGAACTCCTTGTGTTGAGGTATCTTGAGGCACTGACAAGGACTCTGCTCCTTGAGTAACGTGCTTATGCTCCAGATGAGACACTCGCAAAGTCTCGACTCCTTGTATAGAGTGAGTAGATTCAGCTCGAGGCACTACCAAGGACTCGACTCCTTGTGATACTTCTAAGTGCTCAGACTGGACTGCAGGAAGCAGTCGAGGCAGGAGTATGTTTGGCAAGCATGTTACCAAACTGGCGACCCAAAATGGTCTGGATCATAGCTTCCAAATGTGACAGACTTGAGGATCCGGTACATTTGGTGTGGCTGTAGTCCAGGGGTGTCCAACCTGCGGCCCAATGAAGTATTTTGTGCAGCCCCAGTCGAGGGCGATGCAGTGTTTTCCTCTGCTGCCCCTGGGTGTTTACCATCTTGCCAGCTCCCTCCTCTGTTTTGCTGCAGCATTTGCGCATTTGTGAAGCTCCAGAAACATTTTTTTTTGGCCAATGCGGCCCAGGAAAGCCAAAAGGTTGGACACCCCTGCTGTAGTCTGAGGAAGAGGAGGAAGAATGACTCGTTGACTGAGACATGCTGCTTGGGAGCTTGATAACCACTGCTGGTACCTGACCTGAGGGAGGCAGCAAGGCAAGCGTCTCGTCAGAAGACTTGGCAGATCTGCTCAAGGATGAGGACCCTCCGAACCAGAAGGGCTTGATTAAGGATGAGGTCGAGGCAGAAAGTCGAACCCCTGAAGCTTGACTGGATTCGAGGTCGAGACAGGGGAAAGTGGATCCATACTGCCAAAGAGTTTCTTCACCTGAACTCGACGTTTGAGGGCTCGAGCTTGAAGGGTAGCAAAGCATTCGATAGTGTACCACACCGCAGGTTACTGAGCAAGATGAGTTCTATAGGATTAGGTAACACATTGACGAAATGGGTTGGGAGCTGGCTTGGAGGTAGGCTCCAAAGGGTGGTGGTGAACGGCACCCCCTCCGAAATGACGGAGGTGATTAGTGGAGTACCACAGGGCTCAGTCTTGGGCCCAATCCTATTCAACATCTTTATAAGAGACTTGGCAGAAGGGCTTTGAGGTAAAATAACATTATTCGCCGATGACGCCAAACTGAGTAATGTAGTGGGCAAATGCACAACAGACGAAGATTCAGTGCCCGACAACATGATGCACGACCTACTCCTACTGGAGCGATGGTCTAGGACATGGCAACTCAACTTCAATGCCAAAAAATGCAAAGTTATGCACCTGGGCAGCCAGAATCCATGCAAGTCTTATACCCTTAATGGCGAGATCCTAGCAAAAACGGTAGCAGAACGAGACTTGGGGGTAATCGTCAGTGAGGACATGAAGTCTGCCAATCAAGTGGAGCAGGCTTCGTCCAAGGCAAGACAAATCATGGGCTTCATGCGAAGGGGTTTCGTCAGTCGTAAGGCGGAAGTCATTATGCCATTGTATAGATCCATGGTGAGGCCCCACCTGGAATACTGTGTGCAATTCTGGAGGCCGCATTATCGCAAGGATGTGCTGAGACTGGAGTCGGTGCAAAGAATGGCCACCCGGATGGTCTCGGGACTCAAGGATCTACCATACGAAAAACGGCTTGACAAATTACAGCTATACTCGCTCGAGGAGCGCAGAGAGAGAGGGGACATGATCGAGACGTTCAAGTATCTTACGGGCCGCATCGAGGCGGAGGAAGATATCTTCTTTTTCAAGGGTCCCACGACAACAAGAGGGCATCCGTTGAAAATCAGGGGCGGGAAACTACGAGGTGACACCAGGAAATTCTTTTTCACTGAAAGAGTGGTTGATCGCTGGAATAGTCTTCCACTACAGGTGATTGAGGCCAGCAGCGTGCCTGATTTTAAGGCCAAATGGGATCGGCACATGGGATCTATTCACAGGGCAAAGGTAGGGGAGGGACATTAAGGTGGGCAGACTGGATGGGCCGTGGGCCCTTATCTGCCGTCTATTTCTATGTTTCACAGCGGGCAAATGACTCCAGACGATGGTCAGGTCCCAAACACTGAACACACCACCTATGTAGGTCAGTGAGGGAGATCGCGCGCTGGCAATGGCTACGCCGGCCGGGACATAAAACAGAAAAATTGCCTCGGCAAGATCGAAGCCCACAGGCAGGCTCCGCCATGACACAAAAGAAAAATAAAGACAAGTGTGGGTTTTTTTGTTTTTTTTTAATGAAAACGCGCAAAAACACAGCAACCCTGTGAAACAAACACGAGCCGTGGTAGAGAAGGCACGAAGTAGAACTGAGTCTAGCGCAGAGCGTCAAAATAGGACTTCTCAGTTCCGCAGAAAACTAAGAACTGAGGAGACGCGTGCCCTGCATCAGGCGGGAAGGCACTCGCTCATGCACAGTGCGGCAGTCACAAACTTTCTAAAGTTCTTCAAGCAAGTCTGCTTGCAAAGCTGTCTGCATCTGTGCTCTTTGGATGATGTCACCCACATGTTGAGAATAGATTGCCTGCTTGTCCTGGGATAATAAAATTACCAGACGACAAAAGGTAGAGAGAAAAATTTTATATTTTGTGATTAGAATATTTCAGATTTGAAATATGTATCCTGCTAGAGCTGGTATTAGACATAACTGGGGTCCACAAAGCCCAGGCTGCGCTTCTTTTGCTTCCAGCTGGCTTAGGTCTCTCTCTGACCAGGGGGCAGTTGCACTCCCCTAACACTATTCCTGCCATGTTTGACTGAAGTATTCTGTTAAATTGATTTTTCTATGTAACATTCTGTAGTAATTTGATTTGGTCAGTTTTCACAATAGTGGTGGGGATATTTGTGAAAGGGAGGGGAGATGGGTTTTGTCGAACCTTGCTCTGTATTTGTGTTTATAAAATGACAATCGGTTCAGTATAAAATCGTAACTATTTGAGGCTTGTGTAGTTGGGATCTGACAGTTTGCAGGAACGAGGACTGAGCTTGCGGGGTTGGGGCGGGAATGGTGAATTTTTTCCCCCGTGTCATTCTCTAGTCTGGGTTTCAACTTTGGATCAATTCTTGATAGCAAATGGCCTATTTTTCTTACTGTATAAAGTCTGGTGTGACACTGCAGTTATGCTGTTTCTATGTTAAGTCAAGTATATCAGAAAGCCATAGGGCCTGTACAGTCCACTCACTAATATCATCTGCCCAGTTCTAAACAATAAGCCCTTCCTCTCCCACAAGTTGCCTTGCTTTAACCTTGGATAACTGTCTAACACTGCTGCAGTAACCTTTCCTCTTTTTTTTTTTTTTAGGTCCAAACAAGTAATTTCCCAATCCAGCCACATACATCAGGAGTAAAGATCCACACATGCAAGATCACTTTGAAGGATGTGTTCTTAACGTCCCCAGAGGAACTCTACAGAGTCTTTACTGCTCAAGAGGTGAGAGAGAACTTGTAATATTCTGGTATATACATTACTCATCACTTTAGAAAACAGGAGGTGGGCTAGGCAGCTATGTTCAAGTCACTTCATCCAGCAGGAGGCAGGATAGGCTTCACCCCTCCTGGAAAAGTTTGGGTAGCTTAAAAATTTGTGTTGGCAATGCTTCATCCTGTTTTTGATCAATAATGGATTGTGTGTGAAAGTGCTAGAAGAAGACTGGTGTCTTAAGTGTTTCAGGCCAAAACTTGGTGTAAGACTGAGACAAGAGAGACAGTGAGGAACCGTACACAGTTTCTCCGGAGACAAGCAGGAGATATGCAAGCACTTGGTGAAGTTCTCTGAGCTGTGTGTCTCACTGAGCATGTGCAGGATGCCCTACACCTGGAGCCCCTCCCCTCATCCCTTCAGTTTTTTCTTCAACAGCCCCTGTACAGTCGCAGCTCTCCCCTCAATCTCCTTGGAGAAAGAAAGAGAAAGTCAAAGGACCCTTTAGCCATTAGGGCATTGATTCTTTTCATTAATAAAAAAAGAGTGAAAGCAACGAGAAATAAAATTTAACATACAAAATATAAAGTGTTAAAAACCGCTTAAATACTGCGGGCTTTAAGACTAAGAAAACACCTTTTTTCTTTCAAGACTGACATGGACAGAACATAAGAATTGCCGCTGCTGGGTCATACCAGTGGTCCATCATGCCCAGCAGTCCGCTCACGCGTCGGCCCCCAGGTCAAAGACCAGTGCTCTAAATGAGTCAAGCCTCACCTGCATACGTTCCAATTTAGCAGGAACTTGTCCAACTTTGTCTTAAATCCCTGGAGGGTGTTTTCCCCTATGACAGACTCCGGAAGAGCATTCCAGTTTTCTACCACTCTCTGGGTGAAGAAGAGCTTCCTTACGTTCGTACGGAATTTAATTTAATTCTTATATACCGCTAATAACCGTGAGGTTTCTAAGTGGTTTACAAAAATGATGCATTAAAGATACAATAAATACAAACTAAATAAATAAGATAGGTACTTGGAAATTCCCTAACTGTCCCAAAGGCTCACAATCTAACTAAAGTACCTGAAGAAATAAAGACAGAGATAGAGATAGAAATGAAATATTCCAACAAGTAATGAATAAATAATTTAAAGATAGAATTAAAATAATTAAAGTAAACAAAATAGAGATAAAAATAAGCATAGTGAGAAACAGAAACACACTCCAAAAAAGCATCAAGATCTTTGACTTGTAATTATTATGATCATTTAACACCAGATCTTAAATGCCTTTCTGGAATACATCATATCCCTATCCCTCTCCATACCCACCTCAATCTCCACCCCAATTCACTTCAACCACCATTCCCATTCTATTCTTTAACTGCCGTCAACCCCAGTTCCGATGGCTATCATCTGGGTCCCGAGTTTCCTTCAAGAACAGGCGACATCTCTGGCATGGTAATCTCCACCGCTGCTGCACATGATGCGAGATCCTCAGAGGTAGATCCTTTAGAATGGGGGAGGAGTGAAGATGGTGTCAGGTACCCTGCTGGAACGGGCTCCCGAACCGACCGTTGGTCTGAGCGTCGGACTGCAGCTCTCCTTTGTCGGCTCTCCCCTGCTGGAACGGGGGAGGGGTGTAGATGATGCTAGGTGCCCTGCTGGAAAGGGCTCCCGATCTGGCCACTAGTGAAACTGGCCGTTGGTGCCAAGCACCGTCAGCGCTGCTCCTCCTGTAGTTCTCTCCCCTGCTGGAATGGGGAGGAGTGAAGATGGTGTCGGGTGCCCTGCTGGAACGGGCTCCCGATCTGGCCACTAGTGAAACTGGCAGTTGGTGCCGAGGACCGTCAGCGCTGCTCCTCCTGTAGTTCTCTCCCCTGCTGGAATGGGGAGGAGTAAAGATGGTGTCGGGTGCCCTGCTGGAACGGGCTCCCGATCTGGCCACTAGTGAAACTGGCAGTTGGTGCCGAGCACCGTCAGCGCTGCTCCTCATGTAGTTCTCTCCCCTGCTGGAATGGGGAGGAGTGAAGATGGTGTCGGGTGCCCTGCTGGAACGGGCTCCCGATCTGGCCACTAGTGAAACTGGCAGTTGGTGCCGAGCACCGTCAGCGCTGCTCCTCCTGTAGTTCTCTCCCCTGCTGGAATGGGGAGGAGTGAAGATGGTGTCGGGTGCCCTGCTGGAACGGGCTCCCGATCTGGCCACTAGTGAAACTGGCAGTTGGTGCCGAGCACCGTCAGCGCTGCTCCTCCTGTAGTTCTCTCCCCTGCTGGAATGGGGAGGAGTGAAGATGGTGTCGGGTGCCCTGCTGGAACGGGCTCCCGATCTGGCCACTAGTGAAACTGGCAGTTGGTGCCGAGCACCGTCAGCGCTGCTCCTCCTGTAGTTCTCTCCCCTGCTGGAATGGGGAGGAGTGAAGATGGTGTCGGGTGCCCTGCTGGAACGGGCTCCCGATCTGGCCACTAGTGAAACTGGCAGTTGGTGCCGAGCACCGTCAGCGCTGCTCCTCCTGTAGTTCTCTCCCCTGCTGGAATGGGGAGGAGTGAAGATGGTGTCGGGTGCCCTGCTGGAACGGGCTCCCGATCTGGCCACTAGTGAAACTGGCAGTTGGTGCCGAGCACCGTCAGCGCTGCTCCTCCTGTAGTTCTCTCCCCTGCTGGAATGGGGAGGAGTGAAGATGGTGTCGGGTGCCCTGCTGGAACGGGCTCCCGATCTGGCCACTAGTGAAACTGGCAGTTGGTGCCGAGCACCGTCAGCGCTGCTCCTCCTGTAGTTCTCTCCCCTGCTGGAATGGGGAGGAGTGAAGATGGTGTCGGGTGCCCTGCTGGAACGGGCTCCCGATCTGGCCACTAGTGAAACTGGCAGTTGGTGCCGAGCACCGTCAGCGCTGCTCCTCCTGTAGTTCTCTCCCCTGCTGGAATGGGGAGGAGTGAAGATGGTGTCGGGTGCCCTGCTGGAACGGGCTCCCGATCTGGCCACTAGTGAAACTGGCAGTTGGTGCCGAGCACCGTCAGCGCTGCTCCTCCTGTAGTTCTCTCCCCTGCTGGAATGGGGAGGAGTGAAGATGGTGTCGGGTGCCCTGCTGGAACGGGCTCCCGATCTGGCCACT
Organism: Geotrypetes seraphini; assembly: GCF_902459505.1. Lineage (NCBI taxonomy): Eukaryota > Metazoa > Chordata > Amphibia > Gymnophiona > Dermophiidae > Geotrypetes > Geotrypetes seraphini. The sequence goes on along the minus strand of NC_047090.1, from coordinate 189,888,921 downwards.
AGTGAAACTGGCAGTTGGTGCCGAGCACCGTCAGCGCTGCTCCTCCTGTAGTTCTCTCCCCTGCTGGAATGGGGAGGAGTGAAGATGGTGTCGGGTGCCCTGCTGGAACGGGCTCCCGATCTGGCCACTAGTGAAACTGGCAGTTGGTGCCGAGCACCGTCAGCGCTGCTCCTCCTGTAGTTCTCTCCCCTGCTGGAATGGGGAGGAGTGAAGATGGTGTCGGGTGCCCTGCTGGAACGGGCTCCCGATCTGGCCACTAGTGAAACTGGCAGTTGGTGCCGAGCACCGTCAGCGCTGCTCCTCCTGTAGTTCTCTCCCCTGCTGGAATGGGGAGGAGTGAAGATGGTGTCGGGTGCCCTGCTGGAACGGGCTCCCGATCTGGCCACTAGTGAAACTGGCAGTTGGTGCCGAGCACCGTCAGCGCTGCTCCTCCTGTAGTTCTCTCCCCTGCTGGAATGGGGAGGAGTGAAGATGGTGTCGGGTGCCCTGCTGGAACGGGCTCCCGATCTGGCCACTAGTGAAACTGGCAGTTGGTGCCGAGCACCGTCAGCGCTGCTCCTCCTGTAGTTCTCTCCCCTGCTGGAATGGGGAGGAGTGAAGATGGTGTCGGGTGCCCTGCTGGAACGGGCTCCCGATCTGGCCACTAGTGAAACTGGCAGTTGGTGCCGAGCACCGTCAGCGCTGCTCCTCCTGTAGTTCTCTCCCCTGCTGGAATGGGGAGGAGTGAAGATGGTGTCGGGTGCCCTGCTGGAACGGGCTCCCGATCTGGCCACTAGTGAAACTGGCAGTTGGTGCCGAGCACCGTCAGCGCTGCTCCTCCTGTAGTTCTCTCCCCTGCTGGAATGGGGGAGGGGTGTAGATGGTGTCGGGTGCCCTGCTGGAACGGGCTCCCGATCTGGCCACTAGTGAAACTGGCAGTTGGTGCCGAGCACCGTCAGCGCTGCTCCTCCTGTAGTTCTCTCCCCTGCTGGAATGGGGAGGAGTGAAGATGGTGTCGGGTGCCCTGCTGGAACGGGCTCCCGATCTGGCCACTAGTGAAACTGGCAGTTGGTGCCGAGCACCGTCAGCGCTGCTCCTCCTGTAGTTCTCTCCCCTGCTGGAATGGGGGAGGGGTGTAGATGGTGTCGGGTGCCCTGCTGGAACGGGCTCCCGATCTGGCCACTAGTGAAACTGGCAGTTGGTGCCGAGCACCGTCAGCGCTGCTCCTCCTGTAGTTCTCTCCCCTGCTGGAATGGGGAGGAGTGAAGATGGTGTCGGGTGCCCTGCTGGAACGGGCTCCCGATCTGGCCACTAGTGAAACTGGCAGTTGGTGCCGAGCACCGTCAGCGCTGCTCCTCCTGTAGTTCTCTCCCCTGCTGGAATGGGGAGGAGTGAAGATGGTGTCGGGTGCCCTGCTGGAACGGGCTCCCGATCTGGCCACTAGTGAAACTGGCAGTTGGTGCCGAGCACCGTCAGCGCTGCTCCTCCTGTAGTTCTCTCCCCTGCTGGAATGGGGAGGAGTGAAGATGGTGTCGGGTGCCCTGCTGGAACGGGCTCCCGATCTGGCCACTAGTGAAACTGGCAGTTGGTGCCGAGCACCGTCAGCGCTGCTCCTCCTGTAGTTCTCTCCCCTGCTGGAATGGGGGAGGGGTGTAGATGGTGTCGGGTGCCCTGCTGGAACGGGCTCCCGATCTGGCCACTAGTGAAACTGGCAGTTGGTGCCGAGCACCGTCAGCGCTGCTCCTCCTGTAGTTCTCTCCCCTGCTGGAATGGGGGAGGGGTGTAGATGATGTCGGGTGCCCTGCTGGAACGGGCTCCCGATCTGGCCACTAGTGAAACTGGCAGTTGGTGCCGAGCACCGTCAGCGCTGCTCCTCCTGTAGTTCTCTCCCCTGCTGGAATGGGGAGGAGTGAAGATGGTGTCGGGTGCCCTGCTGGAAAGGGCTCCCGATCTGGCTACTAGTGAAACTGGCAGTTGGTGCCGAGCACCGTCAGCGCTGCTCCTCCTGTAGTTCTCTCCCCTGCTGGAATGGGGAGGAGTGAAGATGGTGTCGGGTGCCCTGCTGGAACGGGCTCCCGATCTGGCCACTAGTGAAACTGGCAGTTGGTGCCGAGCACCGTCAGCGCTGCTCCTCCTGTAGTTCTCTCCCCTGCTGGAATGGGGAGGAGTGAAGATGGTGTCGGGTGCCCTGCTGGAACGGGCTCCCGATCTGGCCACTAGTGAAACTGGCAGTTGGTGCCGAGCACCGTCAGCGCTGCTCCTCCTGTAGTTCTCTCCCCTGCTGGAATGGGGGAGGGGTGTAGATGGTGTCGGGTGCCCTGCTGGAACGGGCTCCCGATCTGGCCACTAGTGAAACTGGCAGTTGGTGCCGAGCACCGTCAGCGCTGCTCCTCCTGTAGTTCTCTCCCCTGCTGGAATGGGGGAGGGGTGTAGATGATGTCGGGTGCCCTACTGGAACGGGCTCCCGATCTGGCCACTAGTGAAACTGGCAGTTGGTGCCGAGCACCGTCAGCGCTGCTCCTCCTGTAGTTCTCTCCCCTGCTGGAATGGGGAGGAGTGAAGATGGTGTCGGGTGCCCTGCTGGAAAGGGCTCCCGATCTGGCTACTAGTGAAACTGGAATCTAACCCCTTTCAACTTTAGAGAGTGCCCTCTCGTTCTTCCTACCTTGGAGAGGATGAACAACCTGTCCTTATCTACTAAGTCTATCCCTTTCAGTACTTTGAATGTTTTCGATCATGTCCCATCTCAATCTCCTCTGTTCGAGGGAGAAGAGGCCCAGTTTCTCTAATCTTTTGCTGTACGGCAGCTCCTCCAACCCCTTAACCATCTTAGTTGCTCTTCTCTGGACCCTTTTGAGTAGTACCGTATTTTTCTTCATGTACAGCAACCAGTGCTGAACGCAGTACTCCAGGTGAGGGTGCACCATGCCTGGTACAGCGGCATGATAACCTTCTCCGAGTGATCCCCTTCTTTATCATTCCTAGCATTTTGTTCGCCTCTGTTCGCCCTTTTCACTGCCGCCACACATTGCATGGAATGCTTCATCGACTTGTTGATTAGAACTCCCAAGTCCCTTTCCTGAGAGGTCTCCAAGTACCACCCTAGACATCCTGCATTCCTGCATGAGATTTTTGTTACAGACATGCATTACTTTACACTTATCAACGTTGAACCTCATCTGCCATGTCGATACCCATTCCTCGAGCCTGATTATGTCACGTTGCAGATCTTCGCAATTCCCCTGCGTCTTCACTACTCTGAACAACTTTGTATTGTCCGCAAATTTAATCACCTCGCTCGTCATACCTATGTCCAGATTGTTTAAAGATGTTGAAGAGCATGGGTCCAAGCACCGAGCCCTGCGGCACCCCACATGTGGTCGGGAAACTGGGATGTTGGTATGCACCTATTCAGGGTTTTTGGAAAGAGATTAGATTTATACGTCTAGTGGTTGGGGTTTCCTTTGTGGGTACACGAGAACAAATGGTGCTAGACTTACCTGGAGCTTTTACAGCTTTGCCTAAGGAGAAGGGATTGTGTCGTAGAGGAGCCACCTAATGAGTGGCATTGGAGGGATGGGAAGCCAAGAGAAAAGGTAAAACATGTACTTTTATGAAAGAGTGGGGTCCTTATTTGGATATCTTATCACCTACTGGGTGCAGTTTATGATGTAATTGTTAGGGAGGGGGGTTGAGAATGGGAATGGGGGGCTATCGTTTGGGGCTGTAATGAGGCTTGGTAAGAAGGTGGGGGTTGTATACTAGAAGGGAAAATATTTGTTTAGTACATTCTGTTTAGGGGATTGAATAAATAGCCCATCTATAAAGGGAATGTGATTCTTTTGGTAGGAACAGTTGCAGGTGTTTGGTTGTATGGAACCTGACAAGCTTGTAGCAGCGCTAATTCGGGGACCATAAGAAACAGGGCCTCGGATTGTTTGCTGCAGTTATGAAGTGGCCTATTTAGCTCCTGCTGATATCCAAGGACTGGGCTATGGGGAGTTGTGGAACATTCATGTTAAAACGGATTGATGACTAGATACACTTGTTAGTGGACTTGGTGGTGTTGAAAGTGTGGTGATTCTTTGTCATCAATAAAAATGTTTGAATATAAACTACGAGCTACAGCTGCTTCAATAGCAAACTTGAAATCCAGAGCAGCAACCTGGTCTTCAGTGCATATGTTTACAAAGCACTATTTAGACCAAAGCTTAGCACAAGACGTTCGTTTTGGACAATCAGTCTTGCGTAATTTTATTTGCATTGTAATTTATATCCACCACTTATCTGCTTTTTCAGCTTGGGACTCGCCAAGAAGTGTGCCTGAATATCCCGTGCTTGTCTCCAGAGAAAGCAAAGTTGCTTACCTGTGACACATGTTCTCTGTAGACAGCAGGGGAATGCAGCTACATTTGCCTGCCCACCGTCCCATCTTGACTTGTTTTATTGCTAAAGACAAAACTGACAGGGCGAGGGGTAAGGGCTCCAGGTGTAGAGCATCCTACACATAGGGGAGAGCACTGATGCACAGGCTCAGAGGACTTCACCAACAAGTGTGGCTGCATTCTCCTGCTGTCTATGGTGAACATCTGTTACAGGTAAGCAACTTTGCTATCCCTAGCACCTAAATACTAGAGTCTGGTCTCCTGTGGTGGATTCCATTGACTATATTAGAGAATGACACAGGGAAAAAAATCTGTCCCCATCACTGCCCCATCCCCTTCACCACCCTTCAGCGGCCCAAAAATCTCCCTCCCTCCCCCTTACCTTCGTGGCGCTTTAGTAAAGAAACTTACCGAAGCTGGCAAAAGCCTGCCTGCCTGCAGTCGCATCAGAGGAGAAGCTTCCGCCCACACACACGTGACGGCAGGCAGGCTTCGCCAGTTTCAGTAAGTTTCTTTACTAAAGCGCCGCAAAGGTAAGGGGGGAGGGAGGGAGATTCTTGGGCCGGTGCAGGAGATGGTGAGATAGATTTGGCCGGAGAGAGGGGATCACGTGTGATTGGTGACCACGTGCCTTCCCTCCCTTAACCCCGTGCCCGCAGTGAGCACTCTCCTCCCCCTCCCCCCGTTTCAGCAGGTTACCCACGGCTAACTGCCACCGTGTTATTCTCTACACTATCGCCTTGTGTCGGCATCTACTTCATATAGTGTGCATTGCATATAACTGGACTATTTGCGTTCATATCATGTACTAAAATGATGCTTTCTCTGTGTTCTGTGCATTACCTTGTTTGGTCTCTTTTGTGGCGCTGATATACTCGTAGGAGGTGTTAAGCTGAACAAAGCTTAGAGATCAAACAGGCCAACAATCTTCACTTCCAATTTAGAATGAGAAATGTGTATTGGCTTTTTGGGAACTTGTTCTATGCTATGATCTTCAATGCCTCAGATTTGTACTTCTTTGCAGCTGGTGCAGGCCTTTACCCATTCTCCTGCAGTCATAGATGCAAGTAAAGGAGGCAGGTTCCAGCTACTGAATGGAAGTGTCAGTGGAGAATTTTTGGAATTGGTGAGTTCAGAATTATCCAGGAACAGAACATACTTTCAAGTTAAAGGGTGAAATATATAACTGGTAGTTAGACTAGAATTTTATCTTGTACCTGCTGCCTTAACCACTCCCCTCATTTATACCACAATGACAATACAATGCCTCTTGCCCTCTCCTTAGTGTTTGGGTCACTAATTCCTACAAGGTAGTCGATCCCAACTAATTACATTGATTTAGTAGGATTAATGGAAAGTGGTGTACTTTCTGTTGCCTTCTAAAGATCTAATCTTCAGTTTTTGGATCGCTCTATGCCTAAATAGGTTCTAGGTGATTTACAAATTAAAAAGCTCATTTTGTGCAGTAAAAAGTTGGAGGTGGGAGGTTCTGGATTGGGGAGAGCATAAGAGTCTAGATGTAACCCTCTATATTGCTGACAGGAGTGAAAATAATTGTACATGATTGAATAAACCATTATAGTTTTGCTAATGTTAGGGAAAAATTACTAATGAAGTACAATTAGTCATATGATTTCTTGTCAATGGACCAAGTGGCAAAATGCAGTCCTATGCAATTTATCATTGGATTTTAATGAAGTAATTGTATTGTAATTGGAAGATGTAATAACTTACATGTGAATAACTATCTTAAGACAAGGAGGCAGCATATTCTCACATGTAGGTAATGTCATTCACAGAGCCCAATATGGATAATACAAAAATGTACTGTCACTTTAAAGAGTTTTTTTAGATCTTGAGACTGGCCTTGCCACGTGTGTTCCGGTGCCTTCCCATCTGAGCTTGCAATACCATCAATTCTCAGTTTTCCAAAGAGCTGGGAAGCTGTGTTCTTTGGAGTTAGTCCTTCTCCAGTCCACCAAGTCCCGTCCCCCCCAAGTCCCCATCTACCTTTATTTTGATGTTACAACATGTTACCAGTGGCGGTAGTGATTTAGCAATCTACTTCTGCCGCCACTCCTTGCGTCTTCTCTCCACTGCGGCCCACCCTCAGTGAAAACTTCCTGTTCCGAATGGAGAGAAGGCATAAGGAGTAGCAGCATTTGCTACCGCCGCTTTTTCCTGGCTGGGGAAGAGAAATTCTTCCAGCTGTGGAGGAGAGAGCACTGCTGCCGCCGATCTGCACGCAGAGGCCTGTTCAGGCTTTCCCTCTGCGACTGGAGTTCTTGCTTTTGATGTAACTTCTGGTTTCACAAAACCGGAAGTTACAAATGGAAGGACTCTGGTGGCTTAGTGAGCGATTGAGTCAGTGGGTTTGCATGCAAAAGATTTGTACCTCTGGAAATTTGCATGCAAATTTGATAGTGAATCAATCGCTATTTTGAAAATCCGCCAACAGCGATTGAGTTGCTCTCTTTAGTGAATCTTGGCCATAGCTCCTTAAGGGTTAAATTTCAAACTGGTCTCCAATGTAGTACTTGCTTGAAGGATGTGTTGTGGTCATGCCACTTGTAGCTTTCTATCAGTCTTACTAACTTCTGTAAGCATGTATGATGATTCAAGTACTTGGTGTTGGAAGGTGGGGGAAACTGCATTCCCATCTGGTCTGTATCGGACGATAAGCACTGCTTTTCTGAAACAAAAAGCTTGAATGCTGTAGGGTCTAGAATTTGATGGATTTCTTTTCTTTCAGGATCCTGAGAAACAGATAGTTATGAAATGGCGATTTAAATCTTGGCCTTCAGGTAAGTTGTATAAAAATATGGTCTCTGGGTTTTGAGGGCTTGTCTGAATTGTAGAATGGCGCTGTCTTGTATGAGCCTCCTAAGATGAGATTGAGCTACGTTTCATGCCTCGCTAATGACACTGTCCTTCTGCCTCTAGAGCACCATGCCACCATTAGCTTGACTTTCATTGACAAGAATGGAGAGACAGAACTGAAACTGGAAGGGAAAAGTATCCCTGCCAAAGAGGAAGAGCGAACCAGGGAAGGCTGGCAACGATACTATTTTGATGCCATTAAACAGACATTTGGATATGGTGCACGGTTATTTTAATGCCTGGCATTCAAACTTTTTTTTACTCCCAATTTAAAACAAAACCTATTCCTGTTGTGTGGACTGAAATTTATTTAAGTTGTATGCATTTTAAATTCGGGTTCCTCGGCTGAAGTGGGACCTAGAAACTGGACTGCACCGTGAAATCCAGGAGATCTAGCTGCCGCCGGCTCAGCAGCAAGGGACTTGAAGGCAGGTTTGTTCAGTCTGGCATACTGTTAAAGAAGTACTTGTTAACCTACAAGGCATTCTTTCTGAAAGATGTTGGGGTTGTCTGTATCAAATGTTTTAAGTACATAACTAATTTATAAAGACTGAGACATATGCTGTACCCAAAACTGCAAATACAGTGTTTTGTAAGCATTGCATTGGTGTGCTGTTCTTTATGTGTGACTTAAAAACCCTATATTGCCTTGCAATGGCAAAAGCAAGTAAATGCTCCCTCCCCATCCTCTCCCCTCTTTACAGTTGCCTTGAGCGACACACAAATAGAAGTTTAGATTATAGAGCAGTAGATTAAAGCCTTTAGAAATTGTTCACTATTCCACAAAGGGTTGATGAAGCCCTTATTACCCAAACCTGTGAAAATACTGCAGCTTATATTGGCTTTTGCAGTCATCCACATCCTGCTACAGGAACAGAACTGGGATTCAGGTCAGTCATAACTCATCTTTTCTGGGTCTTATACATGGTGTGTTCTAGTTTCCATTACAAAATGCTTAGGAAAATCTACAGTAAATGGTGAAGTCTGTACTGTAAAAATATCATGCTGTTACTAAGGCTTGTCCATTAGTTTATGCCTCATTCTCTGATGTGCCTTTATTTTTAGGGTCAGTCTTGGTTAAGCCAGCTCAAAGCAAGAACCCCAGTAACTGGACCCTCTGTATTTAATAATGATATGGGGCAGTGTCAGGCACTGAATTATCTGTCTCAGCTGCTAACCCATAAGTTAAGTAAATACTGGCCAAAATCCAGTGTCGGGATCTGCATAGCTAACCAGGCAAAGCTAGGGCTGACAAGACGGATATGACTGCACACTCCACAACTGCCAGACACCAGAGGGTGGTGGTTAATGGAAGTCGCTCGGAGGAAGGAAAGGTGAGTAGTGGAGTCCCTCAGGGTTCGGTGCTGGGGCCAATCCTGTTCAATATGTTTGAGTGACATTGCTGAAGCGTTAGAAGGAAAAGTGTGCCTGTTTGCAGACGATACCAAAATTTGTAACAAAGTAGATACCGAAGATGGAGTGGAAAATATGAAAAAGGATCTGCAAAAGTTAGAGGAATGGTCTAATGCCTGGCAACTAAAATTCAATGCAATGAAATGCAGAGTAATGTATTTGGGGATTAATAATCGGAAGGAACCGTATATGCTGGGAGGAGAGAAGCTGATATGCACGGACGGGGAGAGGGACCTTGGGGTGATAGTGTCCGAAGATCTAAAGGTGAAAAAACAGTGTGACAAGGCAGTGGCTGCTGGGCTGTATAAAGAGAGGTGTAGCCAGTAGAAGGAAGAAGGTGTTGATGCCCCACTTGGAGTATTGTGTTCAGTTTTGGAGACCGTATCTGGCGAAGGATGTAAGAAGACTTGAAGCGGTCCAGAGGAGGGTGACGAAAATGATAGGAGGCTTGTGCCAGAAGACGTATGAGGAGAGACCGGAAGCCCTGAATATGTATACCCTAGAGGAAAGGAGAGACAGGGAGATATGATTCAGACGTTTTAATACTTGAAGGGTATTAATGTAGAACATAATCTTTTACAGAGAAAGGAAAATGGTAAAACCAGAGGACATAATTTGAGGTTGAGGGGTGGTAGATTCAAAGGCAATGTTAGGAAATTCTATTTTACAGAGAGGGTGGTGGATGCCTGGAATGCGCTCCTGAGAAAGGTGGTGGAGAGTAAAACTGTGACTGAGTTCAAAGAAGTGTGGGATGAACACAGGATCTAGAATCGGGAAATATTAAAATTGAACTAAGGCCAGTACTGGGCAGACTTGCACGGTCTGTGTCTGGCCATTTGGTGGAGGATGGGCTGGGGAGGGCTTCAATGGCTGGGAGGGTGTAGATGGGCTGGAGTAGGTTTTAACTGAGATTTTGGCAGTAGGAACCCAAGCACAGTACCAGGTAAAGCTTTGGATTCTTGCCCAGAAATAGCTAAGAAAAAAAATTTAAATTTTAAATTGAATCAGGTTGGGCAGACTGGATGGACCATTCGGGTCTTTATCTGCCTTCATCTACTATGTTAGCCTCCTTGGCTCTACCCACAGACTGTCACAGAGATGAGCAGTGACTTTGTATGGTTAACTTGCTGCTGTATAGCTAAGCAATAGGTTCAGAACCTGGTTGCATGGAAGTTAACCCTGGCGATATGCTACAGCAATTAATTCAGTTCAGTTTACAATATTTTTGTAGGACATAAGAACATAAGTAGTCGCCTCTGCCGGGGCAGACCAGAGGTCCATCCCGCCCAGCGGTCCGCTCACACGGTGGCCCATCAGGCATATTGCCTGAGCATCGGTCCCTGACTAATTTTATACCTACCTCTACACTTATCTCTAAACCTTCCACTGCTCTTATCTGTACCCCTCAATCCCTTTGTCCTCTAGGAACCTATCCAGGTCTTCCTTGAAACCCTGTACTGTGCTATTTCCTATCACGGCCTCCGGAAGGGTGTTCCATGTGTCCACCACCCTCTGTGTGAAAAAGAATTTCCTTGCGTTTGTTCTAAACCTGTCCCCCTTCAATTTCATCGAGTGACCCCTTGTTCTTGTGGTTTCTTTCAAATTGAAAAATCTGTCCTTGTCAACCTTTTCGATGGCCCTCAGGATCTTGAAGGTCTCTATCATATTTCCTCTGAGTCTCCGCTTTTCCAGGGAGAACAGCCCCAGGACTATCAGGAAAACCTTGTTTCTGCAGGACAAATCTGAAAGGTGTGAAATGGTGAGTTTACAAAGCTGGCAGCTTGAGCTTTCCTCAGCTTAGAACTTGATGTGTAAAAAAAAAAAAAAACACACACACCCAAAAAACCACCTATATAGAGTCATCTGTAATGCATATCCCAAAGGATCAGGGTGAAGTTCTGTGCAAAAAAGAGCAGGAGCTGGTGATGATTATATCCAATCTTAAAAGTGGTCAAACAGGTATATTAAGACAACAAAAGCCAGAAAGCTGCTCAAGGGCAATTGTGTAGGGTGGAGAATGGCCATCAGGAAAAAAGATGATGGTGTCTAATTCCTGATATCTCATTTGGAGTACTACTGTTGAGATTCTGGAGGCCTCATCTGCAAGCAGCATAAACCAGTTTTGTGGCTAAGCATTATGCTGGAAATACAGAATACTGTGCTCTAGCTTGATTGAAGACTTAACAGTTTTGCTCTGTGTGCTTCCTGCTTTGCATTTTTTTCTTCACATTAATGACATGCCAGCTTTCTCCTACTGACTTGAGCTCAATTAGTTGAATTTACCACTTTGCTTATGCTGATGACATTCAACTTTTACATCCCATATTAATGAGATTCAAGAAATTAATACCAAACTTGACAATCAGCTCATGGCTCTGAATTAAGACTATCTGTCAACATAACCAAATCCCAGGGGATACTTTATCCAGTTAAAAACAATGAAACCTAAAAGGACAAATATGTATCAACTCTTGTCTAATCCAAATGGAACCCAAAGTAAAATTACTAGGAATTATCCTTGACAAAGATCTTACCTATCACAACCAAATCAGTTCCTTGACCAAAAAATGTTTTCTATAAAGTTTATCTGCTTTAAAACCTGTTCTTGAACCTGCCTTTATCCAAACCCTAATTCATTCTCTAATTATCTCACATATTGATTAATGCAATTCCTTATATCATGGAATAACTCAAAAGGAAATCCATCAACTACAGCTGATCCAAAATACCACCAAGAAAATACAACTGTCACCCCTCTACTCCGAGAAGCTCATTGGCTACCAGTCTCCCATTAAACTACTTATAAGATGCTTCTGCTCATTTTCAAAATTAAACTTACCCACTCCCTTTCTTTTTTTTTTTTTAGACAAACTTCATCCAGGGCCTTCTGATCAGCTGAGCAGAACTTACTGACTGTTCCCTCATTAAAGAACTCTATTATACCAGAAACACAATTTTCTCCGCCACAGCTCCTACCCTATGGAATGCTATGCCATCACATTTATGTCATGAAAATTCTCTTGACAAGATTTTGAATTTTTTATTTCAAGATGCCTACCAACATAGATAAGATTCCTCTTCCACCCACCTCGTTCAAACCATCAGAACTGCTTTTTGAGTTTCAAGTTTATTTTTAACTTATTGAATTGCTTAATTTAATTTGCTAAGCGATTTACAAATAAAAAGAAAAAAAGGTGTACACATTAGGTTAATTATAATAGAGTAAATAAGTTTGACATACTAACATACAAACTAACAGATATATAAGGGCAGAACTACAAGCGACGGGAAGCAACTTCCCTTCCCCTAGTACCTCACTTTAATTTTATTTTTTGATGTAATTTCTAATCTTCCCTTTCCCAAGCACCTCTTGTATCTATTTTTGTTAATGTCTTTGTCATAGTCATGTTCTCATTTCCCCACTTCTTAATTTTTACTTTTATTACTTTTTAGCATTCTAAACCAACCAAGCTACATGTTGATGGTGGGAATATCAAACTATAAATAAACTTGAATTTTAAAATTAGATGTTGCAAGGGAATGATGTAAATACCAAGGTGTGCTGACCTGATGAATATTTCTAAAATGGCAAGTATAGAAAGCTTTTCTGAATGCTGGCCATAGAAGATGATTTGATATTGGGACAATCGGCTTTACAAGGAAATTATATAACAGATGATCAAAAAGACCACTGAGGCAGGCCAAGAGTCAAAACACTGGCAGTGCTGGGCCTTTTACTGAATAAAGGAATATTCATCCCAGTTCTGCTGCTGTGTATACTTTTTTGTGGGAATGTTTCTAAAATGCCATAGGGTTTTTCCTACAAGTTCTTGTTCATGTAGAGATAATTAGAGATGGGTCAAAACACTGCAAGATAACTACTGGTGACCAGAACTCTAAGGCTAAGCAGCCAGCAGAAGCTGCAACATGTTGATTGTACTGGGCATTTCAGTGGTAAAAGCAAATTCAATGTCTCACTGTTTCACATGTTCTTAGTCAGTATAACCTCTCCTCTTCTAGCAAGGAAAGATGACACACTGTCACAATTCACCATGAACTACCACTTTAATGGTCACAAATTGGGTCCATAATGCCGCTTGTTCCCCTCCCTGCACCACTCAGCATATACCTTACTATGGTTATTTCAGAAGATTTTGCAGCAACTATCCCCCACCCATATTGCCTTCTATTTAGTACCTGCACACCAGGCGAGATGAGACATCTCTAATATACCACAGCCTTGTCTCATCTGCTTCATTGTTGCTTATGCAGCTCCTTTGCATGGGCAATTTTCTCCCAGCCATTCTGACTTAACAGAAGAAGATACTTGTCTTCCTGATTCTTCATCTTTTCTAGTGTCTTCTACATCCAGTTAAGCTTTAGAGCTTGCCACCTTACCCTCAGTACGATCTAGGGCTTATAATCAAAATGTAAACATCTAAAAACCACCCAAGTCTCACTTGGACGACATAAAACAGTTTTTCAACATGCGTTAGGCCAGGGGTGTCCAATGTCGGTCCTCGAGGGCCGCAGTCCAGTTGGATTTTCAGGATTTCCCCAATGAATATACATGAGGTCTATTTGCATGCACTGCTTTCATTGTATGCTAATAGATCTCATGCATATTCATTGAGGAAATCCTGAAAACCCGACTGGATTGCAGCCCTCAAGGACCGACATTGGACACCCCTGCATTAGGCATACTCTTAGGGGGTACACAGCACTGGGTTGCTCCCTTCCTCCAAAAGCTGATGGGGATTCCATGTCTTCCTTTTGGCCCGTCCCCTCGCCAAAGCCAACCCGGAAGGCAGAGGGATGCCTTCCAGGTCAGCGGGGGATTCTAGTTACTGCCTTCAACGGCACTTGTTGCAGGGATGTGCAGCTCTTGCACATTGCTGACCCGAAGCTTTCTTGCTGATGTCAGATGAAAGGCTGTGGGTCAACCACATGCAGCATGTAAGCCGCTGCCACACGTGCCACTGAAGGCAGGAAGGAGGAGTCCAGCTGAACAGTGCTGAAGGAAGCTTAGCCCTGGAACAAGTAAGGGAGAAGGGGTAGGAGCATGTTGGGACTTGGTTGAGACACAATATTGGGACAAAGGTGTGATTGTGGAACACAAAGGAGGAAGGGGCACTAACATGGGACGAAGGAGGGAATAGGGAAAATTGGGCGGGAGTGTGTGAGGGAAAGAGATGGTGCACATGGGGAAGAAAAATTGGGCGTAGAGATGCACAGGAAAGAAGGATAAGGAGAAATGTTAGATACAGTCATGGAATTTTTTTGCAAGAGGGACTTGAAAAGGGCCTGTGGGTCAGATCGCTAAAAGTACAGTTAGAGGCTTTTCATGTTTCTGAGCTTGGGGAGGGTGAGTGAGTCTCTGGTCTCTCACCCTGATGTGGCAAGATTTTTTTTTAAAAAAGGGGCTCTAAGGTTGCACCCTCTGTTGCATCTACCATTCCCTTCCTGAAACCTTAACCTTTTCCTATCGTAATAAATTTTATGTTACACTGGTTCCAATTGTAATTATTTTAGCAAAGTTTTGTATTATTCACTGTTATCATTTACGGCTATTGTAAACTCAATGGCCCAATAGATGGGACAAATGATAGGTAGAAGGTGTACTGTATGTCCTGGGCCATGGGACATACGATGGCAACGACATTTTTTTGGAATGTCCAGTCATCCGGGACACACAATAGGAAAAGATTAATACTGTTTTGCAAAGTTTCAGTAGGGCTCCATATGAGCCCTTACAGGAGGCTTAGATCAAGACAGTATTCGTGGTAGCAACTGCATCAATGAGACAAGTCTGAGTTAGAAGCTCTTGCTTGCTGGGAGCCGTTTCTTAAGATTACGGAAGCAGGGCTGTCCTTGTGCACGGTTCCGTCTTTGCTACTGAAAATAGTCTCTGCCTTCCATGTCAATTAAGAAGTCCATTTGTCTGCCTTTCAGCCTACGGGTTGAAGGAACAGGACAAAATACTGCATTTGCTAGACATTAGGAGAATGCTTATTCGCCACCTTAAAGTTACCAATGACTTTCAAGTCCCTGATCACCTTTTTGTTCTGACCAGTCATGCTAAGACAGGCAGGTTTTTGTCCAAGGCCCCAATCTCCAGATAGATTCAAATGGCAATTTTCTCTACTTATGTGGACTATGGTAAGCAGCAGCTGATCATGCTAAAAGCACATTCCACCAGTGGGAGTGTGTAGTGCAGTGATTAGAGCTACAGCCTTAGCATCCTGAGGTTCTGGGTTTGAATCCTGCACTGCTTGTGACCCTGGACAAGTCACTTAATCTCCATTCCCCAGGTACATTAGATAGAGTGGGAGCCCACCAGGACAGTTAAGGAATAATATGCGAGTACCTGGATAATTTGTAATCTGCATAGAATTGTAGGATATGCAGAATATACATTTTTTTTAAAAAAAAGATAGCTACCTTATGGGCAGAGGCTCAGGCAATCTGCCCCAAGGAGAATTGTAGAGCAGCTACAGTCTACTCTTCATGCCTTCAGCAGGTTCTACAGCGTAGACATGGCAACCAGGAAGGACACTACTTTTGGGTCCTCCGTGTTAATGGCAGGCTCAGCAGTCCCACCCTAGACTCAGGGGATTGCTTGCTTTGGCATGTTCCTAGTGTTCAGGACTACTAGACACATTGCACTAGAAAGATTAGGTTCTTACCTCAAGTCTTCTTTCTTGTAGATGTGTCAAGTAGTCTTGTAACCCTACCCTGTAAGTGGGCTTTGCCTGCCTTTTGTCTTAATTTCAGTCTGTGACTGATAGTAATGAATTTGACTCTCATGTAAGCTGAAAAAAATAAAATAAAAATATCATGTCTGAATTTCTGCTTCTTAGCAGAACATGCAAGTAGCCACAAGCTCAATAAATGTTAGTGCCAGTCACACAATTTGGTATAATTTGGATAACATTTTATATCTTCTAGTATAGTAATTGACTACTTTTGAACAAACTAAGGGGGCAGGAGCAAGCCTGCTGGGAAGGAGATGGAGTTGAAAGATGAGTGATATTTTGCAAGCAACTTGCGGGTTCAGATGCATAATCCTAGTGGTCAGGACTAGTAGACACATCTACAGGAAAGAAGATGATTGAGGTAAGAACCTAATCGTTCTTTGGGGTTCTACCTGCTACACACTACAGCTTACTTCCCATGCTTGCACTGAAACAGTAGTCAGGAACACATATGTATGCTTAGAAAAACGTTTAGTTCTTCAGTACTGTGAGGGGTTCAAAAAACGATGACACCACCCGATGCTGTTCGACACTAGAACAGTGTATCTCAACCCAGTTCTTAGGTACATCCAGCCAGTCAATCAGGTTTTCAGGATATCTACAATGAATATAAACAAGAGATTTGCATACTAAGGAGGCAAGGCATGCCAATCTCTCTCATGCATATTTATTCTAGAGTTCCTGAAATATTGAGTGACTGCTTGCGCCCCAAGAACTGCATTAGAGAGAGTGACTGATATCTCCTATAAATGTTACACTTTAAGTGTAACATTTCTCATGCAGTGAAAGCTTTTGGCTTGGATTATACCCGTTTGAGAATGAACAAATTTTCTGAAGATTCATTAATGTATGCATACATTATAGCTATGGACTGACTAGGAGCAACATGAGATAAGTACCTGGCTTTCATTGCCATTTTTCTTTGAACTTCCTTTCATACATTTAAATAACATTTACGCTGCAGAGTGACAGATCTTTTGTATTTTAGTTTCTGACCCTATTTTTTTTTTTGACAGCTTTTTTTCTCTACTTTTTTCAGGGAGGACAATGATTAAAGTACTCCTTAGAGGTACTTTATATACCTGGAGTCGTTATCTCAACTGGCTTTGAGGTCCCTTTAGTAAATTATAATTTTTGTCAGTCATTGAGCAAAATGAGTATAAGATGCATTTTTATATTTTGAGACGAGTGGTTTGATACTTTTGCATCTCTTCTTAAGTGTTGACAATTTAGTTGGATACATTTACTTAAAGCAAAACTCCCACCTCAACCAGTACCCCAAGAAATTTAGGTGACTGTTAAATTTCTCATTACTTAGCTTAAGACCACCATGTGAAAAAAAAGCCCCACTCGGCAGGAATTAATAAAAGGGGGAAAAATCCACACTTTAAAGCTTTATTACACTGGACAAATAGTTTTTGCTTCCAAGCAGTTTCTGCCCCAGTTCAGCAGTTAACATGCACAGTTACATACATACTGCAATTATCCTTCCTTACATCAGTATCTTACTTCATATTACATTAATAGCATTAAAAAAAATAGATTGTTTTCTTGCATAAAATTATTTGGAGTTGCCCATTTAAAAATGTTATCTACAGAAAGAAAAAAATTCCCATATATACATTATTGCAGGACAGCATGGAGCAGTGTTCAGGGTGATGAGAGAGAAACTGGGAATGATATAGTCTGTGGCTATAGCTGAAAGCTCTCAGGCACCTGCAGTCAAGTGGAAACTTTATGCATGTGCATTTACAAAATGCAACGCTAGGCTTCTCCATCTCAACCATGTGCTTTTCAGGCAATTGAGAGTTCCAAGACCTCAGATCGGCAGTGGAAACTACATAACCTACATGTTCAGCAAGCAGTAACTGCAGGCCCTTCAGCAGCTACATCTCAGCTCATTACACTAGAGCAACCTGTGAAATAGAAGTACGTGAGATCTGCCAGGTTTGGTGTGTTCATATTATAGGCAGACAGGGTGCTCCAAAAAGAAAGCCACAACTGTTGAACAGATGATTCTGTCATCCACCCCTATGCAGTACTCCAGCTCTCCTGCGGGTATTGCTAGTAATCAGAAACTGCAGCAACGTATCGGGGGAAGAGTGTATATTGGAAAGGGTCCATTGGGAACACCAAAGCCAACCCACTGTGCTCCTTCAGTCAGTTTACTCTTAAATCATCATACCGAACAGAATCACAGTTAAAACACTTCCCCCCCTTTTTACTCTCAGCCACTAAGGCCTCCAGGTAATCAGTACCTGTATATAAACACAGTACACTTCATACTATCTAAACCCTCTCTTTCAATTCTTCTGAAAGATATTCTTAAATATCTGGCCTCAAAATGAGAATACTGTATAGAACACAATTATAAGAGAAAAAACCGAAAGGAAATAGCCTGTTGTGACATACTCAGCATGAGAGAGAGACTGTTGCTCAGGAATGAACATGGAACAATTGTGTTCCAATTCCTCTGCTTCCTCAGTTCCTTTATCGTCAGGCCATAGCCAGTAAGCAAATGCAGATAACTCGTGGAGTGCTGGGGGATTTATCGTACTCTTGAGACATCAGTTTCAATGCAAGTACAGCAGAGAGTGGCAGAATAGGATTAGCACCGAGTTATCACCATACTTCACCTGTACTGTAGTCATCAACTCTTGCTTAAAAACAGACGACAGCAGTTGTTGGTGCTTCTAGTATACTTTCTTTAGTTTCATCTAAGGGAGATACTTAGGATACAAGGGCTCTTTCAGTCATGATCAATAGATCTCAAAAATTAATCTTGCTAGACTTTGGGAAAACATGGGACACCTGAGCCACTAAGGTCACAAGCAATCATGGGCACATGAAAGGATGCAAAGATCACACCTTAACACCAGCCTTTTCTGCAGGACATCAAATGCTCACAATCATCATACATGAAATATAAGTGGCATAATCCAGGATGCTTCACTTTAAAGCAGATAAGCAGCTCACCTTCATTCTTTACCACCTATTCTCATCAACCCTTCTACACTTCCAGGGTGATCTTCAAGTCTAATTTTAAAACAGCTAATAGAGTTTCAGTTAGAATGATAACTGTGCGACAAGAAGCTTGAGTTGTTGTAATCTTTGCTCTGGCTTGGCGTCTCTTTAAATCAGCAGCAGTGAAGACATGGCACACACAGCACCCTGGAGAGACAAAGAGCTCTTGGAGCAACACTAAGTGGAACAGCACAGAAAGCAGCTCTCTCAATACAGGCACTGTGGAACCTGATCTATATCTACAAGACATGTGATAGAAAAATAGGACATACATGATAGTTTACCAATAATCAGTTACATTGATTAATCTGGGAATGAGTATGAAGGGAGCTATGGATTAGAGGTTACCTGAGAGCTAGAGATCATGTATAGCCACAATGATGAAATCTGGATGGGAGGGGCTGGCACTAAAGAGCCCCTATTAAGCAGGAACTTTACACCTGACCTTCGATCATAGGACTGCTTTAATGCTGTCATCAGACACAATGCTCAAGATTAGGCTGAGACTTTGGCAAAAACAGATGCAAACATATACAAGGAGATCCAAGTCCACCTAACTAGAAATAAAATATGCTAAAAGGCATATGCTGTACGCGTAGCCTGCTTCTCAAGTACAGTTTAAGAAGGGCTTTTAATGGATGCTGCACTTGTCTCCCCCCTTCCCTTTCACACTGAGTCACTTTGATCCTTTTCCTTTTTTGACAACAATGTAAAAATGTAAAGAGTAAAGAAAAAGATCAGGAAAGTTGCTATCTTTGGAAGAGGCTCAAGCTCCCATGCATGGAACTGGAGGATCCCTGCATGAGACAAAAGATCCAAGGAGACAAATTGATTTAGTAATTAAAAGGAAAAGTAGCAAACATGAAAGTAGATGATGGCACACCACTGCCTCTGGTAGACTGCTACAAAGCTAGAGGTACCATAGCATAGCAAAGGCTTGTTTCACGCTGCTGATGGAGAGGAAGGTCTATTTCACCATATACTCCTTATGCAGAAAGACAAGAAGAATTAAAAGAAAAACCAGATATCCAAGCTAGAAAATAAAATGTATAAGGTTTTAAAACCCTTTCAATGGTTCAGTGGAAGATCATTTCAAGCCAATGTAGTATCTGCATAGTTCCTGAAACTTTGGGATATCTGGTTTCAGTCATTCACTTTAGGATCTGAGAAAAAGCAAAATTTCAGACTCTTGACCGTAACATTCACAAAGAAAATGGAATTCTGGTTAGAAAGAAATAAAATCTTCAGTTGTAAAGAATCCTTTCCAAACCCCCACCCCAAAACATGAATCCCAGAAAAACGTTTTTCACTGTTCCCAACAAAAGAAGGGTGAGAGCAGTGATCTGTGTTAGGTGACAAAGGTGATGAAACATGGGCTTGCTACCCTCAAAATGAGATTCTGTGCCAGAGCTGCTCTCAAACAGGGATGCTGAGACTCAGTAAATATGTTACATCTAACCTTTCCATCTACTTCACCCTTGGCTCAAGAGAATATTAAGCCTTCTTCCTTCTAGCTTGTACTTTCTGTGACCTGCTTTGCAGCAATAGACATCTGAAAATTTTAATTCTAGGATAAAAATGTACACATTTTATTAAGATCACTGCTCTTGAGCACACTCATTCCTGCTGCACTTTACACTCAAATGTATGAGTGTGAAGCTTCTCATGAAGATCACCTTAATTTACTTAAAGCTCAGTGAATTTACAAGAGAATTTCCAACATTATTTCCTCCAACTCAAGATAGATAAGAACAGAACTCAAGACTGTAAATAATTTTATTTTAACTGCTAAGTGACTTATCAAATGCTTCCTGTGCTGTTATAACCACTGTGCTCCTCCCAGCAGAAGATTATTTTCATCACACAGGAGCTGCTCCATTAAGAACAAGGCACCTTAGTTCTGTAGATTTTGCCCATTTCTGTGGCAAGGGCACTGTGTCTCACTGCCTCCACCTCGCATGTTTACAACCACTAAAGTTGTATCGGACAGCAGGCATCCTGGTAGCAAAGAGATTAGGAACTACGGTAGGATCCTCACCGGCAGTACAGCTGTATGCCACAGAGATGACAAGGACAGCACCCACAGTGCACTCCATACCATAATAATAAATAACAAAAAAAAAGCCACATAGAACAAAGTAATAAAAAACCAGCTTGCAAATGGAATAAGTACCATCTCAGGAAAAGATGGTAGAAAGCAAGAGATAAAGGTCATAGTATTTACACAAGAGACTTTGGGCTGGTTTGAGGAATGTTCCTTGGTTTGATCCTGTGAGAGTAGCATCCCACAGCCTGTCCGATGCTGTGCATGTATGTGGGGGTGTGTGTGGGGGCATGTATACCCCACTTGGAAATAAGGGAAGGAGGTTCAGTCTTCAGTTTCTTCATATGTGGTCTCATCAAAAGGCCGGTCAAGAAGAGGAATCAGACGGTGCCGGGAATATTTCAGCTGCAGGAGGTCACCCACTTCACCTATCACTTTCAGAGCCTGGAAGGAGAGAAGAGAGAATTGAATCAAATCAACATTCTGCATGACATGATAGCAGTGTGGAATCCTTATGGATAGAAATTCCATGTGTAAAGGGAAGGAATATGAAGGTAGGGTATCTGAGACAGAAGGAGCAGCATTGGATATATGGACTGCAATCAGTGGACCCTAAGGGTCTTAATGCCCAGGTAGAGTGGTCTGCGTTTTATTGAAATCCTTTTGAAATCTCTTTGACATTGTTTTCTTGCACAGTGTGTGAAGTGTGTCTGTCCCTTTAAACCTGTATTGCTAAATATTAGATCTGAATCAGCTGAATTTGAAAACTGTGCTGAATGCTCCTGTGACATCATCGCCCTCTGGATTGGTTGTGGGCAACAGTGGGTGGGACTAAGAGACACACAGCTTGATATATTCTGTCTTCTGGAAGCTCATGTGTTACTCTGGAAGTTTTGTAAGCAGTCTACTGAAGGTTTATTTACAGGAGTTTGTCTTAGAACTTTGGAGTCACCTCTAATGCAGCGACAAATGCGAAAGGAGAAATTAGGTTCTTACCTGCTAATTTTCTTTCTTTTAGGCTCTCCAGACCGGTACAGCTTCACTTATGGGTAATAGCTCATCATGACCAGCAGGTGGGGACTGAGACAATCTTTTGGCTGTAGAAATAGCTATAATTCACTATCATACCTCAGTCTGCCGAATAGCCAAGCAGAACTAAACATTGCTAATTATAACAGTAACAACATTCCGGACAGGAGCAACAACGAACATAGAGCAATACTGTTGGAAGATACATAGATAAAGCCCCTTCAGTAAAGGTCCCCACAGCTCGCCAGCTACGTCAAAACCGCTGTTCTTGTGATTTCCCCGGCCCTAGACAAATACTAGAACCCGCAGAAAAAACCCCATTCTTCATGCGATAAACTGTAAGAACAACAGACAGACAGAAAGGGTGGAATGCTGTACTGGTCTGGAGAGCCAAAAAGAAAGAAAATTAGCAGGTAAGAACCTAATTTCTTCTTCTTTAACATCTCTCCAGACCAGTACAGCTTCACTGATGGAACGTACCAAAGCAGTACCTATCATGGGTGGGACCCCTGGAGGGCCGCCACCAGAACATGCTCACCAAACACTACATCCTGATGCACCTGAACATCCACACAGTAGTGTTGAACAAAAGGAATGCAGAGAAGACCAAACTGCAGCTTTACAGATATCCACTGGAGGCACAAGAAAAGACTCAGCCCAAGAAGCTGCATGACCCTGAGTGGAGGCTTGAGAAATTCTGGAATAGGCTTCTTCTGAAGAAGATATGCGGAAGCAATAGTCTCCTTGATCCAGTGCGTAATGGTAGCCTTGGAAGCGCTGTCCCCCTTACGAGGACCTGCTAAGAGGTCAAAGAGATGATCCGATTTCCTGAACTCCTGGGTCCGCTGAACATAAAAGTGAAGGACCCGACAGACATCCAACTTGCACAACTGCCTCTGTTCCGAAGAACCCTCCTGGCTAACCAAGACCAGGAGGCTCATGGACTGGTTGACATGAAAAGGCGAGACCACCTTTGGCAGAAAGGAAGGAACAGGACTGCAGCACAACCAGCTCCCTAGAAAACTCCAGGAAGGGAGGCTGACAAGAGAAAACCTGCAGCTCAGAAACGTGTCTTGCAGAAGCAATGGCCACCAAAAAGACCACCTTAAGGGTAAGGTCCTTCACTGAGCAGGAATCCAGGGGCTCTAAAGGTGGGCGCACAAGCGCAGACAGGACCAGATTGAGATATCAAGCTGGAACTTGAGGTTAAATCAATTTGGCAGCCCTTAAAAACTGAACCACGTATGGAATAGCTGTTAAGCACCGACCCTGCAACAAACTGTGAAATGCCGACGAAGCTGCCAGCTAAACCTGGAGGGAAGACCAGGCCAGGCCCCTGTCCAGGCCATCCTGCAAGAACTCCAAGATGTGAGGCAAAGAGGCGTGAAAGGAAACCACCCCATGCACCACACACCACTCTTCAAATATACACCATACAAGTCCTAGAAGTGGAAAGTCTCCGGGACCCCAAAAGTGTGGAGATCACTTTATCTGAATAACCTTTCTTATCTAGGTGTTCCCTCTCGAAAGTCAAGCTGTAAGACAAAAGGGAACCGGATCCAACATTGGAACGGGACCCCAAGTCAGAAGGTCAGACAAGAGGGGCAGTGGAAGAAGATCTGCTGTGATATGACGAACCACATCTGCGTACCATGAGTGCCAAGGCCACCAGGATCACATGGCCAGAGTGCCGAGTAATGTGAAGAACTCTGCTCACCATTGGCCATGGAGGAAACGCGTACAGGAGGCCCGCCGTTGGCCAAGGCTGTACCAGAGAATCCAGCCCCTCGGCCCGAACATCCCTGCGCCAGCTGAAGAACCTGGGCACTTAGGCATTGACGCTCGTGGCCATCAGATCCATGACCAGCTGACTCCAAGTCTGCACAATCAATTTGAAGGCCGCAGAACTGAGACACCATTCCCCAGAATCTAGCACGTGACGACTGAGGAAGTCTGCCTGAATATTCTCCACTCTTGCTATGTGGGAAACAGAGATGTCCAGAAGATGGAACTCTGCCCAGGCCATGAGCAGAGCTACCTCCAGTGTCACCAGATGTCTTTTGGTTCCCTCCTGACAACTGACATAGCATTGTCCGAGAGTACCCGAACAGAATTGCCCGTCAACAAGGTCTGGAATGCTAGCAACGCCAGCCGGATGGCTCTGATCTTCAGAACATTGATCAATTAAGACGCCTCCTCCAGAGACCAGCTGCCCTGAGCTGAGCGACCGAGACACTGAGATCCCCAATCGAGGAGACTGGTGTCCATGAGAACAACTGTCTGATCAAGATTCATTCCCTAAACTAGTTTGAAAGACTGTAGCCACCAACGGAGTCTGCAACAAACTAACCCCCAAAGAGGAACGGGTGATTCCAAATCGTGTACCTGGGGTGACCAATGATGAAGCAGAGCATGCTGAAGCGGGCGCATGTGAGCCCGGGCACAATGAACCACGTCTAGGGAAACCGCCATCAACCCCAAGACCTGGAGAAAACCCTGAGCCTGGGGACACCAGGAAGCCATCAGAAGGTGAATCTGCGACTGCAACTTGACCACTCGGGCCTCCAGCAGGAAGTCCTTCCCCAAGCAGGTGTCAAAAAGAACCCCAAGGTATTCCAGGTGCTGAGACTGAGCCAACTGGCTCTTGGACATATTGACCACCCATCCCAGCGACAGCAGTAACTCCACAACCCGAGCCATAACCCAGGCGCTCTCCTGAAAAGACTTTGCTTGGATCAACCAGTCATTCAGATAGGGGTGAACCAGAATGCCCTCCTTGTGCAAGGCTGCCACCATGACTACCATAATCTTGGTGAACATCCGCAGAAGCCCTGGCCAGACCAAAAGGAAGCGTGCAAAATTGGTAGTGCCGTCCCAAGATCGCAAAGCGAAGGAACCGCTGATGGGAGACGCGAATTGGAACATGCAAATATGCCTCCGTCAGATCAAGGTCAGAAATTCCCCCGGATAAACCATCAGAATGACAGATCTCAGGATCTCCATGCGAAAAGATGGAACTCGCAGAGCCCTTCAGATCTAAGATGTGCCAAAAAGGCCCTTCTTTCTTGGGCACCATGAAGTAAATCAAATACTGGCCGGTGCCACATTTCTGCAGAAGTACAGGCACTACTGCTTTGAGATCTAGCAATCTTTGAAGTGTCTGGTGAAAGGCCCGCTTCTTCCATGCTGCCTGACAAGGAGAAGCGAGAAAGTGATCTGGCAACGAACGGGAAAATCCCAGAGCATGTCCGTCCCAATTCACATCCAGGACCCACTGATCTGTAGTGATCTGGCTCATCCCTGGTAAGAGTCCCACAACCAAGTGCCCACCAGAACCAAGGGACATGCCGGCAAGGAGTCATTGGGTGGGCTGGGTGGTGGAGGAGTCGGCAGAGGAATCGCACCCCCCCCCTGATGGGCCCCCCCGAAAAGACTGCATGCGCTGAAAGAAACAGCCCTGAGACACTCAAGAGGCTGGAAAGGAAGAAGCCCCTCGACCAGGGCGCTACCTGTGGAACTCACGCAAATGCCCTTGAGTAATGCCATACCATGCAGGGTCTTCAGAAAGACGGGGCACCTTAGAGGTCTGAACCAACTTGTCCAAATCCTCGCCAAACAAAAAGACCCCCTGAAAGGGAAATTGTCAGCTTAGCCTTAGATGCCGCAAATGCCGACCAACCCGAAGCTACAAGGTACGACACACGGCCACCCTGAGAGCCATGGACTTGGCTGACACCCACAACAAGTAATACAGAACATAAGAGAGATAAGAGGCAGCCATCTGAATTTTGGCTTCCTCCTGTTCCACCAAGGACAAGTCATCAGACTCATGGTCAAGGACATGCTCAGCCCACCGAAAACAGGCCCCTAAGGCAGAGACATCAAAATTCTACTTAAGGGCCTCTAACCTATGCTCCTCAGAGTCCTATAAGGCTGATCTGCCTTCAACGGGCACCGTATGCTGTTTTGCGAAGGCCGAGACCATCACATCCACCACTGGCGACTTCAAGGTATCTCTATCTCCCTTTGGGATGTGATGCAGGTGAACCATAGAGTGTGCAAAACGAAAGGGCACCTCCGGTTTTAGAGGATGCCCTCTTGTTGCTGTGGGACCTTTTAGAAAAAAGATTTCCTCCTCCACTTTGATGTGACCCGTGATGTATTTGAATGTTTCTATCATGTCCCCCCCTTTCTCTGCGCTCCTCGAGAGAATATAAGCGCAGTCTGATCAGATGTTCTTCATATGGGATGTCTTTAAATCCTGGGACCATCCTAGTGGCCATTCTCTGTATCAATTCCATTCTCTTCACATCTTTTTGATAATGTGGCCTCCAAAACTGGACACAGTACTCCAGGTGAGGTCTCACAATGGATCTGTATAACGGTAATATGACTTCCGGCTTTCGGCTGATAAAGCTCCTTCTGATGCAACCCAGCATTTGTCTGGCCTTTGCTGAACCTTTCTCCACCTGATTAACAGCTTTCATATCTTCCCGGATGAGAACTCTCAAGTCCCTTTCTGCAGTAGTCCTTGTTAAGTTTTCACCGTTCAAGGTGTATGTTTTGCATGGATTTCTGCTCCCTAGGAGAGGATTATGGTCGCTAGCCTAGAATTTAGATAAAGGCCTTGACATTCCTAGATATGCATAAACTCACGTACTGGAATATTTGTTAAGGGTTGAGTCCAGCAGTAATGAGTGATGTGGGCCATGGAAAAGACTGAGTCCAATGTTCCTGGAGCAACCATGATACTTAAAGGCATGCCCCAATTTGTTGAGAGACATCTCAGTAAGCCTGCCCTATAACTGCAACCTGAGAAGCTCTTTGGGAGACTCATCATAGCCCAAGCATGTATGAACTCAACGTTAGGTTCAGTGTCAGCTTCCAAATTAATAGGCAGTGGGATGCCCAACTGCCAAATATATCCAAGAAAGGAAAGATCTACTGAAGATCTCCCAAAAGACAGTTCCTGTAACAGTTCAAAAGGAATGCCATAAGACTCAGGCTTATATAAAGAAAGTGCACCGTCTGAGTCCCATTGAAAATTTGAATTATGGAGAAGTTCATGTATTACAATGTCCTCAGTACCGATCCCATGAAGACGATGAGGATCTATGAATATCTCTTGTTCAGTGAAGAAGAGCGTTGATGCTTCAAAGCAGTGGACTGAATTTTCAACGGAGAAACGTCAATCTTGGAGAAGAACTAATGAGAAATTGCATGATGTTCCCATGGACAGCCAACATCTGTACCATGAAGCCTCATACACCATACTTAAGGAGTCGATGTTAGCAGCAGCATTTTGTGAAAATTAAGCATATTACCGAGCTCCCTCCAGAAGAACTCATGGAGTGTCTCCCAGAAAACATGTACCGGTACCGATGGCTCAGCATGAAGGAGAAACAACCTGTAAATGAAAAATGATGACGTAGCTCTTCGGTCTTAATCAAAGGCTCGATGCTGTTTAGACCTGTGATGCATTAAAACAATGCACTGGTACTTATGGCGCAACAGCCAGTATTATTGGTGCAGCAAGATGTCTCAAAATGGATGACCTCGATGAGGATGCATACCATAAGGGAGAGACAACCTGTTATGCTGGGAAATGTTGGCGTCGACGTTCGGTCTGCATCAAGAGACTCAATGCCGTTGAGACCTGCGATTCTAGGAAATATGCACTGGTACCTATGGCTCAACAGCTAGTACCATTGGTGCCTCAGTTAATTGAACCAACATATGGGAAGGACCTGCTGGACTGTGACGTAGCTCAGAGATATATAACTCTGAAGAGGGGGAGGTTACCCCTTCTTGGGCTAAGAGTTTTTCATCCAATCATAGCTTGGTATACAGTAAAGACAGGTCCAACTCAAGAAGGCATAAAAATTACTTATAACTGTATTCAGTAATTCTAGATGATACTGCTTTCAAAACTTTAAACAAAAGGAGTTGCATTCAGGTTGTACAGAAGGTGTAAAAATGCACTTAACTTATATGCAAAATAAGTTATATGCAAAATAAGTTATCTCTGAGCTACGTCACAGTCCAGCAGGTCCTTCCCATATGTTGGTTCAATTAACTGAGTCAGTTTTCCTATTGCCTAATTCTTTTTCTGACTCTATTTGTTACACTGTCCCTGTTTATTGGAAACATAGTAGTACCATTGGTGCAGCAGGTTGTCTTGAAATGGATGACCTTGATAAGGATGCATACCATGAGGGAGAAATAACCTGCGAAGCTGGGGGAGCATTGGCGTTGTTAATTGGCCTGCATCAAGAGACTCAATACTGTAGAGACTTATAACGCTTGTTTCTGAGCTGGCTCCCTTGATGCTGGAAGTTCGAAGTCAGTGTCAATGCCAATGCAGAACTGTCAATGTCGACGGATAAGAAGAACTGTTCCTGCTAAGCTCAATGGGTTTTAAGAGAGAATGATTTTTTTTAAAGAGGAACACCAAGTACAAGTTTCAATGTGAAGTCCAGGGTTTAAACTCTGAAGCCACCCATTATGAGGGACGGTACAGAAATAGTCCGCTGGCATGTACTGCCTTTTAAAAAAACCCGTCAAAGGTTTTGACATGGACGGAAAAATTTGCTCAGTGTTATTAAACCCAATTTTGACGCACAAAACTCGCAGAGAAAACCCCCTGAGATATGGGAAAAAAATGATATAAAGATTTCTCTTCTTACTTATCTTTAATGAAAGGAAATAAAAACAAAAGAAAATTATATGAAGTGGAAAGGCAACACTGACTGAACAGAGTTCAATCAAAAAGATAATTCTTTGCTCTGTGGAAAATGAAGAACTGAGGTACCTCAAGCCTCTTTGGGTGGGAAGGCAGTTGCACATGCACGGTGCATGTAGTCATGAAGCTCTTAAAATTTAAAGTGACCGTTCACTTTTCAGACTGTCCGTACTGGGCTCCGTGGATGACATCACCCATATGTGAGAATATGCTGCCACTTTGTCCTAGGATAATCCTTCTGTCCCGGCCCACTGCTGGACCACAAGGGATTTTTTTTAGGTATGCGGGAGGGAGGGAGATAAAATTGTTAAAGTTGGCTGGGGCAGGAGACAGATCTCTCCTGTCCTGGCCCACTGTGGACTACCAGGACTTATGGTAGGCCCAGTAGAGACCTGTAAGGCATCGGCAGGCAGGGGGGGGACAGGGTATAGAACCTGGCAGGGCAGGGGGACTGGGTACAGAGACCAGCAGGGGAGGGAGTGAGATGGATGCAGAGCCTGGCAGAGCAAGGAGGGAGGGCAAACAAGGTGCAGAGCCTAGCAGAGAGGGAGGGCAGTTGAGTGTAGAGCCTGGCAGGACAGGGGATGGATGGGGCTGGATGCTGAGCCTGTCTATCCCACACATTTTTTTAATTTGGGTACTGTTTTTATCTCTACCACCTCTGCAGGGAGGGCATTTCAGGCATCCACCACCCTCTCCATGAAAAAGTATTTCCTGGCATTATCACCCCACAACCTCACATTATGTCCTCTTGGTTTTGGATAAGCTGAGAAATTCTCTTAGGCAATTGAGAGGGACTGTCTGGCATCTGTAACTATCCCTTATGAAATGTAAGAAATCCAATTAAGTTACCTAGTTTTTGTTCAGGTTTAATCAACTGTAGGACAGTGTTCACATATTACAGCATCACACAGCACAAGTGCAGAAAAAAACGAGAATCAAATTACAATTCTAACTTGTACATGTTGGTCTTGGATCAAAACTAAACAGAGAAATATTTAAGAAACTTGTTTTGTAATTGGTCTTGATATTCCTCTCATTACGCAATGACTAGTCCCACTTTAAAGTTTCTATACTAGTAGTTTCCTATTCTGGTGGGTCAGTATGGGTAACAGGGGGTTTGTGCTGATTTAAAACCAGATATGCAATTCATCTAGCAACCAAAGGTCTCCTTTTCAAAAAGGCAGAAGAGGCCTGAAACTTACAATGTCAAGCATTTCCCTGGTGTGAGCTGCAGAAACACAGAACCTGGCTCTGGACTCAATAATGGGAGTGGCAGGGAAGCCCACCACCACGACGCCAATATTGCGCTTCAACATCTCACGGCCAAAAGCTCTGTAAAAGGAAGAGACAAAGTAAAATTTTTAGAAGCTGTTGTTGCTATGCTTTTGATATCAGCTACAAGCCTAATGGATGTGGTCTGGATATGTTGTAAACAAAGGTGATGGATGGATGGATAGATAGATAGATGGATAAAGATAGAGAGAATGAGAGAGATTACAACAACCTAGTTGACTCATTACAAGAGAGCGAATCAAAATGTTGAGTGCAGGAGCATGTAAATGAGAATGGATGGAATGGATTAGGTCAGGGGTGTCCAATGTCGGTCCTCGAGGGCCGCAATCCAGTTGGGTTTTCAGGATTTCCCCAATGAACATGCATTGAAAACAGTGCATGCAAATAGATCTCATGCATATTCATTGGGGAAATCCTGAAAACCCGACTGGACTGCGGCCCTCGAGGACCGACATTGGACACCCCTGGATTAGGTGGAGCACAAATTGTAGAAGGAACATTGGATTGATTACTTGTGATATTTAAGGTTTAAAGCAGAGGTCTCTATCAATGATGAATCCTAGAATTCACGTGTTGTCAACTTGAAGGACTGGGGTGTTACAAAGAAAAGAATAGGTGAAGGCAAGAATTTTGGGTTGTGTTCAATGAAAAAAGAGATTAGATTCTTGTCTTATAATATTTTTTCTAGTAGATAGGTGTTTTATTCTGGACAGTAGGGTATTTTCCCTATGCTCGTGAGCCATGCAGAAGGAATCCATTCCAGGTTTTCAACTCTTCCTCCTTCTCCAGAGGGCTCTGCTGCCCCCTTTAGTTTGTACCAAAGCAGGCAATAGCACTATATAGGAATATATAAGAAGGAGGGGTAAGGGGAAACTCCATAATCTACAGATCTGTTCTGCTATGAAAATATAACAATTATACTAAACATGTTAACTTTCAACGATTTTTATTGATGAAAATGCAATCATAATAACAGTAACAAGTTGGCATCATCACTTTATACAGAAATTACCCCCATAACCTCACCTGCCATGGTCCATCAACAGAGAGATTTGTAAGCCTAATGAAGAAGGGCATGGAGCAATATAAGGAGCATACTCCGACTGGCAGAGGGTCACAAGCGGTGTTCCGCAGGGGTTGGTGCTGGGACCACTGCTGTTCAATATATTTATCAATGACTTGGAAACGGGGACGAGGTGTGATGTTATAAAATTTGTTGATGACACCAAACTCTGTAGCAGAGTTAGGAACACAAAGGAGTGCGAAGACCTGCAAAGGGACCTAAGCAAACTGGAAGAGTGGGCAAACAAATGGCAAATGTGCTTTAACATAGAAAAATGTAAGGTCATGCATATAGGGAAAAGGAACCCAAGGTACAGCTACAAAATGGGGGGAACACTGCTGGGGGAGAGTAATCTTGAAAAAGACTTGGGTGTGCTGGTGGATACAACCATAAAATCATCAGCGCAATGTGCAGCGGCCTCAAAGAAAGCTAACAGAATGCTGGGCATCATTAAGAAGGGAATTACAACCAGGACGAAGGAAGTCATTATGCCACTGTATCGTGCAATGGTGCGCCCGCATCTAGAGTACTGCGTCCAATATTGGTCGCCGTACCTCAAGAAAGACATGGCGATACTTGAGAGGGTCCAGAGAAGAGCTATGAAAATGATAAATGGCATGGAGGACTGTTCATACGCTGACAGGCTGGACAAGTTGGGACTCTTCTCCCTGGAAAAGAGGAGGCTTAGGGGAAACATGATAGAAACTTTCAAAATCATGAGGTGCATGGAGAAGGTAGACAAGGATAGATTCTTCAAATTACGGGGAACCAGAGGCACAAGAGGGCACTCAGAGAAACTGGAAGGGGACAAGTTTAGAACCAATGCCAGGAGGCTCTTCTTCACACAGAGGGTTGTGGACACATGGAACGCGTGTGATGGATTACCTTGATCAGTTCTCTCTTTTACATGAAACCCAATGTGGCTTCAGACCTCTGTTTAGCACCGAGACAGTGATTGCGGCGACCCTGAATTACTTACGCTCCTTATTTAGCAAATGTGACGTTGGACATGATATACTTTCAGATTGACAAACTGAAAAGCGACAAATCCCCTGGACCGGATGGAATTCACCCGAGAGTTTTAAAGGAACTTAAGGTCGAAATTGGTGAATTGCTACAAACTGTGGCTAATATGTCAATTAGAACCGGGCAAATACCAGAAGACTGGAGGATAGCAAATGTTATCCCAATTTTCAAAAAAGGAACAAGAGGTGGTCCAGGAAACTATCGACCTGTGAGCCTCACTTCGGTTCCTGGGAAGATAATTGAAGCACTGATTAAAGACAACATTGTACAACATTTGGAGGATCACAACCTAATAAGGGCTAATCAACACGGATTCAGGAAAGGGAAGTCATGCTTGACAAATTTACTACAATTCTTTGAGAAAGTGAACAAACAAGTGGATAGTGGGGATTCGGTGGACATAGTCTACTTGGACTTCCAGAAAGCGTTTGACAAGGTTCCACATGCAAGGCTTATGAAGAAACTACTAAGCCATGGAATAGGAGGAGAAGTGCACAGATGGATCGGCAAGTGGTTGGAGAACAGAATGCAGAGGGTTACCATAAATGGGAAATTCTCGGACTGGGAGAGGGTGACTAGCGGCGTGCCCCAAGGCTCGGTTCTTGGGCCCATCTTGTTCAATATTTTCATAAACGATCTGGAAGAGGAAACAACTTGCAATATAATAAAGTTTGCAGACGATACAAAACTATGTTGGGCGGTTGACTCTCAAAGGGACTGCGAGGAACTCCAGAAGGATCTGAACAAGCTGGAAGCATGGGCAACAAAGTGGCAGATGAATTTTAACATAAACAAATGCAAGGTGATGCATCTAGGAAAAAAAAAACAAAGAACATGAATATAAGATGCTGGGGGCGACATTAGCAAAATGCGAACAAGAAAGAGATTTGGGGGTACTGATTGACAGAACCCTAAAAGCCTTCGGCACAATGCGCGGCAGCGGCGAAGAAAGCAAACCGGATGTTGGGCATGATTAAGAAGGGGATCACGAGTAGATCGGAAGATGTAATAATGCCACTTTATAGAGCAATGGTCAGACCGCAATTGGAATACTGTGTACAACACTGGTCTCCATACCTCAAGAAAGATACAACTCTGCTGGAGAGGATACAGAGGAGAGCCACGAAACTTGTCAAGGGATTGGAGAATTTGAGCTACAAAGAGCGCCTTAGGAAATTGGGACTGTTTACCCTCGAGCAGAGAAGACTGAGAGGGGATTTAATAGAGACTTTTAAATTAATAAAGGGATTTGATAAAATAGACCAAGAAGAAGCATTACTAACTTTTTCAGAGGTGACACGGACAAGAGATCACAGACTGAAACTGAGTGGCAGCAGTTTCAGGACGAATGTCAGGAAGTTCTTTTTCACACAGCGAATGCTGGGAATTTGGAATGCTCTCCCGGAGGATGTTGTGACAGAGATTACTGTTCTGGGATTCAAGCGCAAGTTGGATGCACACCTTCTTGCAAATCATATTAAGGGCTACGGTATATCTGGGTCTCCAATCAGGAGTACCTAAATGGTCCACCGCATGTGCGGATCACCGGACTGGATGGACCTCGGTTTGATCCGGTGAAGGCTTTTCTTATGTTCTTATAAGCAGGGTATAAAATTATTCAGTTACACAGATGACTTTACAATCATTATCCCATTCACTACTTCTCTCTCTGAAGCTACCCCCATTGCAACAGAGGCACTAAACTTGATGGAACAATGGACAACAGAATTCAGACTGAAGCTTAATTCAGAAAAAACTAAATTCTTCGTAGCCTCACCACACCCACTTGTCACTACAACATCACTATGCATCAACAAACTCAGCTATCCTATTCAACCAACAATGAAGGTTCTGGGGGTGGGGGGTAATACTGGACCAAGGCTTAATCATGAAAGACCAAGTGGACTCCCTAGTCAGAAAGAGATTTTTCACTCTCTGGAAGCTTAGGTCCATTAGAGCATACTTTGACACTTCCTCATTCAGAATTCTGTGGTACAATCCCTAAAACTAAGCCATCTCAATAATTATAACATCGCCCATCTGGCAATCTCCCAGAAGAACATGCAGAGACTGCAACTTGTACAGAATGCGGCAGTCAGGTTGATCTTTGGGTTGAAGAAGTCCGATCATATAACCCCTTCCTACCGACTCCTACACTGGTTGCCGATGGAGGCACGGGCGAAGTTCAACTGGGATGTTTTTGCTTTAAGGTACTATCCGGTTTAGCCCTTAAATATATAACTGACCTCTTCTCCTTCTCAACCAATAGACATAAGAGAAGTACACACCTGAAGTTCGTCTCCCCATCGGTTAGAGCAGTGTTCTTCAACCTTTTTGCACCCATGGACCGGCAGAAATAAAATAATTATTTTGTGGACCGGCAAACTACTAGGACTAAAATTAAAAAACCCCGTTTACGCCCCATCTCTGCGAGCTCGGTCCCCGCAAACCATCTGATCCCATCTGCACAAGCCGCAATTATGATTTTATATTGAACGTATTTTATTAAAGTATAAAAAGAAACAATATTCTGAACAATTGTGATTTTATAAATACAAATATACAGAGCACGGACCAACAAAACCCCTGTCTCCCTTCCCCTTCACATATATCCCCTCTACTATCAAGAAAACTGAACAAGCCAAGTTATTATAGAATGCTACATAGAAATATCATGCTAACAGAATACTGCAGTCCCCAGTTATGTCTCTAGCAGGATATATAATTCAAATCTGATATATTCTAATGACAAAATAGAAATAAAATTATTTTTTCTACCTTTTGTTGTCTCTGGTTTCTGCTTTCATCTTCTTTTCACTCTTTTCCTTCCACCATCTGCCCGTTCCATCCAATGTCTGCCCTCTCCCCCTTCCATATGTATCTGACTTCTTTCTATGCCCCTTTTCCTTGTCCATCCTCCTCTCTCCTTTTTACATCATTCATTCCAGCTTCACTGCCTTCTTCATTTTTATCTCTCCTACACCATCTTTATCCCTCTCTCATTTCTCTGCTGACCCCCTTTCCAGAATCAATGTCTCTTTACTTTCTCATTCCTCTCTCTCCCCTTTCTCTCATCTGATCTCTCCATTCCATCCTGACCCCCTTCCCCTCCTGTAATCTCCTTGCCAGCTGTTTCCTTCCTTTTTTCTTTCTCCCTACCCTCCTTCCTTTTTTTCCTTCTCCCTTCCCTCCTCCCACTATCCAACATTAACTCTCTTCCCATCCCTTTCCCTCCTCCCTCACAGCAGCATCTCTCCTTCTTCTCCCTTCCCTCCTCCCTCTATCCAACATTAACTCTCTTCCCATCCCTTTCCCTCCTCCCCTCCCAGCAGCATCTCTCCTTCTTCTCCCTTCCCTCCTCCCTCTATCCAACATTAACTTTCTTTCCATCCCTTTCCCTCCTCCCCTCCCAGCAGCATCTCTCCTTCTAACTTCCTTCAAGTCCAGTAACAGCTCTCCCTTTTCCAGCACCTTCCCAGCCTCCTACAGTGGCTTCCTCCCCTTCCAGCAGCTCTCGGTACTTGCCTGCAGGAAGTTGCCGGTAAATCACTGCCCTGGCAAATAGGAGAGCTGGTGGGAGGGGAGGAAGTCACTATGAAGGCTCCCCAGGATCTTGTTTGCACACGCTGACCATCTCCCTCCACCTGCACCTGAATCTGAAGCTCTCTCCGGTCTAATCGCAACTTCCCCGCGGCCCTCTTCAGCAACTCGGCAGGGGTGGCGATCAAGACACGCTGCCGACGTCGGGACCTTCACTCTCTGAGTCCCGCCTATTTTGTTTCAACTTCCTGTTTCCGAACAGGCGAGACTCACAGAGGGAAGGCCCCGACGTTGCAGCCTGTCTTGATCGCCTGAGGCTGGGAGGAACATTAGTCAGCAGGAACCGCAGTCAGGAGGAACCGCAGTCGGCAGGAAATTTAACTGCCGACTTGATCTCGCCGGCCCTGCGCGGACCGGCAGAAATTTTCTGCGGACCGGCGGTTGAAGAACTGTGGGTTAGAGGATGTACATTTAAAAGACACCATCAATATCTTCTCTCTTATCAAGCAGCCTTATGGGGCAAAGACCTGGAAAAACTAATTATACACGCAAATAACTATGGGTGAATTTAGGAAACACCTAAAAACATACCTGTTCTTGAAGTACCTAGATAGCGGATCTGCACAATCTCTCCCATCACAATCTCCCATCTCAATCCCCCCATTACAACTGTTCTCTTAAACTGTTAGCCACTAATCTCCAACTATGTAAGTTCCACTCAATTTGTAGCATCTTTCTAATCATTGTAAACCGCACAGAACTTC
Organism: Geotrypetes seraphini; assembly: GCF_902459505.1. Classification (NCBI taxonomy): domain Eukaryota; kingdom Metazoa; phylum Chordata; class Amphibia; order Gymnophiona; family Dermophiidae; genus Geotrypetes; species Geotrypetes seraphini. Next base: position 189,852,981 of record NC_047090.1, on the reverse strand, counting down.
ACGGTCTTGCGGTATATAAACTGTTATTATTATTATTATATCTCGTATCTCAAACATCTAATTTAAATTAGTCCTTAGTTATAGGACCTAATTTTCCTTTTATTCTTCTTTTCTTTCCTTTCTTTTCTTCTTTTTTGCTTATCTAGCAAAAACGGTAGCAGAACAAGACTTGGGGGTAATCGTCAGTGAGGACATGAAGTCTGCCAATCAAGTGGAGCAGGCTTCGTCCAAGGCAAGACAAATCATGGGCTGCATACGAAGGGGTTTCGTCAGTCGTAAGGCGGAAGTCATTATGCCATTGTATAGATCCATGGTGAGGCCCCACCTGGAATACTGTGTGCAATTCTGGAGGCCGCATTATCGCAAGGATGTGCTGAGACTGGAGTCGGTGCAAAGAATGGCCACCCGGATGGTCTCGGGACTCAAGGATCTACCATACGAAAAACGGCTTGACAAATTACAGCTATACTCGCTCGAGGAGCGCAGAGAGAGGGGGGACATGATCGAGACGTTCAAGTATCTTACGGGCCGCATCGAGGCGGAGGAAGATATCTTCTTTTTTAAGGGTCCCACGACAACAAGAGGGCATCCGTTGAAAATCAGGGGTGGGAAACTACGAGGTGACACCAGGAAATTCTTTTTCACTGAAAGAGTGGTTGATCGCTGGAATAGTCTTCCACTACAGGTGATTGAGGCCAGCAGCGTGCCTGATTTTAAGGCCAAATGGGATCGGCACATGGGATCTATTCACAGGGCAAAGGTAGGGGAGGGACATTAAGGTGGGCAGACTAGATGGGCCGTGGGCCCTTATCTGCCGTCTATTTCTATGTTTCTATCTTTCACTCTTTGACTCCCTGATGTGTTACCTATAAATGTTCTCTTTCTGCTTTAACAATTGTAGTTCACCCCCTTTTTCCTTTTGTATCTGTACTGAATTTTGTATGTATGCATTATTTTGTAATAAATTGTTGTAAGGTTTTTTTCCCCTATTTTAATTTGTAATACTCTTTGAAATATTTGACATTGCATGCAATTGAGCGATGTCCTGGCGAAACCGTTGGCTGAGCTATTCAATCTCTCCCTAAGTAAGGGGAAAGTTCCCCTGGACTGGAAATTAGCTAATGTCGTTCCTCTGCATAAAAAGGGTTGCAGGGCAGAGGCTGCGAATTATAGACCGGTGAGTCTCACATCAATAGTGTGCAAACTCATGGAAACACTAATTAAAAGCAAACTGGACAAGATCTTGAATGAAGGGAATCTTCGGGATCCCAGTCAGCATGGATTCACCAAGGGTAGGTCCTGCCAATCCAATCTCATCAGCTTCTTTGACTGGGTAACAAAAAAGTTGGACTTGGGAGAGTCTTTGGACGTCGTGTACCTGGACTTCAGTAAAGCTTTTGACAGTGTCCCACACCGCAGGCTGCTAAGCAAGATGGAATCGATGTGGTTAGGAGAGACACTAACTGCATGGGTCAATGATTGGCTGAGTGGCAGACTTCAGAGGGTGGTGGTTAATGGTACCCTCTCTAAAACATCGGAGGTGACCAGTGGAGTGCCGCAGGGCTCGGTCCTGGGTCCACTCCTTTTCAACATATTCATAGGGGATCTGACTCAAGGACTTCAAGGTAAAATAACACTATTCGCCAATGACGCCAAACTATGTAATATAGTAAGTGAATGCAGTTTACAGAATTATATGGCGCAGGACCTGCTTACATTGGAAAGTTGGTCCTCAACCTGGCAGCTAGGCTTCAATGCTAAGAAATGTAAGGTCATGCACCTCGGAAGCGGAAATCCATGCAGGACGTACTTCTTGAACGGAGAAACTTTAACTAGGACTTCAGCAGAACGAGATTTAGGAGTAATCATCAGTGCAGACATGAAAACTGCCAATCAAGTGGAGAAGGCTTCATCTAAGGCAAGGCAGATATTGGGTTGTATCAATAGAAGTTTCGTCAGCCGAAAGCCTGAAGTCATAATGCCGTTGTACAGGGCCATGGTGAGACCTCATCTGGAGTACTGTGTGCAATTCTGGAGGCCACATTACAGTAAAGATGTGCGCAGAATTGAATCGGTTCAACGGACAGCCACCAGGATGATCTCGGGGCTCAAGGGTCTCTCGTACGAAGAGAGACTGAACAAATTGCAGCTCTACACTCTCGAGGAACGTAGGGAGAGGGGAGATATGATCGAAACATTTAAGTACCTCACGGGACGTGTCGAAGTGGAAGATGATATTTTCTTTCTCAAGGGACCCTCGGCCACAAGAGGGCACCCGCTCAAACTCAGGGGCGGAAAATTTCATGGCGACACCAGAAAGTATTTCTTCACAGAGAGAGTGGTTGATCATTGGAACAAGCTTCCAGTGCAGGTGATCGAGGCAGACAGCTTGCCAGACTTTAAGAATAAATGGGATACCCATGTGGGATCCCTACGAGGGTCAAGATAAGGAAATTGGGTCATTAGGGCATAGACAGGGGGTGGGTAAGCAGGGTGGGCAGACTTGATGGGCTGTAGCCCTTTTTTTTGCCGTCATCTTCTATATTTCTATGTTTCTATGATCTAGGATCTCCTTTGTGGACATAGCTACCACATCTAACTGATGGCCTTTTTCATATGTTTGTGTGGGTAGAGGGAGATTGTAATTGAGTGAAGCTAGGAAGTTTTTAAAGTCTTTCGTGTCTGGATTGTCCTCGTCCTCTAAATGTAGGTTTATGTCTCCTGCTATAATATTATATGAAGGAATAATTGAATTATGTAGAACGAATTCGTAGAAGTCCTCTCTGGCTTTAGACCAGCTTTATGGTGGGACATAAAATAGAATACAAGAGAGGGATTCTTCTAGTTCCTTGTTACTAATTTTGCAGGCTAGTATTTCTAACTGGTTGGTTATTTTGGAATCTACTAAGTCAAGTTCGAGTTCTTCCTTAAGGATAACTGCTAATCCTCCCCCTCTTCTGTCCTCGCGATTTAGCATGTGAATTTTAAAGTTATCTGGAAGAAGGTCATTTAATATTGGATCTTCTTCAGACAATAGCCATGTTTCCGTTAGAAAGAGACAGGCTATTTGCTTGCTGATGATCCAATCTTTGATTAAGAAAGCTTTGTTCCTTACCGATCTGGTATTGAGATAAGCGCAGGGAACAGAAGTGGATGTGATGGGTCTGGTGAGTGTGGTGGTTCCGATAGGTTTTACTTCCCTTGTTCTTTTTTTAAGGGTACGATATTGTCTTCCGTTACTTGTGATTACTTTAATATAATTTATTCTTTCTTCCTATTGGTTGATTAGAAGCCTAATGGGTGCATCAGGGTAATATCCAGAGTGAAGTTGTGGATGGAGTGAGTTAACATCCTTAATGTTATTGCTTATTAAATAGATCAATAGGAGATTCATGTTTGCAGATTATGATTCCTTCCTGTGACAATAGCTATGTTGGTTTCCCTGTCACTTCCAGTGTTAAGTTTGGTTCGAAGCTGCAGGGGGCATCGGGAGTCGGAGTTGGTCTCCCACGCCGACCCGGTCTCTTTCCCCTGCCACGGGATGCTGAGTTTTGGTTGGGGCAGCTCCCGATAGCAGTGAAGCTGCCCTGAAGCAGAAGAAAGTAAGTTCGAGGCCGCGGGGAGCGTCGGGAGGTGAAGCTGGTCTCCCACACCGACCCAGTCTCTCTCCCCTGCTGCGGGACGCTGAGTTTCAGTTGAGGCAGCTCCCGAAAGATATAAAGTTTTAAACGTAGACTGGTTGTCTTGTCTATGCCTCAAATGCATCCTTATACATGAAACTTTTTAAAACACTTTGAATTTTTCTAACAAGGTTTCCCCACGTAGATAATTTGGCAAGTTATTCCAGAGCTGAGGAGCTATGACTGAAAAAATCGCAGATCTCCTAGTGCCTATGACTTTTAGGGAGGGGATAGTCAAAAGATGCTGATCTGTTGATCTGAGGATCCTAAATGGAGTATACGGTATAAAAAGACAGTCAAGAAATAATGGTGCATTTGATAGTTGGATTTTAAAGGTTAATGCAATTTTGTAAGTGATTCTATAAGAGATTGGTAGCCAATGTTCTTTTTTCAAAGTGGTGTCACATGATCATAATTTTTTGAATTGGTGATAATTTTTATTGCTGTATTATGTATAATTTGTAATCTTCTCAATTCTTTTTGTGCTATGCCCTGATACAATGTGTTACAATAGTCTAGCCTAGATATAATTAAAGAGTGAATTAAGATGTTAAAGGCTTCTGGTTTTAACACTTTAGCTAAGGATCCGATTAGTACAGAAACAGTTATTTACCACTGATTTGATTTGATCATGATATAAAAGTCTCTGATCTAGGATTACTCCCAGTATTTTTGTAGTTGTTACTATTTGTAGTGGAGTTTTATCTAAGAGTATTTGAGATGAAAATGTTAGATTATCTTACCATGGTATAAACATTGCTGAAGATTTTGATATGTTTAATGCTAACATGTTGTCTTTAAGCCATTGACTGATTTGCTTCAACTTAATGTTTATATTATTTATGTCATTGGGGGCCTTCTGTATTCAATGGGTATAAGAGTTGAATATCAATTGATTGACTAAGGGTAAGTAGAGGTGACAGAAAAATGTTAAATAGTAGCGGTGAGAGAATTGAACCTTGAGGTATACCAAAGGAATTAGAGTAATTATTTGATGTAGAGTTGTTGAAAACGACTTTTGATGAGCGATCTTGAAAATATGATTTGAACCAATTCAATAATTGGTCTGAAATGCCAATGAAGGGATAATCTCAAAGGCTGAGGATAAATCAAGTGATACCAGAAGAACAGATTTGGGCTATGTATCGACTCTGTAGATGCAGTCCAGCCTGAGCATAGCAGAAAGAGATACAAGCAGCCATCCAGTTGGAGATGGTTCACTTAGAAATTGGATGTCCCAACTTGTTCGGATCGAAAAAGACAAAAAGTTGAGGAGCAGATCTGTGTGGTTTGGTGCGTTCTAAGTAGAAGGCCAAAGTATGCTTACAGTCCAGGGTATGAAGAGCTGATTCTTCAAAATGAGAAATGAGGACCTGGAAAAAACACCGGAAGTACAATGGATTGGTTGAGATGAAATTCTGAAACCACTTTAGGTAAGAATTTCGGATGAGTTCGAAGGACCACCTTGTCATGATGGAAAACTGTGAAAGGTGGATCAGCAACTAAAGCTTGCAGCTCACTGACTCTTCGAGCAGATGTGAGGGCAATGAGAAACACAACTTTCCAAGTGAGGTATTTCATATGAGCCGTAGACATTGGTACATATGGAGGCTTCATCAATTGAGCAAGAACCACAATGAGATCCCAAACCAGTGGAGGCAGTTTGAGAGGAGGTTTGACACTGAAGTAGAAGGAAGAACCAGGGTTGCCTGGGCCACCAAGGAGCTATTAGAATCATTGTGGCATGATCGTTCTTGAGCTTCACAAGAGTCTTGAGAATGAGAGAGAATGTAGGGAACGCATACAGGAACAGATTCGTCCATTCCAGAAGAAAAGCATCTGCCTTGAGGCGATGAGGAGAGTATATCCTGGAGCAGAACTGAGGCAGTTTGTAGTTGTGGGGAGACGCAAAGAGATCTATTTGAGGAGTTCCCCACTGAGAAAAAATGTGATGAAGAGGCGAGGAATTGAGTGTTCATTCGTGAGGTTGCAGAAGGTGACTCAATGTGTCCGCCAGACAGTGTTTCTCTCCTTGAATGTAGACTGCTTTCAAAAAGATGGTGTGATGGATCGCCCAGTCCCACACCCTTTGAACTTCTTGACAAAGAGGGAGAGAACCTGTTCCTCCCTGCTTGTTGACTTAGTACATGGCGACCTGATTGTCTGTCTGAATAAGGACCACCTGGTCGTGAAGAAGATGCTGAAAAGCTTTGAGAGCATTGAAGATCGCTCTGAGTTCCAACAGATTGATATGACACTGACGATCCATGCTGGACCAGTAGCCTTGAATACGGAGACTGTCGAGATGAGTCCCCCAAGCGTAGGTCTTGGAATCTGTCATGAGGACCTTCTGATGGAAGGGTGTCTGAAACAATAAACCTCTGGAGAGATTGGAAGAGAGCATCCACCAGTGGAGAGACTGTTTCAATGAAGGAATGACTGTAATGTGTTGAGAAAGTGGGTCCAAAGCCTGCGCCCACTGAGAAGCCAGGGTCCACTGAGGAATTCTGAGGTGAAGTCTGGCAAAAGGAGTCATGTGAACGGTCAAGGCCATGTGACCGAGTAATACCATCATGTGTCTCGCTGAGAGTGAAGAAAGGTAAGACACTTTGTGGTAAAGCTGAAGAAGAGCATCCAGACATTGCTGAGGAAGGAATGCTCTGAGTTGGATAGTGTCCAGAACAGCTCCGATGAACTGCAAAGTCTGAGATGGCTGAAGGTGGGATTTGGGAAAGTTGATTTAGAATCCCAAGCTTTGTAGGAACCAAAGTAGTCTGTTGGGTTGCTACAATAACCCCCTGAGATGTTGAATCTTTGATGAGCCAGTCGTCCAGGTAGGGGAATACCTGGAGACCATGGTTCCATAGTACTGCTGCAACCACCACCAGGTACTTGAAAACTCTTGGAGATGATGCCAGGCCGAAGGGTAGTACTCTGTACTGAAAATGCAGATTCCCCACCTGAAATCTGAGGTACTGATGGGAGGTTGGATGAATGGGAATGCGAGTGTAAGCCTCCTTGAGATCTAGAGAACATAACCAATCGTTCTGATCTAGAAGGAGATAAAGGGATGCCAGGGAGAACTTGCAAAACTTTTCTTTGACCAAAAATTTGCTGAAGGCCCTGAGATCCAGTATGGGCCGCAGATCACCCGTCTTCTTCGGAACTAGGAAGTAGCGGGAGTAAAACCCCCTGCTCTGCTGTTCCAAGGGAACTTCCTCGATGGCATGGAGATGAAGCAGAGCTTGAGCTTCCTGAAGAAGGGCGGTCTGGGAAGGATACTTTCTTGGAGGAAGCTTTGGTGGAATCTGAGTGAAATGAAGAGAGTATCCATCCCTGATTATTGACAGTAAGTTTCAAGTTTCAAGTTTATTTATTCTTGATGAATCGCCTATATAAATTGCTAGGCGATGTACAATGAAATAACATGTATTAATAAGTGAAACAAGTACAATATTAATAGTGACATAAAAAAACAAATTTGTTGGTAGATAAAATATAACATACTTTACAAACTGATTGTAAACCTAATTTAAAATAATGTGTGGGTAAAACATACATGACATGTGTGGTTAAGTAGGGGAGTAGTTACAGTTTTTGATAGAAGAGAAGAAAAAACATAAAAGGGAAAAACAAAAGGTGGGTAATAATGGCTGTGTTAAAAAAAATAAAAGAATAATAAAAAATATTAAACTCAATAATGATTATAAAATTATCAATTTTATTAGTCCTAAGTTCCATACGCATCTTTAAAAAGAAAGGTTTTTAGCGTTTTTTTAAACAATGTTAGGTCTTTTAGTTCTCTAATGTGTTGGGGTAAGAGATTCCAAGAATGAGGGGCAATAACTGAGAACATGTCTTGTCTTCTAGTTCCTATCATTTTAACAGAGGTCAGATGTAATGGTGTCCCATTGATGGTAAAAATGATGGAGATGACCTCCTAAGGGAAGAGGGGAGGACAGAGGCAGAACGATGGAGGTTATGCTCTGTTTGAGACAGTCAAAAAGGCTGAGAAACCTTTGGCGCAGCAGAAGGCTGAGGTTTCTGCTGTTGTTTCTTGGGAGGTGCTCGAGTGTAAGGAGCTGCCCTCTGAGGATAACACCTCTGACAGGATGGAAGAGGCTGAGAAGGTTTAGGAGAAGCTTGCTTAGGTTTTGGTCTGACAATGGAAGCAAAGGATTGCTCATGCTCAGACTTCTTGATGGCGGCCTCTATGGATTCATCAAAGAGGTCATTGCCTTCACATGGAATATTGGCCAGACGATTCTGAATGTTTTGATCCATATCAATGGTGCGAAGCCAGGCAAGGCGGCGCATTGCTACTGAGAAAGCAGTGACCCTCGAGGAAAGTTCAAAGGCATCATAAGAGGACTGAAGAAGGTGCAACCTGAATTGCGCCAAGGTAGCAATGATTTGCTGGAACTCTAAAAGCCTGTGTTGACCAAGGTCTTTAGAAAAACCATGGAGTATATCAATAAAATACTTGAAATAAGTAGTAAAGATAAAACTAAAATTTAAAACCCTGGAGGCAATCATCAAATTTTGATAAAGACGACAGCCAAACTTGTCCATGGTCCTGCCCTCTCTGCCAGGAGGTACGGTTGCATAGACCCTGGAAGGATGACTCTTCTTTAAAGAAGATTCCACAAGAAGGGACTGATGAGATAGTTGGGAGTTCTTAAAGCCCTTGCAATGCACAGTTCTATACCTCGATTCCAGCTTGCCTGAAACAGCAGGAATGGCATAAGGAGTCTCCAGGTTTCGTTTAAAAGTCTGGGAAAGAAGCCTGTTAAGAGGGAGTTTAAGAGACTCCACAGGAGGCCGAGGCATACTCATTTCCTCTAAATACTCAGAGTACTTAGAACCAGCGTCCAAGTTAAGATCCAGGTCCTCACTGGAGTGGTGTTTTCATCATTGGTCTTAGCAAATATAAGAACATAAGTAATGCCTCTGCTGGGTCAGACCAGAGGTCCATCATGCCCAGCAGTCCGCTCACATTAGGCGGCACATTAGGTCCAGGACCTGTATAGTAATCCTCTATCTATACCCTTCTATCCCCTTTTCCTTCAGGAAATCATCCAATCCCTTCTTGAACCCCAAAACCGTACTCTGTCCTATCACGCCCTCTGGAAGCGCATGTGCAATAAATCTTTTTGTAAATTTTCAACAGGCTCTATATGAATTATAAAGTGCATAAAGTGCTGTAAAAATCATTGTTGTAAAATCATTGCTGTAAAACATGTTTGTTGTTTGGAGGTAGCCCTGTTTTTCCAAGCTGTTCTTTGGGCACATTTTTTCTTTTCTTTTTTTGACCTTTTTTAAATCTTTTGATGAGTATTAACATTATTTTTTGATTGCCACTTTTAATCTTTAGGGGATGTTAGTTTATATATGATTGCAATTTTCCAAATAAGGAATTCATTATTAGAATTCTTTATTAGTTTTGGATTAAGGTTTTTTGAACCATGTAATTTTTCCCATATGATAACATATATTAGCTATATAATAAGTTTCCATCTTTCAATAAAAGATTTTTTTATTTTTGGAAGTATATTAGTATTGTAAAGGGTTTTCTTTTGAATTATGAAACTTTATTTATATGAACATAGTTTTCACCAATAGAGAACGAGTTTCCACCTTTCAATAAAAGATTTTCTATTTGAAATCACACTAGCACCGCTATAGCCGTTTTTTCTATACAATATATTTTATTCGCTAGCTTTTATATCCAGCTTTAAGCTATTTTAGTTTGGGTTAATTCAATTTAAACTTGTGTTTGGCATTTGTTATTATTCTAAACTTTGATTGGCTCCAGTGTAAGCGTTCTACATAAAACCTGACGCCATTTTGAAATGATTATGGGCAACAGAGGCTGAGTGCAGTGCTAAGAACAGCGGTGGTTTTAGCTCAAAGAAAAGGTTTTTTACCAAAAGTAAGTTAAATCCCTTTATAAAGGTTAGTTTTATCTTCTTATAATTACATTACTAAGCAAGTTCTAACATTGTTTTACAACATAGTGCTCACAGACCCACATTGCTTTAAATTATGCCAGGCAGCTTTTGATCTGTGAAAGGGCTGACAACTGTGGAGTTCTTTTGATCAATCATAGCCTTTAAAAGTTCTTAGGGGCAAAAATAATAATATAGTTAGTTAAAGAACAGCTATGTTAGATTCAAAGGATAGAACATGAGGAATAGTATTGTTTAAGTATCGATTGAGAATTCCTTTGCGCATTGTATTTTCATTCATTAAATCTTTTATAATTTATATATTAGATTTCTTATATAATATTTAAAATATTACAGAATATTAATTTGTAATGAAATGTTATACTTAATGCATATATGAGAGTTAATCAAGTATGTATCTTTAAGTTCATATGAGTTTAACTGCTACACTTGTTGTAACATGCAAAAATGAATAAAGAATTAAAAAAAAATAAAAAATAAATCTTTTATGTATCAATAGCTACCCCAAGTGGCACAATAATGAATTGCTTTCTAGTTAAGTTTTTACAACAATGATTTTTTCATCCTTAACAGGGTCTAAAAATGAAATAGACTAAAAACATATTTCTGAATTTATATTATTTATGAACTTTAGGACTAATTAATTTAAAAGTTAAAATTTAACAGTTTAGATTTAAAATTGGAAATTTAAATTATTTATTAAATTGATTTGATAAATTTATGATTAAATAATTAATTAATAAAATAATTATTTTAATGTTAAGCTAGATCTGTTAGGATGTCACTTTATATTAAATTAAATTATTTATTAAGGGATTCATGGTTTGTTTGTTTTTTGTAGATGTTGGTGCTTGTAACTAAGGAGGCATAGCCCCTGACAAACTAGAAGTGAAATGGTTGGGCAGCTGTCAGGCGCAAAGATAAGTGCCTTTCATTTACAGCACTCTATGCACTTTATAACTGAAACTGAACTCGGAAAAAACTAAATTCCTACTACTAGAGAAGGAAAAAAACCATCTTTCACAGAACTGGAATTAAACACAATCAAGTACCCAATGCAAAGCACACTTAAGATCCTGGGAATACAACTAGACAGAAACTGCTCAATGCAGACTCAAATCCACAAAATCATCCAAAGAGCATTCTTCACAATGCATAACCTAAGAAAAATAAGAAAATTCTTCAACAAAGATCAATACAAGATATTAGTACAATCCCTAGTACTAAGTATTGTAGATTACTGCAACAGCCTCTACTTATCATGCCCAAACTACATGATAAAAAAACTACAGACTGTCCAGAACACGGCCCTCAGACTCATCTACTCTCTCGGCAAATATGACCACATCACCAATGCATACCTAAACTCACACTGGCTACCAATAAAAGCAAAATCCCAGTTCAAATTCTACTGTCTACTATACAAAGTAACACATGGAACAGCACCCAGCTACCTAAACAACCGACTATACCGTAACCTCTCACACAGATTAAGGAGAACTCAGAGCCTATTCATTTACCCCCCTCTCAATGGTACCCGACGCAAGAAACTATACGACAGCCTTTTGGCGACACAGGCAGCGAAGATTGACACTACCATCTCCAATCTACTGATCAAATCAACAGACATTAAAGTATTCCGAAAATAAATCAAAACTCATCTCTTCAAAAAACACTTCCCATCATCTTAACCTCACTATAGCACTAGAAAATACTCTCATGAACACCACCACCACCACCACCACAGCAACACCTCAACATTGTACAACTCATTACTGTATCCTGATTGTATTATTTCTATTCATCACAATAACCTATTATATATCTACTCTTTGCTTTTTAACATCACAATAACCTATTATATATCTACTTTTCGCTTTTTAATTCTCCTGGAAATGACCAGACTAACAATTGTAACATGATACATTCTTGATTCTATGTACTGTAACGCTCCTGGAAATGTCCAGTCTTCTAACTTGTAATCCGCTTAGAACTTCAAGGCACAAGCGGAATAGAAATCACTAATGTAATGTAATATAGAGCCTGTTGAAAATTTACAAAAAGATTTATTGCACATGCTATTTGCTAAGACCAATGATGAAAACACTACCCCAGCAAAGGCATAAATAGAATTACAAGTAGTGCCTTGGGTGTTTGAGGTCTAGTAAGAAATCCACTTATTATAGTTTTGTCCTTATCATTTGTTATTGATAGAAAAGGGGTGCCTCAAAACACAATCGAGTTTGGGCACAGGTTGTTGTGTCCCTAGGCGACTATTTCTGAGCACTACATAAATATTTTCAAAAAGGTTTTCTGGTTGCATATTTTTTATTGAAATTTATTTGGATTGTTGTTTAATTTCAGTAGTTTTGAAACCGTAAAATCTGATCATTTTATTGATCCCTGACGTTCTGGGAAGCAGGGTTAACACAGACTTTTTGCCAGGATTGGCCAATTCTTAGCACAAGAGTTGATAGTGATGAGGTCTGACTATGCCTTCTCATTTTTTTGAAGGAAGATGAGGTGACTTTTGAATCATGAGACAGAAATCAGAAGGGGAGAGTTTTGACAAGATGAATCTGGTACAAACACCAACTGACAGTCTATGATAAGTTTAGATAGTCACGGCTCAAATTGGCTTTCCAAACCAAGCACTTGTAGGTTAGCAGTCTGATTCCTGATTTGACATTGCTGTGATGAAATATTACTTTGAACACTAGCTTTGTTGTTGAAATTTTTGGCTACTCTGTTCTACTGCCAAACATTTGAGCCTCTGCATCTATACAGCATCTTTAAGGAAAATTCATTTCCACATCCTTGGAATGCAAAATTTTGTAATACATTTCAATGTAAAACATACCCAATTTTTGCTGGCATATAGAGCATCAGGGGCACAATAGGAGAATCACTGTTGCCATAGATAATGAAACCCATCTCCATGAGCCGTCGGCGGAAGTAACGGGTGTTTTCTGCCAGCTGTTGCACACAGTTCTGCCCTGGACAGAGAAAAAGGAACACTGTTAGGAAAGAGGCTTAGCACTGAGAGACACTGGCCAGTTAAGCGCGCTAATAACAACCTATCAAGCTTTAAAAGACGCTACTGCACCATCTTTAATGAAATGCCAACGGAAGGTAAAGGAAAAACAAAACAATAATTTCCTTACTAGCAGGTAAATAATTTCTTGAAAATCTATGACAAATATGAATAAGCTCAAATGTATAATCGATAAATCCATATTAAAAAATAGAGTTAAAACCTGGCTCTTCAATTTCACGTCTGGTTTTTAGACTTGGAAAATTTGAATTTGGCCGGTCAGCAACTGAAGAAGCGCATAAGTGAAATGGGAAAGCTCCACAGAGCATATCATGTATTGCCCAGATCCAGCTAAGTGAAACTTTCATTGCTTACATTTTGAACTTGAATCGAGTTTTGTATAGATCGTCCAGTAATAAGACAGAACGTTATATAGTATAAAATTCATGTCTGGACTTATTAAAGGAGGTTATAGCTCATATATAAAAAAACAGGGCAAGAAAGGAGAAATTAGGTTCTTACCTGCTAATTTACTTTCTTTTAGCCTCTCCAGACAGGCATAGGTTAATCTTACAAGCGGATTATATCTCATCATGACCAGCAGGTGGAGACCGAGACAAAACTTTGGAATAGTACATATCATGTGACTCCTCCCTAATTACCTCAGTCTGCCGAATAGCCAAGCAGAACTAAGAACTATAAACAGAAAAAAAAAACAGTACAGTGGTACCTTGGATTACGAGCATAATCCGTTCCAGGAGCATGCTCGTAATCCAAAATGCTCGTTTATCAAAGCGAGTTTCTCCATAGAAAATAATGGAAACTCGCTTTGATACGTTCCCACCCCCCCACCTCCCCCGAGGCCAGGGCGCTGCTCCCCCCCCCTGCTCGCAAAGTCCCTCCCCCCCGCGTGATCCGGCACCCCCCGTGAGAACAGGCACCCCCCGCCCGACCAACTTTAACTCACCCCCACCCCCGTCTGGCACCGGTACGAGAACCGCTCCCCCCCTGCTCAAATCGGCACCCCCCCCCCGCGAGAACAGGAAGCCCCCCCGCCCGACCAACTTTAACTCACCCCCCCTTTGGCACCGGCACGCAGCCCACAAGTGCCAGTACCACTTGAAGATCTTCTTCTTCCCAGTCTCTGCCGGCTTTGAGCATGCATCTGCGCATGCTCAAGCTCTTCTAATTCTCCCTCTCACCGAGATTCTTGGCGAGAGGGAGAATTAGAAGGGCTTGAGCATGCGCAGATGCATGCTCAAAGCCGGCAGAGACTGGGAAGAAGATCTTCAAGTGGCACCGGCACTTGTGGGCAACGTGCCGGTGCCAAAGGGGGGGTGAGTTAAAGTTGGTCGGGCGGGAGGTTCCTGTTCTCGCGGGGGGGGGGATGCTGATTCGACCGGGAGGGGCCTTTGCGAGCGGGGGGAGCGATGCCAGTTATCGGGGGGTGCTCGCAAATCGAGTCAACACTCGGTTTGCGAGACACGTTTTGCGAGAATGTTTTGCTCGTCTTGCAAAACACTCGCAAACCGGGTTACTCGCAAACCGAGGTTTGACTGTACTCTAAACAGGAGTAACAACTAATAAAAACAGGAACGCTGTTGGAAAATGCAAAGGAACAAATGTAGTGGCGTACCAAGGGGGGGGGGGGGGAGATCCGCCCCGGGTGCAGCCTTAGGGGGGTGCACAGCCGGACAGGTTTGGAAAATTACTGGGCTGCGACAGCACTCAGCGGATTCGGCGTCCCCCCCTCCATGACGGCACTCAGCGGCATCGGCTCCCCCCTGCCCCGCGACAGCACTCAAGTTTGGCCTCCTTCTCCCGGCATCAGCAGAACTTCAGATCGGCAACAGGTGCTCAGTCAAAAGCTTCCCTTGACTGAGCTTCCTGTTTCTGCCCAGGCAGTTCAGTTAGGGGAAGCTTTTGATTGAGCACCTGTTGCCGATCTGAAGTTCTGCTGATGCTGTGAGAAGGAGGCCGAACCTGAGTGCTGTCGCAAGGCAGAGGGGGGGCGCCGATGCCGCTGAGTGCCATCGTGGAGGGGGGGGGCGTCGATGCCGCTGAGTGTCGTCGCAGAGGGGGGGGGGGCGCCGATGCCGCTCTGCCGGGGGGGGGGGGCTTGCCGATCTTGTTGCCAAAATTGGAAAGGTGAGGGAGAAAGATGGGCCTGTGGTGGATGGAGAGATTGAGAGAAGGGGACAAATGATGGAAGTGGGGGAAAGAGAGAGAAGGGGCAGATGATGGAAGTGAGGAGAAGGGGCAGATGATGGAAGTGGGGAGAGAGAACAGGGCAGATGATGGAAGTGGGGGGAAAGAGAGAGAAGGGACAGATGATGGAAGTGGGGAGAGAGAAGAAGGCAGATGATGGAAGTGGGGGAAAGAGAGAAGGGACAGATGATGGAAGTGGAGAGACGAGAGAGAGAAGAGGGCAGAGGATGGAAGGAGGGGATAAATAAAAGGAGGGCACATGATGAGGGAAAAGGATTGAGTTAGGGAAATACTGGAGGGGGTGAGGGAAAGAGGTGGCTAGCTGTAGGTAGACAGTATATGAGACCATATTTAGCTCCCAGACTTCTCAGCTGTGGTCTCAGGTCCAATAACCGCTTCCTCTTTTGTGCCGTTGCTCTAGCAAAGTCAGGAACGATGTAAATCTTAGAGTCCTGACATTTTAAATTTTTATTATGTTTGGCCAATTTAATTATTTCAGCTACCTGCTGATATCTCAGTAGCTTAAAAATCAGTGGACGTGGTTCTTTTTGGCTGCTTGACAATCTCGTTGGGACCCTGTGCGCGCGTTCGATTTCCAACGGAAATTTACTTTTTATCGGGAGCACCTTTGGCAAAAAATTGAGCAAAAATCCAATCAGATCTGACTGTTCAATTCCCTCCGGGACCCCAAGCACCCTTAAATTGCTCCTTCGTTCCCTATTAGACAAATCTTCCAGCTCCCTTTTCAGCGCTTCAATTTCTTTACTGTGTTCCTTATGCTGTACACTTTCCTCCTCACACTTTTCCACTCGTTTCTCTATTTGGTCCACTTTCAATTCCATCACTTGCAGTTTATTCGACAAACACACCATCTCTTCCTTGACTTCTTTTATACTTTTAGCACATTCTAAAACTATTTCCTTTACCGCCTGGATTTCCTTCATTATGTCTTTATTTTCTACATCCTCCGGCAGCAACGGAACTGACAGCGGGGAAGCCGTATCAAGTTTTGACCGCTTCACACTTCCTGAGCTGCTTCCCGCTGTCAAATTTTTATTTTGCTTACCCGAAGCCATAATCAATCTCCAATTCACTTTTCAGAGTGAAATTTGAAATTTTTTCCGACTATATTATCTGTCAGTTAGCTTGCCTTCACGGAACTACTCCATTACCCAGCCATCTTCGTCCGCTCCAAAGCCACGCCCCCCCTTGTCTAACCTTTTTAATTTTGGAGGCCACATTTTATATTTTAAAACATTCGAAGGGCCAAAATATACATCATATTTTACTGCATGCTTTGTCAAATAGGGAAAATATGAAGGTGTGTTATCCCCTCCACAGTCTTCACCATCTCTCGTTCATACAACCCCTCCCCACCTGTTTCACCCAGTCTCTCTCTCTCTCATGTACCCCCTTAGTCTTCACTCAGCTACAGAAGAAACAATGGGATCCTACTTCCCCACCATAACACAAGATCCTTTATCTGAAATCCTTGGGACCAGGCACATTTTGGTTTGGGGAATTTTTCTGAATAATTATTAGTCCTCCAACCTTTTCTGCTTCTCACTGCCATCCTGAGTGGAATCTGCAGCTCTCTTTGCCACTTTCTAGCCCTCCGACCCGAACTGCACAGAGGTCAGGAGGAAAGCACATACCTGCGTTGGTTTCAGCATGCGTCACATCAGAGAAACTGACTACTTCTGGTTTGCGTCCAACTTTGGTTTTCTGAGCTTTTCAGATAAAGGATTTTGTACTGTAGTGCTGAAAGTTCAGGCTGGTTTGTAGCTTCAAGTCTTGCGAAACTTGAAACCAAGATTGACCCAAATGTCTGGTACAACATAGCTCAAACTTACAGATAGCTGAGTAATGGTGGGGGAGCAGGAAACCCTCTGCAAGTACCACAATAATTGCCAAGTTTCCAATAGTCAGAAAAAAGCACTTAGTGGGCCATAGCTTGGACAACCCTGATTTATAGAGCTATGATTAGAAAGATTTTACAGCCTGCCAGATCTTTCTTAAGGCTCTTTCTTTGAATGCCATTGAAATGTTATTGGAGAAATATTTCCGTTTGAAGAACCAATGACTCACAGCTAATTAACAGAAGACAAAGCAATAGAAAAGCAGACTTGCCGTAAGAGGTTCCATCTTCTCCCATGATGCTCTTCATGGCACATATGATTTGTTGTGCTACAGGTGGGGACATGGATGTTGCATACACTGTGCTGTGAGAATGCATTCCGAGGTAGTCTATCAGCTCCTGAGGAAAGACAGATAAACAATTAAAAGCACTAAAACACAGGGGGGTGCAAAACTTACATTTGCCTCATCTAATAGAAAAATATCTATAAAGTCCAAACGATTCCTGTAATCCAATCTGATTTCTTTGACTGGGTGACCAAAGAATGGATAAAAGATATGTACTAAATATAATTTACTTGGATTTCAGCAAAGCCTTTTATATGGTTCCTCACAGAAGAATCTTGAATAAGCTGAGAAGGCTGAACTTAGGACACAAAGTGGTGGGCTGTATTGAGAACTGGTTGAGCGACAAGTGATAGAGGGTGGTGGTAAATGGAAATCACTTGGAAGAACGTAAGACGATTAGTGGAGTGCTTCAGCGGTTGATACTGGAACCAATTCTGTTTAATATATTTGTAAGAGATACTGCTGAGGGTTAGAAGAAAAATAAACAATAGAGTGGATACCCTGGAAGGAGTAGAACTCATGAGAAGAGGTCTCCAAAAATTAGAATGGTCAAAGGTCTGGCAGTTAAAATTTAATGAAAAGAAATGCAGAGTGTGTGGGGAGAGTGGAGAGTGTGGTGCAGTGGTGAAAGCTAGAGCGTCAGCATCCTGAGAACATAAGAACATAAGAACATAAGAACTGCCATCTCCGGATCAGACCCATGGTCCATCGAGTCCGGCGATCCGCACACGCGGAGGCCCAGTCAGGTATACACCTGATGTAGTTTTAGTCACCCATATCCCTCTATGCCTCTCATAAGGAGATGTGTATCTAATTTGCCTTTGAATCCCAGCACAGTGGATTCCTTAATAACCTCCTTTGGGAGAGCATTCCAGGCGTCTACCACTCGCTGCGTAAAACAGTACTTCCTGACATTTGTCCTGGACTTGTCCCCCCTTAGCTTCAAACCATGTCCTCTTGTCCGTGTCGCGTTGGACAATGTAAATAATTTATTTTCCTGCTCTATTTTATCGATGCCTTTCAGCATTTTGAACGTCTCGATCATGTCCCCTCGCAGCCTCCTCTTCTCAAGGGAGAACAGTCCCAGTTTCTTGAGTCGTTCCTCATATTCCAAGTTCTCCATACCTCTTATTAACTTCGTTGCTCGTCTCTGCACCCTCTCCAACAGTTTTATATCCTTCTTTAGGTTGGGAGACCAATGTTGGACACAGTATTCCAAGTGTGGTCTGACCATTGCTCTATAAAGCGGCATTATGACTTTCTCCGATCTACTCGTGATTCCTTTCTTTATCATGCCTAACATTCTGTTTGCTTTCTTTGCCGCTGCCGCGCATTGTGCCGACGGCTTCAGGGTCCTATCTATCAGTACACCCAGGTCCTTTTCTTGTTCGCTCTTACCCAGAGTTGCGCCTGACATTCTATACTCGTATTCCTTATTCTTACTACCTAAATGCATTACTTTGCATTTCTCCACGTTGAACTTCATCTGCCATTGCTCTGCCCATTTCTCTAACTGATACAAGTCGCTTTGGAGTTCCTCGCTATCCTCCTGCGATCTGATTGCCCGGCATAGCTTTGTGTCGTCTGCAAACTTAATGATCTCACTGGATATTCCGTCTTCCAGGTCATTGATATAAATATTAAATAGGATTGGCCCAAGCACTGAGCCCTGGGGCACACCACTAGTCACTTTCTCCCAGTCTGAGAACTTCCCATTTATGCCCACTCTCTGCTTTCTGTTTTCCAACCATTTGCCTATCCACCTTTGTATATCTCCCTCTATTCCATGGCTTTGTAGTTTCCTGAGAAGCCTTTCATGTGGAACTTTGTCGAATGCTTTCTGGAAGTCCAAATATATTATGTCCACCGGCATTCCACTATCAATTTGCTTGTTCACGGTCTCGAAAAATTGAAGTAAATTCGTTAAACATGATTTCCCTTTCCTGAACCCACTCTATCTACTCCTTGTGACTCTGGGCAAGTCTCTTAATCCCCCATTGCCCCGGTACATTAGACAGATTGAGAGCTCACTGGGACAGACAGGAAAAAATGCTTCAGTACCTGCATAAATTCACATAAACCATTCTGAGCTCCCTTGGGAGAATGGTATAGAAAATTGAAAAAATAAATAAAGATGGAAGGTAAGAGATTAATAAGCACAGCTCAGGCAAGGAACCCTGGGGTGATGGTGTCCAAGGATCTCAAGGAGACGAAACAATGCAACAAGGCAGTGGCTATGGCCAGAAGGATGCTGGGCTGCATGGAGAGGGGGAGGGTATAACCAGCAGAAAGGAAGTGTTGATGCCCCACTTAGAGTTTTGTGTTTAGTTTTGGAGACAATCTTGCTAAGGATGTAAAAAAACTTGAAGCATTTTGGAGAAAAGTGACAAAATGTATGTGGTTTGCGGCACAAGACGTATTAGGAGAGACTTTATGACCTGAACACGAAGACACTGGAGGAAAGGAGAAACAGGGGTGATATTATACAGACATTCAAATTAGAGAGTTGCGCGGGGACAGAAATCCCACCCGTCCCCGCCAAAATCCCACCCGTCCCCGTGAGGAATCCCTCCATCCCCACCCGTCCCCGTGAGGAATCCCTCTGTCCCCACCCGTCCCCGCGAGGAATCCCCTCCGTCCCCGCCCGTCCCTATAAACTTCAGTAATTATTTCATTAAATTATGCTACTGAATTAAAGGCTTTGGTAGAGACCCATTTATAAATAAGCAAAGAGACTTTATTAATTTGGAAATATTAATTGGGAAGAATACATACTTTGTAAATGGGTTTCTACCACAGCCTCTAATGTAAATATAAAATATAAATACTCAGCTGATGAGAACCCACAAGCTGTCAGCTGAGGACTTCCTTTGCAGTTGGCCAGGGGTCCCTTTTGCCAAGCTTGGCAGGCAGCAGTAGCGTCCCTGAGTCACAGATGCTGGCACCTCAGTGGCTCATGGATGCTGCCAGCGACTGCTGCGCTTGGTGGAGGGGAGTTCTGACCATCTCTAGAGGAGGTCCTCTGCTGGCGGTGCTTGGGGATCCCCACCAGTCACAGCAAGGGCCAACAAGTACTTCAACACTGTAGAAATAAAACCAGAAATGCATTTCCTTTTCTTTTGAACACAAAACAAAGATATCTGCCATATACATTTCCCAAGGCAGATGACTCTATGCAATGTCACCTCGGTAACAAAATACAAAAATAGACAAATACACCCCCTCCCTTTTTACTAAATCACAATAGTAGGTTTTAGCACAGGGAGTTATGCTGAATGCCTCGCGCTGCTCTCAATGCTCATAGGCTCCCTGCGCTAAAAAATGATATTGCGGTTTAGTAAAAGGGAGCCATAGTGCAAAATATAGATAGCAGATATAAATTCTGAAAACAGACACATTTTGATCACTAAATTGAAAATAAAATCATTTTTCCTACCTTTGCTGTTTGGTGATTTCATGAGTCTCTGGTTGCACTTTCTTCTTCTGACTGTGCATCCAATCTTTCTTCCTTTCTTTCAGCCTCCTGTATGTTTCCTCTCCTCCAGACCTCATTCTCTCCCTCAACTTTTTCTTTTTGTCTCCCTGTCTGCCCCCTTTCTTTCTTTCTCCGTGCCCTCCCCCAAGCCACTCAGTTTGCTGCCACCGCCATCGGGGAATAGCCCCCAAGCCACCGCTGTCCCAAGCTTTCCCTGCAGAAGCGTTGCGCTGACCAGCATTCCGCTCCCTGACGTCAATTCTGACGTAGGAGAGGAAGTTCCGGGCTAACAAGGCATTTCTCCTCATTCCATCCAGGCTGAGCCCCATCTCTCCTTGATCCAGCATTTCCCTTCTGTGTTTGTCAGAATTACCATTCCACCTATTTTCCAGCATCACCCTTCTTTGTGTCCATCTCACCTATATCCCTATCTCACCACTTTTTCAGAATCTTCATTTGTCTCTGTCCTTGTCTTTACCCCATGTTCACCATTTGCCCTTTCAATGTCTTTATCCCCCCCCCCACTTTTTCAGCATTACTTATATGTCTCTATTTCACCTCCTCTTCATGTCCCCTCTGTATCTCTATCCTTATTCAGTAGGTCCTGCTTACTCTTTCTCTTCTTTGTGTCACTATCTCCATTTTCAGCTTTCCCCCCTTTTCCTTTGTTACTGCACCCGGTAGCCAGAATCTTTCCACCCTCCCTCCACTCCGGCCCAGCCCAGTATGAAATATTTCCTTTTGTTTCCCTCCCCTCTCTCTCTCTCTTCTCCTCCCTCACCCACGAGTCCTGCATCTGGCCCTCTCCCTTCTACCTGAACCTGGCAACACCCCCCTGCTCCGCGGCTCTCTTCAGCAACGGTGATCAAGACAAGCTGCCAACATCGAGGCCTTCCCTCTTCAGAGTCCCGCCTTTGTGGAAAAAGGAAGTTGAAACAAGCGGGACTCGCAAAGGATAGGCCCCGACATCAGAAGCTTGTGTCGATCGCTGCTGCTGAGTTGCCGAAGAGAGCCGCGGAGCAGGGGGTGTGGCCGGAAGCAGGTAGAAGGAAGGCTGTAGAAGCTCCGGAGCATGACACCGACCCCGGCCAGGATGATTTCTTTTTCAGGCGTGCAGCTTACAAGTCCGGCGTCGCGGCGGGAAATAGCCATGCTGAGCAGTGAGCTCAGCACGTACACAGCCTTGCTTGCTGATTGGTCCGGCGGCACAGCGGTGTGGGGCCGCCGGACCAATCAGCAAGCAAGGCTTTCGTTTGTGTACGTGCTGAGCTCACTGCTCAGCATGGCTATTTCCCGCCGCGATGCCGGACTTGTAAGCTGCACGCCTGCATCGCCAGAATTTAGGTAGGCTGTTTTCATCCCCGTGGGAGTCCCGTGGGTGTCCCCATGGGAGTCCCGTGGGCCAGGGGGGGAACCCGCGGGATCCCCGCGATCCCCGTTCCCGTGCAGACCTCTAATTCAAATATATGAGAGGTAATATACAGAGGAGAGGAGGGAATATTGCAGAGGAGGGAATATGACAGAACTAGAAGACATGATTTTAAATTGCAGGGGGTCGACTCAGGAATAACATCAGGAAGTACTTTTCAAGGGGCGGTAGATGCTCGGAATACTTTCCCGCAGGAGGTGGTAGAGATGAAAATGGTAACTGAATTCAAAAATGTGTGGGATAAATAAGGAAAGCATGGAACCAAACAAGCTTAGTGTTGATTAGATGGCAACAATTATAACTGAGAAGCGAAGCCAGTGCTGAGCAGACTTCTACAGTCTGTATCATAGCAAGGAGAAAACTAGTATGCATATGTAGTATCACATCATACCTTATGAATTTATCTTGTTGGGCAGACTGGATGAACTATACAGGTCTTTTATCTGTCATCATCTACTATGTTTCTAACAGTACAGAGTCTATTTATTTTAGTTATGTGTGATTAGAAAGCACTCATTCACAACAAAGAGCAGACAGAGAGAAGAGTAAGTAGTAAAATCTTTGCAAAAGATCCTAGAACATACCAGCCGCAGAATGTAGAAAGGAAGATTAAATATGGTGCAATCGACAATATACCTCTAACCTTATTGCAAGTTAAAAAAAAATATTTGAGACAAGTTTGACAGCTAGCATGTGTGAGTATTAAATTGTGACTATTTCTGTAATAGTTCTTTGTTCACTTCATTAAGGGCTCCTTTTACTAACGGGGATAAGAGGTATCTAATGTGGACTGGCGAGGTAAATGCTCCAGTGCTGATAGGAATTGTATGAGCGTTGGAGCATTTACCTTACCAGCCTGAGGTAGAAACAGCACAGTTACTTACCGTAACAGGTGTTATCCAGGGACAGCAGGCAGATATTCTCACAACCCACCCACCTCCCATGATTGGTTTCTTTGCTAGCTATCTGAACTGAGGAAACGCTAAGGAGATATGTGCCCTACATCGGGCGGGAAGGCGCTTGCGCATGCGTGGTGCGGCAGTCGCAAACTTTCAAAAAGTTCTTCAAGTAAGTCTGATTGTGAAGCAGTCCACATCGGGGCTCTCTGGTTGACGTCATCCATATGTGAGAATATCTGCCTGCTGTCCCTGGATAACACCTGTTACGGTAAGTAAACTAAACTAAACCTTAGGTTTTTATACCGCGCCATCTCCATGGTCGTGGAGCTCGGCACCGTTTACAGGGATTGTAATGAGAAAGGAACTCCAGGGGAAGGGTTAGATGAAGATCGGAGGGAAGAAGAATGTTAGAGAGCTAGAATGTCAGAGAGGAGGGAGAGTTAGATTTTAGAGAAAAGCCAGGTTTTCAGATGTTTGCGGAAGGGTTGGAGAGCACTCAGGTTCCGAAGGGGGGAGGTGAGGTTATTCCAGAGCTCGGTGAATCTGAAGAGGAGGGAAGACCCCAGTTTTCCTGGGTGGGAAATGTCTTTTAGTGAGGGGAAGGATAGTTTCGATTTTTGGGTAGGTCTGGAGGTACTAAGATTCGAAGAATTCCAGGAGAGTGGAATTAATGGAGGAAGGATGCTGTGGAGGATCTTGAAAGTTAGGCTGATGCATTTGAAGTGGACTCTGGAAGTTATCGGAAGCCAGTGAAGCTTGGAAAGGAGTGGTGAGACGTGATCGAATTTACTTTTAGCAAAGATAAGCTTGGCCGCGGCATTTTGGATCCGTTGGAGTCTGTGGAGGTTTTTCTTCGTTAGGCATATGAAGATGGAATTGCAATAGTCCAGTCTGGAGAGGATGATGGATTGGACGAGAACGGCGAAATGTTTTTGATGGAAACAGGATCTTACTGACCTCAGCATGTGAAGGCTGAAATAGCATTTTTTTTACCAGGGAGTTGAGGTGGTCGTTGAAGGACAGTGTAGAATCAATGATGACGCCCAGGACCTTGCTGGAGAATTCGAGCTGCAGAGAGGAGCCGGAAGACAGTGGGATTGAGGTGGGTAGCTGAGCTAATTTTGGGCCAAGCCAAAGTAGTTTTGTCTTGGATTCATTCAATTTCATTTGGACGGTGTGGGCCCAAGATTGGAGGTTTGAGATACAGGAGGATATGTTCAATGAGAGATCAGTGAGGTTCGAGTCAGTCTCGAGAAGGACAAGGATGCCGTCAGCATAGGTGTAAATTGTTTCAAGGGGGGATAGATGGTGGAGTTTTAGGGAGGACATATAAATGCTGAAGAGGATAGGAGATAGAGGTGAACCTTGTAGGACTCCACAGATTGGTGTCCAGGGGGAGGATGAGGTGCCATTCATGTTGACAATGTAGGAACGGGAACGAAGGAATTTTGAGAACCATTCAAGGACAGTGGAGGTGATGCCAATCTCGGAAAGTTGGTAAAGTAGAATGTCGTGATGAACAACGTCTAAAGAGGCAGAGAGGTCAAATTGCAAGAGGACGGCGAACTTGTTGCGGGAGTGAAGTTGTTGGACCTTGGAGATTAGGGAGGTCAGTAGGGATTCGGTGCTGAAATTGGGGCGAAAGCCGTATTGGTAGGGTAAGAGGATGGAGAATTTCTCTAGGTAGGCTGAGAGTTGAGTCGATATGATGGACTCAAGCATCTTGGTTAGGAGAGGGATATTTGCTATTGGGTGATAGCTGGATGGAGTGGAAAGGTCGAGGTCAGGTTTTTTCAATAGAGGGGGTAAGGCGATATGGCCCATTTCTGGGGAGAAAAGGCCCGAATGTAGAGCGGAGTTTAGGAGTTTGGTAATGGAACTGTGCTGTTTCTACCACAGGCTGGTAAGGTAAATGCTCCAACGCTCAACCTCCTCTACAGTGTGTATTATGGTCTGAAAAATACAGTAAATAGATTATATTTTAGAGAAAGCTTGCTGGCAAATGGAGTAAATAAAAACTGGAATAGGTAAAATAGTTTGCTCACAATCCTTCTACGTGTCACAGTGAAAGAGGTCAGAAATTTCTGGAGGTATAGGTACTGGTATTTCATTTCCATTAGCATATTAGTCTTCATCATCATGTCTGTTGTTATCCTCAATTATTTTTGCCTTTTTAAAGCCAGGTTTTATCTTCTCACTTATGCCATCCCATGCTGTTGTAACTCACTGAGCCACTTTCCACATAAGTAGTGTGGCACATGCGACCTGTAGCTATGTTTGCCATTGGATATCCAATTCTCTCATAGATGATACAACACAGATCTAAACCTTCTATTTACTTTGATATCTAATGACTGCATTGGCTCCCCATGGAAGCTAGAGTGCAGTTTAAGTTCGATTGCCTGTGTTACAAAGTAATATCTGGTATGGCTCTAGCCTATTTAGTTGATCAATTAGTCTTTTCCCAACGTAGACATTCTACTCAGCTAGCTTCCCTTTTTGGATTTTCCATCACCCAAAGGTTGCCATTATAAAAGATAACATAATTGACTACTATCATTTCAAGCAGCTACTTGGGATACTGAATTATTCTTTACATCTACACTATATCAAAATTTTAGGAAACTATTAAAGACTTAGGGGTCCTTTTACGAAGGCATGCTAGCCGTTTTAGCGCGCCTTAGTAAAAGGACTCCTTATTTATTTAGGAAATTCTTGAAAGATTGAAAATGTATTTTTCATTCTGTGTTGCAGCAGTATTTCACTTTTGTTAAACCACATAGATATGAAGGGTAATGTGGTATACAAATGTTATTTTATACCACTAGGTATGATAATTGGAATTGTGTCCTCAGCTTTAATTTTCTGTTGTGTTTGCTCTCATGCTGTCCATGATCAGCAGGGCTTTCTTCTCTTAAAAATCCCAAGCAGTGCTTCAGCCACGTAGTCATCATACATTCATCCATCCATTTTTTTTTCATTCATACCAATCACAATATTTGGCGGAAAGCATCACAAGGCATTGCCTTTTATTTAAATATAATCACTGGTAGCAACTTCTTGCACAAGAGGCCAACTATACTGAAACAGGACTTCTCATGCCCTGTGGTTTTAATGGTAACAGCACTTTCTCCTTTTTGAGTGCCAGTTTTTCCTAATGGGATCCTAATGAATGTTAATGACACCTTATCCATTTTAATGATGAAGTCCGGTGTTACTGCAAATTTTAAATTTGTTTAAAAATTCCTTAAAATTCTCAATTTTCTCCAAATAATCTGCTGGTAGCTGCTGTCATACAGTTGTTCTTGCCTGGATGCTTATTCCTCACCATGAAATACCACCACTAAAGTCCTTTAAATTTGTTTCTTTGGCAGCGTCTACAGCTTTTAGCCGCACCTGTACAGTAGAAAATCCACATCCCCATACTCTCTATTCTACTACAAATTTAAGCAAGCATTCCTCTAACTCAGGCCACCTTGCTTTAAAGCTACGATTTGCTTTTTTGTTGCATTTCATTAGAATTGTAGTGTCTATATCACTAATAATGAGTGCATGGCATCCGAATTTAGATATTTCCGCTGATGATGAGCTTTGGCAGAAAGTATGGACCAGAGTATTCAAATCTATTAGATCGGCTCCTTCAATCAATATACTTTCTACTACATCAATCCCACTGGACGCCACATAAACTCGCTAAATTATCCAAAGAAGGCTCCAATCTATGCTGGTCCTGTGGAAAATTCATGTTATACCAATGCTCACATATTAAATTGTATTGGGATAAGTCTTGAGCACCATATCCACATTCTAAATATTAATGAACCCAACATGGTCTCACTTATTCTATGCCCGAACCCAATGCTCATTTACTTAACATCTTATTATTCTTGGCTATTAAAAACATCTTGCACTGTTGGAAGGACTATCTAAGGTAGAATACATTGTATGGTGGAACACGGTATGCATAAACAACAAATTTGAAAGTGTAATAGCTGAAAAACATCATTCTATTAATTATTTTCTCAAAGTATGGAGACCTGGTCAACTTTATTGTGACTTGGACCGTTGACATAAAATTATCTCAATGTAATACCAATGTAATATTTATAAAATATATTTAGAGTCACTTCTTGTCAGTTAATTAAGTCACTTGGGACGCTCAGTATGATGCTCATTGGGAACTCTCTTCTATTCTTTTCACGTTTACTCTCAGCTGAAATTATATGTACTGGCCCTGCTGGATTTGGTTGACATGAGACACTAGTAGTATTGACTTATAATTAATATTATCTCCCCGCTTATTAACTGTGATACATACAATTAGTCTGGTTCATGCTTAAGTTATCTTTTGTATATTTGTATATTTATAATAATTATTTGTATACTTTGTATATTTATTTTGAAAAATAAAAATTTATGGAAAAAAAGAAAAAAAAAAAGAAAGAATTGTAGTGTCCCGTCTCTTACTAATTTTTCACCAACTCCAAAATGCCATTGTTGCCCTGTTTCCATGTCCTTCAGGGTAGGCAATCATCTTAAGTTTGAATTCAGCTGTATATGCTTTTCTCATTTTTAGTGCCATTTCCCTAATTTCTGTAGGGGATGATAAAAAAAAAAATTAAATTAAGAATTATGGTACTAGATTAACTAATGCACTGTCACCCAAGAACAAGAATATGTGAGAAGATAATAAAATCTAGCTTAAAAAAAAGACAAAATTGAAGATTGCAACGCAACAAAGATGACAAAGATGCTAATGGAAATGAACTATCAATACCTCTAGAAATTTCTGACCTCTCTTTCACAATAACACCGAGGATGAGAACTTTGAAGGATTTTTTATAAAATGGTGTCATATATCCCTTTTTCCTGAATCAGTTTATTGCGTGCAGCAAAGCAAATCAAAGCATCAGCATTGGCAACAGATTACCAGCAGTATGTAAAGAACATAAGACTAGCCTTACTGGGTCAGACAAATGGTCCATCAAGTCCAGTAGCCTGTTCTCACAGTGGCCAATTCAGGTCCCTAGTACCTGGCCAAAAGCCAAGGAGTAGCAATATTCCATGCTATCATTACAGGGCAAGCAGTGGCTTCTTTCATGTCTTTCTCAATAACACACTATGGACTTTTCCTCAAGGAACTTGTCCAAACCTTTCTTAAAACCAGCTACGCTATCCGCTCTTACCACATCCTCTGGCAATGTGTTCCAGAGCTTAACTATTCTCTGAGTGAAAAAAATTTTCTCTAATTGGTTTTAAAGTATTTCCCTGCAACTTCATCGAATGAATGTCTCCTAGTCTTTGTAATTTTTGATGGAGTGAAAAATTGATCCACTTGTACCCGTTCTACTCCACTCAGGATTTTGAAGACTTCAATCATATCTCCCCTCAGCAGTCTCTTTTCCAAGTTTGTATGTAAGAAGCTGTGACTTATAACCTGGAAATTATGGTAAATGTAAGGTGGGACACAAAGCATTGTTAAAAAAAAAACAGCATAAAACTATCTGTGCCTATCTGCTGGTTTCAGTGGAAGGGACAGGGCAGCATCATGCTTTCTGCAGACAAGACGGACACATAGGCATGACTGACATTCATGCAGTTATTCTCCACCCCCCATGTCTCTGTAGAGGGAACATGCTGTCACATACATACTGTGCCACTTACTGTTCATTTTTAACTATCCTTATTACTTTGTGTCTTTCACCAATCACCTGTATGACATTCATTTAATGGGAGTATGGACTGTCATGAAGTAGTGATCATACAGATCGAAACATTCAAGATAATGAAGGGAATAGACTTAGTAGATAAAGACAGGTTGTTCACCCTCTCCAAGGTAGAGAGAACGAGAGGGCACTCTCTAAAGTTAAAAGGGGATAGATTCCGTACAAACGTAAGGAAGTTCTTCTTCACCCAGAGAGTGGTAGAAAACTGGAACACTCTTCCGGAGGCTGTTATAGGGGAAAACACCCTCCATGGATTCAAGACAAAGTTAGACAAGTTCCTGCTGAAACAGAACGTACGCAAGTAAGGCTAGATTAAAATAGGGCACTGGTCTTTGATCTAAGGGCCGTCGTGGGAGCGGACTGCTGGGCACGATGGACCATTGGTCTGACCCAATAGCGGCAATTCTTATATTCTTATGTTCATTGTAGCTGTCAAGTATATAAAATTTATTAAGAGGAAAGTAAGAAAGCTACTTTTGGTTTCCTACATATGTTAAGTTGTATAAAAGTTTACATTTATAGCAAAATTATTTTCCTCTTAAGAAGCAGAATCAATTCTGTTAGGGTTATAATTCTACTATTTTGTGAAAATGTACATAAGATGGTAGTAGAAACACAAATATTGTCTCTATTGGACAGGAGACAGGAGAGGACTGCATAAAGCTGAAAAAAGTAGTTTGAGTTCATGAAGTGTGTAGCTTTTCTACATAATGTACATTTCCTTATCATCCATGCCAGACCAGTCCAGATGAGCAAGCTAGAACCTCCACTAGCAGCAGATAGCACCAGAGAAAAAAAAAAAAAAAGCAATGAGCTGGCTTCCTCACTCTTACAGAAAGGGCTGGTGCTGCCTTCAGATCAATTTTTCTCTTAACAGACCAGTCAGGAATTGTAATTCACTTTCTTCCCCAATCAGATTATTCCTTCTCGGAAAGTTCCTTCTGTTCTCTTTTATAGCCTTGGCTGTTGAGAGAATAAGACAACATAGAGTGTCAGGAGATACTATCTTTGGTGGTGGGAAACAGGACCACATAATGGACCTATGTTAGAATCTGAAGCCTCTGCAAGTTCAGTTTTTTGGGAAGATACTATCACCCTTGAAGGATCTATTTCTTCAATCTATTTCCACAGTAGGCAAACTCAAAATTCTCATAGCCATGGAAGCTTCCTCGCTACTCTTCCAGATGGGATGCACTCTTCTGGGGACTCAAGCAAGCAAGAGACCACTATCTGGAACCTCAGTTTAGACCTGATGGTTCAGTCCTCCTTTCCTCTCAAACCTTGCATGGTAATGTCTCCTTGCAGAGGTTTGTCTCCTCGAGTAATTTTAAACAAAATGGTGTCTCTGTGCCTAATATTCTCCCTCTTTTGAGGATAGGGTTTTACATCTGGCAGATTCTCTCCCTCTTCTTGAGATGTTTGCAGGTGCCCAGCTCCTTTCTGAATTCTTCATAGGTCTTTGGTCTGTGATATGTCATAAGGGAGCACAGATTTCAAGAGTTAATGAGACGATCACCTCGGATTAATCGAGCATGAGCTGGCAAGCTCACTCAATTAGAGCTCAGGAGTCCTTATAGATGTACTCAGAATCTATTATCACAGAAATTAATGGAAAGGCAGTGTCTCCCTTCTCTAAGTGCCTCAGCATGGATATGGAGATCTAGACTCTAGAGGGACTATACCTTAGGTATAGGAGTTTTAAGATCTATCATGGCTTTCTCCTACCTGGTCTGGGTAGAGTTTGGATCTATTCCACTCAAATGGACTTATCTGAGATGGATAAGGTGAAATTTAAACTTACCCTTTCATTTTTTTGCATCCTGCCAGATCAGTGATTACTCTGGCAAATTCAGAAAGTTAATGAGTATATTGTAGCCCATTGTACATTGTAGGCGGGTGCACCAGCATGGAAAAAAACAGATTAAATCCCAAGATGGAACAGATGGATGCATGGGAGGCTTGAGCAATTTGGCCACCTGCAAGAAGCAAACGACATCAGGAATAGCAGTGAGACGCTGACCTCGCAACAACCCACAAAAGGCTGACAAGGCTGCAAGCTGAACATGGAGAGAAGACCAAGTCAGGCCCCTGTCCAGGCCATCCTGCAAGAACTCTAAGATATTAGGCAGGGAAGCACGAAAAGAGACCACTCCATGCACCGGACACCACTTCTCAAATATATGCCAAACCCACACATAAGCCCGAGGAGTGGAAAGTCTCCGGGACTTCAACAGAGTGGAGATTACTTTATTGGAAGACTCCTTCTTACCTAGGCGATCCCTTTCAAGAGCCAAACTGTAAGACAAAAAGGTCCCACATCAAACATTGGAATGGGACCCTGTGTCAGAAGGTTGGGCGAGAGAGGCAGAGGATCCGCTATCAGATGTCTCACCAGGTCTGCATACAACGGGCGCCTCGGCAGACTGCACTATCAACTGAAAGGCCACATGGTTTAGACATCACTCTCTGGGATCTAGCACATGACAACTGAGGAAGTTCGCATGAACATTCTTGACTCTTGCTATGTGGGAGGCTGAGATATCCTGAAGATGAGACTCTGCCCAGACCATGAGCAGAGCCACCTCCTACACCACCAGAGTGCTCTCGGTGCCACCCTGAAGACTGACATAGGCCACCATCATGGTATTGTCCGGCAGAACCCGGACCGACTTGCCCGGCAAGAAGGAGTGGAAGGCTAACAGCACCGGACGGATTTTCTCTGGTCTCCAGAACATTGATCGATCAGGACGCCTCTTCCGTGAACCAGGTGCCCTGAGCTGAGTGACCCAGACACTGAGTTCCCCAACCGAGAAGACTGGCATCTGTGTGAAGCATCATCCACTGGGGCTGATCCAGATTCACCCCTTGAACTAGATGGGCAGACAGAAGCCACCAATGAAGACTGCGGCGAGCTAAACCCCTCAGAGAAACAGGAAGATCCAGACTGCCTCTAGGGCGACCATCTCCAAAGCAGAGCATAGTGAAGAGGACGAATATGTGTCCGAGCCCACCTCACTATGTCTAGGGAAGCCGCCATCGACCCCAAGACTTGGAAGAAATCCTACGCCTGAGGACCCCAGGACGCCATAAGCAGGCAAATCTGGGAGTGCAATTTGCTTATCTGGGCCTCTCGGAGGAAGACCTTCCCCAAGGAGGTGTCGAATACAACCCCAAGGTACTTCAGGTGCTGCAAGGGGGCAAACCGGCTCTTGGAAAGGTTGATATCCCAGCGACTGCAGGAACTCTCCTTGAACGACTTTGCGCGAATCAACCAGTCGTTCAAGTAGGGATGCACTAGAATGCCCTCCTTGCGCAAGCCGCTGCAACGACCACCATAACCTTGGTGAACGTCCGTGGAGCAATGGCCAGACCAAAGGGAAGCGCACAGAACTGATACTGTTGACCCAAGATCGCAAAGCGAATGGAACGCTGATGGAAGACCCGAATTGGAACATGCAAGTAGGCCTCCATCAGGTCAAAAGAGGTCAGATACTCCCCCGGCTGAACCACCAGGATCACCGACTGCAGTTTCTCCATGCAAAAATATGGAACTTTGAAAGCCCTGTTGACCCCCTTTCAAATGTAAGATGGGCCGAATAGTCCCCTCTTACATGGGCACCACAAAATAAATCGAGTACCTGCCGGTGCCATACTCCTGAGGGGGCACTGGAACAACAGTTTTAAGATCTAGCAATCTTTAACGGTTCTGGTGAAAAGCCTGCTGCTTCCACTCTGCCTGAGAAGGAGAAGCTAGAAAACGATCTGGTAGGAAGTGGGCAAACTCCAGTGTGTAACCGTCTGGAATCACCTCCAGGACCCACTGATCAGAAATGATCTCTGCACACCGCAAAGAGAACTCGTGCAGCTGGGCACCCATCGGAACTAGGGGCGCCGGCAAGGAGTCATTGAGCAGGATGAGCTGCGGGGGAACCAGTAGAGGGATTCCCAGCCCCCCAGACGGGTCCCCCCAAAGGACTGCATGCACTGACAGAAATGACCCCGTGAAAACCCAGAAGTCGGGAAGATAGCAGCCCCACGCCCTGGGTGGTATCTGCCGTTATCCCGCAGATGCCCCCGAGCAGAGCCCCCCCCCCCCACCAGCCTGTCAAACGCGGTCTTCTGGCAGGCGGGGAACCTTAGAGTCCAGAGTCTGAACCAACAAACAAAAAAAAACCCTTAAAGGGAAATTTTGTGAGTTTAGTCTTGGACGCCGCATCCGCCCACCAAGCACAGAGCCACAAGGTACGACGTGTGGCCACCCCAAAAGCCATAGACTTGGTGGAAGTCTGTACCAAGTCATAGAGGGCGTTCGAGAGGAAAGAGGCTGCCATCTCAATCTTTGCCACCTCTTGATTCATCAAGGACCAGTCATCAGACTCACGGTCAAGAACACACTCGGCCCACCGAAACACAGCCCCCCACAAATAGCCGCTTGGACCCCCAAGTTTCAAGATTATTCAAATTTTGTTATCCCGCCTTTTCAAAGTTTCAAAGCGGCTAACATTCATAATACGTTTGAGTAGGGTAAAGACAATTAAGACAGAATAATAAAATGACATCAAATATCAAAACAACATCAAAGTTTTAAAAAAATAAAAACAGCAACAACAACAAAACTAAACTTTAAAACAAATGAATATACTTGCACAAAAAGGAGGGGGAAGAACTACAATATTTTTGAAAGGAAAGAACAAAAATGGAAAAAATAAAAGGTAGGGTAGACACTACAGTTTTTTCTTGAGTATAAAGGCTGGTCAGAAGAAAATTCTACTATTTGGTTAAAAGAGAGCATCCTTAAAAGGACGGTTGCACTGCAAAAGTATCTTCAAAAAGCATAGTTTTTAAGCTAGTTTTACATTTGTCTAATTAATTAATTTCTCGAATATAAGCTGGCACTGAGTTCCATAATGTGAGGGTGGTGAAAGAGAAAATGCAATTTCTCATAGTATTAATAACCCTTAATGATGGGATTACGAGTAAATTTTGGTAAGTTGAACGGAATGTACGTTGGGTGGAGTGGGGAATAAGGAATCTATTAATGAATTCTGGTTGCCCGGTTTGTCTAGTTTTAAATGTCAACATTATTATTTTATAAGTGATACGATAAGAGATTGGGAGCCAATGGGATTTAGTCAATAAAGGTGTTACATGATCAAATTTTTTTGCATTATAGATTATTTTGATGGCTGTATTCTGGATTAACTTTAAGCGTCTGACTTCTATTTTTATAATTCTGTTGTAAAGAGCGTTGCTGTAGTCCAGACAGGAGATGACTAGTGAGTGAATAAGGACATTGAGAGATGCTTGATCTAGAAACTTAGCGAGTGAACGTATCATTACGTTTTAGTCGACAAGTAGATACAGATTTAGTTTGAAGCGGTGCTAATTCATCTAAAAGAGTCGTTAAAGAGTTATTCCATTTCACGGTAAGTTCGTCTAATGTTACTTCAGAGGTAGCATCACACGTATAGTTAAAGGAAGAAGAGATGGTGGAGGAGTCTAATTTTGAGTAGTCACAAAAACTAATTTGATTGGGGCCTGAACGGCAGGTTGTTGGTGACCAGTAGTAAGATAAGATAAGTAGTGAATTGTCCGACTAGAGTCCGGTAATATTTGAAATCACTGAAAAGGAAGAAGCTGCTGTTTTAGAAACCTTGACCATATCCAGTACATGTCCTGCTTTATGAGTTGGAGAGGAAATTAGAGGGAGAAGATTTAGATTGTGAAATAGTGACATCAGTTCTGAAGCATAAGTGTTATTGGAACCTTCAAAGTGCACGTTGAAGTCTCCAAGAATAAGGGAATTAGTGAAGTGCAAAAGTCAAATAAAGTAAATTGTAATAGTAGAAACCTGTCTTGGGAGATGGGTGGAGGAAGATATAAAAGTAGACAATCTTGGATCACATTAGTTTTGAGTTTAAATTGAATAAATTCTAGAGGACTTTTATTAGAAGAGAATTCATGATCCACTTCAACCTAGACACAGGTGCAAAATCTATATATACACCACATATCAACAAGGGTTCCAAGAGGAAAAAGAACAAGGAACTGGCGTGGCTCACTGTAGCAGTGAAGGAAGTGATCAGAGACAAGAAGACTTCGTTTAAGGAATGGAAAAGGACAAAAAAGGTTGTTTCCCCTTAATATATCAAAAGAACGGCTTAAAATATTTTGCCTCCTTGGCTATTTTTTCCTCGTAGTCCCTTTTGGCCCCTCTTAACGCCTTATGGCACTTGCTTTGATGTTTGTGTATTTTTCAGTTTTCAACCTTTTTTGTTAATGGTTAAGGGACTGGAGGAGCTGCCATACAATAAGAGGCTAGAGCAGACATGGGCAAACTATGGCCTGTGGGCCAAATCCGGCCCATTTAGCTTTTTAACCCAGCCTGTGGCATCAGAGGTGGCTATAGTTTGCCCTTGTCTGCAGTATAAGGCAGGGTTTCTAAATGCGCGGTACACAGGCTGCCCATCCGTCCGCTTGCCCATTATTATTTACTTACAGCCCCGCTGGTGCCACAACGAAGGAAAGGGCCAGGCGCGTACCCACAAGCCTTCTCCTGATGTCAATTCTGACATTGGAGAGACGGTCCAGGATTGGCTGGCTCGGACCTTCTCTCCTACGTCAGAAATGACATTGGGAGAAGGCTTATGGGTACGCGCCTGGCCCTTCCCTTTGCTGCGGCACCAGTGGGGCTGTAAGTAAATATTGTGGGCGAACGGCAGTGGTGAGTGGACGGGCAGGGAGCGAGTGGGTGCCGGTCCGGAAGGGGAAAGAAGGAATCAATGGTGGTTTGGCTTGGGGGCAGGCAGGCTTCAGCGTGACCTCGGGGGATGGCGAGAAGTAATTAAATGCAGCTGGTGCAGGTCAGCTTGGGGGGGGGGAGGGAGGAATGGGGTACTAAGAACATAGAAAGGAGGCAGTGGGACACAAGGGGCATAGGAAGGAGGCACTGGGGGGCATAGGAAGGGCCACTAAGGACATAGGAAGGAGGCACTGGGGGCATGAAGGACATAGGAAGGAGGCACCATGGTCATAGAAAGGAGGCACCGGAGGCATAGGAAGGGTGCACTAATGACATTGGAAGGAGGCACCAGGGGCATAGAAAAGAGGCAATGGGGCACCAAGGGCATAGAAAAGAGGCAATGGGGCACCAAGGACATAGGAGGGAGGCACAATGCGCAAAAATAAAATTGTAAGGATTCAGCAGCTGGCAGCCGCAGGAGTGCTGTTTCTTCCTGCCGCATCAGCCCCCCCCTCCCGTCCCCCATCTCCCAGCCCCTCTGTCAAATTTAAGAACCCATTGTGACCCATGGGTCAAAAAGTTTGCCCACCCCTGGGCTAGAGAAACTGGGCCTCTTCTCCCTTGAAAAGAGGAGACAGTGGGGACATGATCAAAACATTTAAGATATTGAAAGGAATTGACTTAGTAGAGAAAAAGAGATTGTTCACCCTCTCCGAGGTGAAGAGAACCAGAGGGACTTGCTAAAGTTAAAAGGGAATAGATTCCGTACAAACGTAAGGAAGTTCTACTTCACCCAGAGAGTGGTAGAAATCTGGAACGCTCTTCCAGAGGCTGTTATAGGGGAAAGCACCCTTCAGGGATTCAAGAAAAGGTTGGATAAGTTCCTGCTGGAACAGAACATAAGTAGGTAAGGCTAGACTAAAATAGGGCACTGGTCTTTGACCTAAGGGCTGTCGTGTGAGCGGACTGCTGGCAAATCTTATGTTTTTACTTCACCACCCCTTTTGCCAGAGCAATGATTGTAGTGAAAGGTAAAGCCAGGAGGACAGGCTAGATATGCCTCATCTCCGTCTGAAAGCCAAGTTTCAGTTATGCAAAGAAGGTCAAGTTTATGTTGAACAATTACATCGTTAAGTAAATGTATTTGGATTTAAGTGATCATGAATTAATTAGACCAAAGTTGAGAAGTTTAAGTTGAAGATAATAATAATAATAATAACTTTATTCTTCTATACCGCCATAATCATGTGACTTCTAGGCGGTTCACATTGAAGAGAGCTGGACAATCAGCGAGTTACAATATACAGATAATTAGTGATATACAGTTTATTAAAAATTACAGACATACGCAAGAGTGAACATAGTAGAAGTAATAGAATTGGATTTAGTGTTTGGTGTAGCTACAGTTATGTGGAGGAATAATCTTTACCTGAATATGGTTGGGAACCGAAGGGTGAGCTTTAAAAGAGCAGTGATGTGTGATGTTACGCCTTCCCCAAATCACTGGAATCTCAAATGAGTCACCAGCCATGGGATTCGCGGTAAGGGTACACTGAGACTGTAGAATTTAGATGCACCTTAGGAAGGGTGATTAGATGGCAGTAGGGCAAAGTAGGGGAATGAAGCAGTAGAAATAAACTGAAAACTGAGGAAAAGAAGGTCATTAAGGACAGTTGTAATAGACGTGAGGAAGTTTTTCTTCACCCAGAGAGTGGTGGAAAACTGAAAAGCTCTTCCAGAGGCTGTTATAGGGGAAAACATCCTCCAAGGATTTAAGACAAAGTTGGACGGGTTCCTGTTGAACCATTATGTAAGCAGGTAGTACTGGTCTTTGACCTGGGGGCCACCGCGGGAGCGGACTGCTGGGCACGATGGACCACTGGTCTGACCCAGCAGCAGCAGCAAATTCTTATGTTCTTACCAAAAACTGAAGTAAGAAAAATCATTATGGACACGCACTTAGGACATGCACAAAGGAGCGCAATAAGAAGCATAACCTGCTTCTTATGTGCATGCCTTTGCGGAGTGTGCCACAGGGAGGAGAACTTTAAAGGTCATATACTAGCTGATAAGCTGTGAGCGGGGTCAACAACATGCTGCCACTTTGCGGCAGCAGAGAGAGCAAGGAACAGTGAAAACCTGCAAATTAAAAGGAAAGCATGGGTTAATAACAAAGAGTAAAAGAAACTAGCAAAACAACAAGAATATTGGCAAAGACATCAAAACTGTGTTTAAGGATGGTCTCCAACTTACACTCCTCAGAGTCCCGTAAGGCAAAACCGACCTCTACGGGCATGGTAAGCCATTTAGCAATGGCTGAGACCACCACCTGCAACTTCAGGGTAGCCCTCTATCCCCCTCAGGGATGGGATACAAATGAGTCATGGAACATGAAATATAAAAAGGCGCCTCCGGCGTATTTCATTGTGCCAGGATAATATCCCGAATATCCTGATGCATAGGAAAAGAGTGGGACGCAGAGCGGATCCTCCGGAGAAGAGGGTCCCCCACCCGCGGGTTCTCAGGCAGTGTCTCCTCCAAACACAACACCGAGACCTGCTGAATTAAATCTGGGAGCTCATCTCTCTGAAAAAGGCGCAGCACGGACGCCTCTTCGCCGATAGCCGGAAAAGCTGAGGCCCCGCTACCAGCAGCCGTCCCCTCAAGAGGATCCTGGAGGTCTCCCCAAGGGTCCAGGTCCAGACACTCCTCAGACCACAAGTCTTGGTCCCAGGCCACCTGCGGGCGCTTGGACGAGGAGGATGAGGGAGTGGTAAAGGAGTAGAGGGGGGCAAAGCCACAGGGGGCATGGAGGGAACAACCCCTCCCCCCCCCAAGACCCCCCTGGCCACCTGAAAATAAGCTCTGCACAATGCAAAAAATAAATCAGGGGAACAACCCCCTTGCGGCCCTATGGGACCCCCACTACCTGAACAGGGGACTCAGCAGAAACCTGCCCCTATTATTCCAAGACAGGGGGAAGGTGTGGCCACCGGGCCCTGGACTAGGCTGATAGCGCCCCGAGTGGACCACAGGAATACTGCACTGGCGTGCTGCTCGATAAGGAGACAGTCCCCACAGGCAAAGTATCAAATAGAACAGTCAAGAGGAAACCAGGTAATTAGTCCAAATCCTATCCAGGATTCTTTATTCCACAAAACCAAAATCAGAATGGCAAACAAGAAACAATAAGAAAAAACTAAAAGCAAAAATCCTGGTCAGCAATATCAGGATATACAAAGTCCCTGTGCCTTAGCAAGTTTGGCACAGCTTCCTGCAGCTAGGCCTCACCTGGGCCTAGGCCTTATTCTGACCCTAAGACTGGGCCTTGCTCAAAAGAGAGCTAATTTCACTGAGCACAGTGTAATAACTTTTACTGCTTTACTTCACACAACACAAAAGAAAGTTCAGGAGGCCCTCAGCTCTCTGCTCCTGAGCTGGGGCAAGAGAACTGCCAAGTTTGTCTTCATACAAATATTCCCACCCGAGGTCTTGACAAACTTCTCCCTAGAGAGTTGCGCGGGGACAGAAATCC
Organism: Geotrypetes seraphini; assembly: GCF_902459505.1. Classification (NCBI taxonomy): domain Eukaryota; kingdom Metazoa; phylum Chordata; class Amphibia; order Gymnophiona; family Dermophiidae; genus Geotrypetes; species Geotrypetes seraphini. The sequence continues at coordinate 189,814,079 of NC_047090.1, read as the reverse complement.
CACCCGTCCCCGCCAAAGTCCCACCCGTCCCCACCCGTCCCCGTGAGGACTCCCACCCGTCCCCACCCGTCCCCGCGAGGAATCCCTCCGTCCCCACCCGTCCCCGCGAGGAATCCCCTCCGTCCCCGCCCGTCCCCGCGAGGAATCCCCTACATCCCCACCTGTCCCTATAAACTACAGAAATAGTTATTTCATTTAATTATGCTACTGAATTAAAGGCTCTGGTAGAAACCCATTTAAAAATAAGCAAAAAGACTTTATTAATTTGGAAATATTAATTGGGAAGAATACATACTTTGTAAACGGGTTTCTACCAGAGCCTCTAATGTTTATAAATTTTTATCAACACAACTAATATACTACTTTATCCTTAAGCAAAAAAAAAAAAAAATAATAATAATTTTTTTCCTACCTTTATTGCCTGGTTTCTGCTTTCTTCATGTTCTCATTCAATTCCTTCCATCCACTGCCTCTCTTCTCTCTGTGTCTTCCATTTGCTCTGTTACTGTGCCTCTCCCTTTCTCCCCCCTCCCAAATTGGTCTGGCACCCATCTTTTTCCCTCCGCTCCCACCATAGTCTGGCACCTCTGTCTTCTTCCCTGCCAGCGTCTTCTTCCCATTCCCTCTTCCCCATTTCCTTTCAGTGTCCTTCTCCCCCACCATCTTCCCCATGTCCTGTCAGGCAGCATCCTTCTCCCCTCTCTGCCTTCCCCATGTCCTTTCAGCGGCCTTCTCCCCCCTCTGTCTTCCCCATGTCCTTTCAGTGGCATTCTCCACCCCTTTGTCTTCCCCAGTGCTTTCAGGGTCCTTCCCCCCCTCATCTCCCGTTTACCCCATGTCCTTTCAGCGTTCTTTTCCACCCCTTTGTCTTCCCCAGTGCTTTCAGCGGCCTTCTCCCCCCTTAAGCGTCTTTTCTTCTCCACTCCACCTTTCCTCCCTCCCTGCCTCCACCTTTGTGGCGCTTTTGCACCCGACCGACAACAGAACAGGCCCAGTCGGACAAATCTCCCTGTCCTGTAGCCGCGAATCTAAATTACCTTCTTACAGCAGCTGGAGTAGTGAAGCTGCTGTAAGAGGTAATTTAGATTTGCGGCTACAGGGCAGGGAGATTTGTCGGCCGGGCCTGTTGTCGGTCGATCGGGGGACCTGACCGGCTATGCACATTCTTCGGGGCGGACCGCCCCCTCCCCCCTCTTTCGTTCGCCATTGCCTTCTCCCTACCTGCCCTGCCGCACACAGCCGACCGGAAGTCTTCCTGATGTCAGCGCTGACGTCGGAGGAAGGGAGGGCTTTGCTTAAGCCCTCCCTCCGACGTCAGCGCTGACATCGGGAAGATTTCCGTTCGGCTGTGTGCTGCGACAGGGCAGGTAAGGAGAAGGAGACTACCCTCGCGGCTCGACCAACCCCGCTGCGATCCAACCCCGCAGGAACCCCGCGACCCTCGGAGGCGTCCCCACGGGATCCCCGCGACCCTAGGGGGCGTCCCCACGGGATCCCCGTGACCCAAAGGGGGAACCCGCGGGATTCCCGTCATCCCCGTTCCCGTGCAGCTCTCTACTTCTCCCTCATTGAAACAGCTCTCAGTCCCTGTATGTTACTGCATCCGGACTCACAAGCAATGCAATTAAAACAAAACCCCCCAAAACATTCCTTCATCAAACAAACTGAGAAAGCAACAGCAACAATCCTTTATAACCTTCCAGTTAAAGAGCCCTGCCCCCACCTGAGGCCTTGCACTGGGCCTCAGTAATGCTGTGAGCCCAGGTAGCAAAAAGGAGAAAGTAAAAAAAACCCAACTCTTTCTAACTAAGCTGCAGGCTGTAACACAAGCCTTGGTAATTGTCCATACAAAACTTCAAAACAGCATACAAAAACAGTTCACTTTAAAGCTTGGAAAAAAAACTCCCCAAAAAGAAAACACAGTTTTTTAAGTTAGTAGCCTTGCAGGCAATACCTATTTCCATTGCATCATGTTCTGGAAATATCTGTTCACCAACCTCCATTTCTTCCACCTGAGGTGTGGCCTCAGCTTCCTGGCAAGGAGCTACATTCTCTACTTCCATGCGTTCCAGATTATTAAGTTGCTCTGGCTAGCTGCTGAGCACTGGAGAGAGGACCCTTTTCCTTCCTTGTCCTCTCTGATTCTGAAGGGAAAGCAGCTGGCTTTTCAGGGGGAAAGCCACCCCCTGCTCTCAGTGTGCCTGTGCTGTTCTGAGGCTCTCTTGGGCTCCCCCTGTGGACAGTTGGGTAAATGCAGGGTTTTCTCACGGGAGCATTTTGCCGAAACCTAATATTCACAGGTTTGGAGACAAACCTTGCAGAGCTGGGCTGAGTTTCCATCTCCTCTGCTTCTGAATGGTCAGAAAGAAACTCATCTTCAGTCAGATCCTTCCTGGTGTAAACAGGGAATCTCGGCTGATGGGCTTTGCGGGGTTTAGGAACAGCTTTTACCTTAGCCTTGTCTCTGCCTCTCCTGAGGTTTCTAGCTGGGATCACATAGGCACAGAGTCTGACTGGTCACAAAGGTCATCTGAGGCTGCAGAGAAAATGGAGGCCTTTGCTGGCAAAGTTCCCACTAAAAATAACCCTTTCAGGGCCTGTAGCAGCTAGGAAGCCTGAACTGTCCCAGCTGCTAAAGCAGGCAAGCCAGCAACAGCTGATAGGGAATCCCCAGCTGCTTTGGCAGTAAGGGAATCCTTTTTACCCTTACTGTTGTCGGCTGAGGAAATCCCTCTGTGGGCAGCTGGAGAAGCCCGGGCTTTCCCACTTTCAGTGGCCGATTTGCGAGGCACCTTCGGTGGGGAGCTCTGGCCACGGGCACCCACTGCCAATGAGGCTCCTCCACAGCATTTACACAGCCCGGCCGCTAGTGCCTCATGTATGGAGCACAATGAACACTTTTTCCGTTATAAAGTGCTCATTGCTCCATATGCGACCTAACTAAACAGGGTCCACCCAAGCTCAATCCAGCACCAAAATGGGGACAAAAAGCCCTAAACAAATTCCAACAGCCCTACCAAGGGAGATGGGTACAACTCACTCACACCTGCTGGAGACTGAAAGAAGACTGAGAGAATAAGGGGGAGTATCTTATTATATACAGTTCCAAAGTTTTGTTTCAGTCTCCACCTGTTGGTAATGATAAGATATATACCCATCTGTAAGATTCCTATTTCAGCTATACTGGTCTGGAGAGTTGTTAAAGAAAGGCAAGAAGCTACCCATGCTTTATTCCAGTTTGAGACCAGCTTATTAACCATCATTCAGTGAGAAATTCCCTCCAGCCCTTCAACATATAAGGAGGAAGCACAGCGGTCCGAAAAGAAAGGATAAGTCACAGTAAAAGGAATGTATAATCTATATGAACTCCCCAATTTTTGCAGTAAGTTCCCAGTGGCCGCATATGCACATTAAGTAATGAGAATGGGTTTGATCCCATAGGAATAATGTTACAATTGCCATAAAAACCAATTACATTAGCTCCTAAAATCCCTTAAAGCCATGGAGTGCTTAGTTACTTTGCATTCAATGTCTTGCTACTGTGTACTCTTACCTTACTACCCCCAATGTAACCGCCAGCTGCGCCAAAGCTTTTGGTGAAAGTTCCCATCATAATATCCACATCCTTGGGGTTCAGTCCAAAATATTCTACCACCCCTCGACCAGTGGGGCCCAGGGCCCCAATGCTGTGGGCCTCATCCAGGTATAGATAGGCTTTGTATTTCTTCTTCAGGGCAATTACTTCAGGCAAGCGAACAATGGACCCTTCCATACTAGTGGAGAAACCAGAAAAGATGTAAATGTCAAGAGCCCAGCAAGCAGGAAAAAGCTGGCAGCAACAAAAAAATCCTCATTCTCTGCCTACATTTTGATGTTACTTTCCTGCATTCATCTGACTGATCTGTAAGTTATTCCCACCATCCAAATGTCTTGGAAGGGTCACAAATTCGTTAAGTGTGAACATTCCTGAAGCCAATAACAGGAGCGTGTGGCATAGTGGTTAGAACTACAGCCTCAGCACCCTGAGGTTGTGGGTTCAAATCCCATGCTGCTCCTTGTGACCCTGGCCAAGTCACTTAATCCCCCATTGCTCCAGGTACATTAGAGTGTGAGCCCACCAGATCAGATAGGGAAAAATACTTGAGTATCTGAATGCAAACCACTTAGGCTATAAGTGGTGTATAAATAAAGTCTTTCAATCACATTGTCTTCTGTTTAACCTAGTTTTTAATTCTTTTTTCCATTGCTTATGTATTTACTGTTTTGTGCATTTATTATAAACTGCCTTGGAAGATCACTAATACAAAAATTATTATAAACACAAAATACTAACTGCACTAAAAATTTGTTGAGACAGGAAAAAGATCAGGCAATGCACTTCAAGTGCTAACAGCAATCATTCACAGTGCAGGTTTTTCAGCATTCTCAGGTCTGCAGTCCCTTAATTGGCTTGTGTTCTGGTTCAATCAGCAGATTGGTGAGTTGTCTGTCCAGTTTCGCCACTCTACTGGCCACTAGAGCAGCGAAACTGGACAGACAACTCACCAATCTGCTGATTTGGACCACAGACTACAAAACCTTTAAAAAAGAAACAAAAACCCTACCCTTCAAAAAATACATAAAACCAATATAACACAACCAGATCTGTCCCAAGCTTTACCTACAATACTATCTACTTCTTAGAAAATGTTCAAACTATTCCTTATGTATTTCCTAATATGACAATTCTTATGTAATCCGCTTTGAACAGCAAGGTAATACGGAATAGAAATCACTAATGTAATGTAATGTCAAGACTGTTCCCCTTGCCCACCTACAACTTGTAACACAAGGAGTGGAGAACATGGGTAAACCTGCCCTTCCCTGTATGGTTAAAGATATTGGACTAGTTGCAAAGCCTTACCTCTGTGTAAATGTAATGCTACAGACATAATCAAAAATAGCATTTTCATGGCAGTGGCACCTTTTCTTCTTTCAGTTAATGTGAAGGCAAGGGCTAAGTAAAGCTCTCCATTAAAGGGAGACAAAAGATGTAGGCTTTCATCGTTATACAGCTTCCTCCCCTGCAAGGTGTGTGAATTTAAGCTTTATACCTGTAAATTCCTTCCACTATGATTAGGATCTTTCTCCAGGGCCTGTGTGTGCGAGGTTGGCCATGTACAATCGCATCTCTCAGTAACTTCTCCAGGCTTGTCATATCTGTGCAACAAAATGCAGTGGTAGGATTCCATCATGCAGCACCTAGACACTTCTCTGTAACCTCTAGCACATTTACTTTGCTCCTTAACGTCACATCATTTATCCCCAGCCTTGGTTACTTTGTGTATAGGCTTTAATGTCATACTATTAAGACCCTAATACTCACTATTGTGTTTGAAGATGCGAATCGTTGCTCCTGACAGTCTTGCTCCCAGTACAAGTGATGCATGGTTTAGCTCATCACTCAATATCAGGCAACCCTAAGTCAAAGGACATGCACACATCAAAATGGATCCACACTGAATTTCTTTTGATATTTAAAATTGTTTTGTCCTTAAAATGACTAAATAAGGTTGGTGCAAATTATTCTCTGGACCACTTATCCTAATGAATCAATTACATTCTCCCCGGCCAGCTTTGTTGGGTCAGTCATTTCCAAACTGGATTCTGCAAGTGAGAAAGTTGGCAGTGTGCTTCAGCTGCTACCAGCAGTCCCACATAAGCAGTTTAGCAGCATGAATTAAGCATGTGCAGGAGTGCTAGCATCAGCAGCTGACGCACACCACCGACTTCTTGCTGCTCAGGCAGTATGGGTATGGAGTTCTTTGGTAAACTAAAGCAAAAGTAGGCCCCTCTAAAACAACACAAGGAAATTGAGAGAGGGGGAGGGCAAGAGACCAGAGATGCTGGACTACAGGGATGGGCAGAAGGAAAGAGGTACACCATGATGACATGGGGAGGGGAAGAGGAAAAGCTGAATAGAACTTGTGGGGAGAGGAGTTCCTCAGTGTATGAAAAAAATATTTTAGCAGTTCTGCCATAGTGAAAACTAAAGTAAACTTAAATTATATAGACCAGGTCTTCAGCCAAAAAGATGCTCGACTCAGTTTACAATAATGTAAGTACAGTACATAAATATAGAAGAAGAACGTAATCTGGAATGGCTTAGATTCCAAAGTGTTTAGTAAACAAGAAAGTTTTCAGAGCTTTCCGAAATAAAATGAAGGGGCTGGGAATTGCTGGCTTAGGTCAATAAGACTTGCAGCAGGAAGCACTCTTTGACAAACGGAATAATCCCTGTGCATGGAATTCGTGAACACTGCAAGGAGTATCTTTTGTTTAGTAAACAAGACAAAGTTATGTAGGTTGATCCTTGTCTTTAGCATTTGACCTGTCTTTTTTTTTAATCTTTATTAAATTTTCAAAACTAACAAAAGTGCAAAACAATATACCTACATATATTAATAATCATAACCTGTCTCTTAAAAAAATAATGGGGAGGCTAGATGCTAAAGGCAAGAATGAACTTGCAAAGGCAACACGTAGGTAACAGGGCAATACTTCATGGGAGAGAGCACGTTGCAAGACTAGAGAAAACCATCAATAACTTTATGGTCAGAATATTAAAAGGACATTTTAAAATAATACAAGAATGTTAAGACCTTTGAAGTTAAAATTATTAAATATTTTGATTCCTACCACATAGGACTTAAAGATCTGAGTTTCCTATCATATTATAAACCATAAAATTGTCACCCTCTGATTACCCATCCTTGTTTCTTAACCCCCCCCCCCCCCCGCCAACACCTTTCCCTGCAAGACTATCTTTGAAATCCTTTAATGTTTCACTTATATATTCTGTTTGTTATCATTTGCTTTTGAAAGCTAATAAAAATCTAATGTAATCTAATCTTCCATTTCTGGGTTGCTCTATGCCAGCGGTCTCAAACATGCGGCACGCAGGCCGCATGTGGCTCTCCAGGTTTTATTTGCGGCCCGCGGTCTGGAGGCATCATTCTCTTCCTTTTGGAGCAGCAGCCGGCTCGTTCGTTCAAAGCCGCGGGTTGGCGGCTCCTTGCGCTATCCACTCCTGCATCGGAAGCCTCTCTGATGTCACAACATCAGAGAGGCTTCAGACGCAGGTGCGGATCTCGCAAGGAGCCGCCACCTGCGGCTTTGAACGAACGAGCCGGCCAGACATACTGCTGCTCCAGTGGTGTACCAAGGGGGGGGCAGTCCACTGTTCTCCCTAGAATGCGGCTAGCGGCTTGTCTAGAGCAGTGGTGCCCAACCTGCTTCCCTTCCCTTCTCACTGCTGCCATCGGGGATCAGGCTGGCACCATGTTCTTTGATCTCCCTGCTTCTCTTCCCTGCAGGGCCGACCAACTCTCGCGGCCCGACGTCAATTCTGACGTCGAGAGGACGTTCTGGCTAGCCAATCGCTGCCTGGCTGCCCGGAACGTCCTTTCCGACGTTAGAATTGACGTCGGGCGGCGAAAGTTGGTCGGCCCCGTGCAGAAGAGAAGCAGGGAGATGGCCTGTTCCCGATAGCGGCAGCAGCAGCAGCCTATTCCGCGGCGGCGGTGGCATGGGGAGGGCAGGAAGGAAGGAAGAAAGAAAGAAAGAAAGAAGGTGGGGTGGGGACAGGGAGCCAGAAAAAAAAGCAAAAAATGGGGCACGGAGGAAGGAAGGAAGAAAGAAAGAAGGAGGGGGTACATTATGTCAATCTATAGGATTTCATGTTTTTGCCTATGCTGATGATATACAGTTATTGTACCCCCTAAACAATAACAACATAAATGAAATTTTGACAATTAATGAAAAACTTGAGCAAATTCATCATTGGCTGGACAAAAACAGATTGGCCCTCAATATCAAAAAAACAAATATCATGCTTTTTCCTTGGAAGGAAAGTTTTTCTCTAGTTGCTCCTATTTTGATTCAAAATGTTCCTCTTCAATTAGTTAGAAATACTAAAATTCTAGGAGTAATTTTTAATAATAAACTTAATTATCATGATCACATTAGTAGTATTGTGAAAACTACCTTCTATAGGTTGCGTAAAATTCGATCTATTTCTAAATTCCTCTGTCCCAAAGCACTTAATATTCTTATTCACTCTCTGGTGATGTCTAAAATCGATTATTGCAATTCATTATTTACAGGAATTGCTTTACAAGAAATTAAACGATTACAAATAATTCAAAATGCGTCAATTAAATTAATAACAAAATCTAAAAAATTTGATCATGTGACACCACTCCTTAAAAAGGCTCATTGGCTTCCAGTCATTCATAGAATTACTCATAAATTATGTACAATTATTTTTAAAACATTAGAAAATAAGACTCCAGCATTTTTATTTAGGTTACTTATCCCATATTCAGTTAAAAGAACCTTACGATCTAGTGAACGGAACCTTTTATCAATTCCTTCGCTAAAAATTATTAGTACAAGAAGACAATTTATCTTCTCATGTACAGCACCCCAGATTTGGAATGCGCTTCCCATGTTTTTACGGGAGGAGAAGGTGTTTGGGAAATTTAAAAGCGAATTAAAAACCTTTCTGTTTAAAGATGCATTTGCAAATTAATTAAATTTTATTATAAAGTGTTATTTTAGTGAATTATTTTGCTTTTTCTTGTTTTTTCAACTTCCTTTTGTATTTCCCCTGTATGTTCTTTCTTTACTATAAAAAATGTATTTCATCCCCTCTTACCTTTTGTTTATATTATAATTAAGTGTATGTAATGTTTTTGTTTCCTTATGAATGTATATTTTATTGTACATCGCTTAGAAATCCGATTAAGCGATTGAACAAGCCAACTAATAATAAACTAAACTTGAACCAGAAACAAAGCAAAAAATGGGGCACGGAATCAGAGAAAGACAGACATAGAGAAAGAAAGAAAAAGTTGGGGGAGGGAATGAGGTCTGGAGGAGAGGAAGCATACAGGAGGCTGAAAGAAGGGAAGAAGTATTGGATGCACAGTCAGAAGAATAAAGTGCAACCAGAGTCTGATGAAATTACCAAACAAAGGTAGGAAAATGATTTTATTTTCAATTTAGTGATTGAAATTAGAGAATGACACGGGGAAAAAATCTGTCCCCGTCACCGCCACGTCCCCGGCCCACCATCCTCTGCACCGCCCCGTCACCGCCATTCCATTCACCGCCCCGTCACCGTCACTGCCATCCCTTTCACCGCCCCGTCACCGCCACTGCCATCCCATTCACCGCCCCGTCACCGTCCCCGCAGCATCCATATAAGCCTTAGTACTCTAATATTTAGCGTATTCCATTCTTATAAATCAAAGTTCCTGCTGCTGAACTAGAGAAAGAGATGTTCAGCTGGCAGGGCTTTGTTTATAAATTTTTATTAACACAACTAATATACCACCATAATGTTTCCGACAGAGGACAAGTATGCAATAAATGCATTTTGCTGTTTCAATGCCAGTGCTCAGCAGAACAACAGACAGCAATATGGACATTCACCTTATGTAGTACTTTTTTAATATATAAAAATAGGCAAAATTAGTTGCTGTTTTATCATTATATTTTCTTGCCATTATAGTATTCTTCATTTATCATTTTTCTTTTTAAATTCAAAACAAATTCAACCTATCTTGTGTCCCAGCATGAATTCATGTTTCACTCAATTGGCTGTTTCAAGGGAATTAACCCTCCAACTTCCATTTGCAAAAATACCCAATGTTGTTCCTTCTATGAGCAATATTTAAATTATGAGGAACAACATTGGGTATTTTTGCTGAATTGTGTGACACCATTTGGGCTGAACATGAAGATTGAAAATGCCTGGTTAGCCCTGGACAGATGATTTGAACAGCCAGGAGCCTGTCCTGGCCATTTAAATCATTTTGAATATCTAGTCCAATGATAACAGAATTAGGGTGATTATAGAAACATAGAACTTTGTTGATCACTAAAAACAGTGGAGACTAAGGGTCTATCAAGCTCAGCATCCTGTCTTTGACACTGGCCAGTCTTGGTCTTTGGAACTGCCCATTGTGTCAGAAGCAATAGGGATTAAGTGACTTGCCCAGGGTCACAAGGAGTGTAGTGTAGCTCTAACCACTGGATTTAGAAGTTGGCTTCTTTTGGGATCTTTAACTCATCATCGCTAGGACTCGAATCTGAGTCCGTGGCACCTAACATAGAATGGAATTAGTATGGCAAAGTAATGAAGAATGGTCCAGCAGCCCCCACCCTCCCTCCACCTCACCTTATATTCGTTCCGAGTTTGCCGGCTTCCTTTTTCCCTAGCCGCACGCGTTCAAAAAGCCGTGCATTTAGCCAGCTCCCTCCCTCCACCTCACCTTAAATTTTGAGTTTTCCGGCTTCCTTTTTTCCGAGCCGCACGTGTTCAAAAATCCATGCACGCGCGGCTGCGCGAGTCAATCAAACTTCTCCTCTCCTGCAACTTCCTGTTTCCGGTTGCGTCAGAGGAGAAGATTGATTGACTCGCGCAGCCGCGCGTGCACGGATTTTTGAACACGTGCGGCTCGGAAAAAAGGAAGCCGGAAAACTCGAAATTTAAGGTGAGGTGGAGGGAGGGAGCTGGCTAAATGCTACGGGCGGGCGGGCGGTGGCTGCGGGGACCGCGCGATCCTTGATACCTCACTGCGGAGACAAGACCATTCACCGCCCCGCGGGCGGTGAATGGCCTTGTCCCCGTCGCCGCAGCGACTGCTAGTTTTCTTCCCCGTTTTCGGCGGGTGACCCGCGGCTAAAATGCGGTGGCCGCGGGTAAACCGCCACCGTGTCATTCTCTAATTGAAATGTGCCAGTTTTGAGAAAGAAAAGATATTGAACTTTAAATGTGAGTGCTGCAGAAAAAAATAGAGTACTTGGAGGGCCGCAGAAAAAATAGTTAATGTCTTATTAAAGAAATTACAATTTTGCATGAGGTAAAACTCTTTATAGTTTATATATAAGAACATAAGAATTTGCCTCCGCTGGGTCAGACCAGAGGTCCATCGTGCCCAGAAGTCCGCACCCGCGGCGGCCCATCAGGTCCATGACCTGTCATGTTAATTTGATATAGCCCTATAGCCCCTTGTTTTTATCTTTCCTTTTAACTGTTAAAGGAAAGTTTTATAAACTATAAAGAGTTTTACCTCATGCAAAATTGTCATTTCTTTAATAAGACATTAACTATTTTTTCTGCGGCCCTCCAAGTACCTACAAATCCAAAATGTGGCCCCGCAAAGGGTTTGAGTTTGAGACCACTGCTCTATGCCTATCTAGGTTCAAGGCGACTTACAAATCAAGAAGTTGACATTAGGTTTAGGAGTTTCAACAATGAAGTTAGCGGAGATAGGAGATGTAGTAATCATTCAACAGAGGGGAACATTGAGCTGTCATTAGAATTACAGTACAGCAGTTTGAGTTAGATTCAAGTAGATTGGTGTGATTATGTTATGTAGAGTTTGGGGAGGGAGCTCTTGTGGTTTCTAGAAGGGTGAAAGAGCATACTTGATAAGTATCGATGGAGTATATGTTCTCAAAAAGGAAAGTCTTCAGTCTCTTTTGAAACCTGGAGTAGTAAGTCCAATAGAAATATATTATCTTCATTTTCTTTTTCTATTATCTCTAAAAGTGGAGTAACAGCTACCACACAATTTTATCCATACTGCTATAATGAAGCCATTTCAAATAGCCGAGCTGTAGTTCTTTGTTAGTGGCAGAAGAGGAAAGCTCTTTCCAACATACCTTGCTGACCAGGGCAGGAATGTTCATTGAATTGGTCGCAAACCCCATGCCATAGTTTATAGCTGCCTCCACCCCTAGGAACCTGGCCACCAGTTTCTCCAACTCTGCATGCTTATCCAGGTTTCCTACACCAAACCAGGAAAAACAGAGTTTTCAATTACTGTATGGAAAAGCAAGATCTGACATTTGTTCATTTATTTTAACACTGGGGAATTTGGCAGCAGCAGCAAAACTACTTAGTGCTGACAATACTCTTGGTTAGGCAGAGATATGGCAGTCACCGAGGCTCTCAGAGTGATGATTCAGCTGGGACTATTTGAATTGTGGAAGTCCAGTATGGAAAAGCTCTTGCTAATTGCTAATCAATCAATGCCTCCTAACTTGTATAAGAGTTATGTTACATAAGCAAAGAAGAAGGACCAATGTTTCACGGACAAAGTCGTGGTATGAAAACACAAAGAGGAACCCAAGTCTCTGGATGTCCAGGAGAAATAATTTATTCAAAACAATCACTTTTGTGAGCATGTACCACCAGAGTTATATTACATAACCAGAGCTTCATATTCAACTTGTTTGCTGACCATTATTAAACCTGGTGTTTGGTATTTTATCAAGGAAAGGGAAGCAGCAACTCTGCACCAATCATGAAGGAACACAGCAGACCAGACCATCAAACTTGAAAAATCACTTTAATGGCAACCGTGCAAAGTAGAGGCTAAAAATGGACCTGACACGGACCGTATTTCAGCTAAAAAGTCTGCATCAGGAGTCCTCAAAAAGAATTCACTTGATAAATGGTCAAAACTTGTGCAGTGGATTCTTTCTGAGGACCTCTGATGTCGGCTTTTTAGCCAAAACATGGTCTGTGTTGGGTCCATTTTAATTTCTACTTTGCATGGTTGCCATTAAAGTGATTTTCCAAGCTTGATGGCCTGATCTTCTCTGCTCCTTTTTGTGTTGCTTGGTATTTTATACCAGGTTTGCCAGAGTTGAGGATGATCCCAATTAAGTCTTTACCCTTCCATTTAATAGGTATCGCAGATCCTACAAAAGACTCCTCTGAAAGAAATTTGGAGGATAAGGAATGTCATGAAACACAAATACATTTCCAGCTCTGTATGCCATGTAAGCTGCGCATATAAATAGTGGGGTCAATTTTCAGCAGCACTAGTGCTTAAATGAATACATGTGTATAGTACAGCGACTATCATTGCTATTCGGCAACCCTAAACTAATCTACACAGCAGCTGAATATTGCCACTATATAGTCACTCTGCCCTCCACTATATGGACAACAATGGAACAGTTAGTAGGGGCTGACAATACATCTATAGCACCTAAAAATGCACATACAGCAGAAATATAGGTTCACCAATCACCAGGGACCACATAACTCCATTTGAAAATGGACCCAAGCAGAAGTCAAATGTCACAGCGTTTCTTACATAGCCAAGCTACAGCGTCTCTCTGGAGAGCAGCAATATTTAGCAAGACAGCACAGCACTTAGAAAGCAAAAGGTCAGTGGTCTCTCCTGCAGCAGATGTAGGAAAAGCACTGCAGACAGCAAAGACAATCACTCACCCATCTCTTGTCTGGTGCTGCACACACCAGCCCCATACTGCTTCAGGACCTTGGCTGCGGCTTCTTCACACACACCTGCGTTCTGTGCAAATCCCAGATAGTTGTAGGAGCCCATGTTAATTACTCCCCGTATCACCTTCCCTGTATACCTGTGTACCAACACCACCATATGGTCACATTATGAGCTCATACCCAAAGAAAAACACTACAGCAACATCTATGCTCTAAGCAGCTTTGTATTTATTACATAGTACAAGAACAATTTCTGCAATTGCACCCCATATATGCAAATACCTCTGGGATTTATGCCCCGTATGTGCCATTCTAGTGTTTATGTTTCATGTATCCCTTTCCAAAGGAACAAAATATTGATAAAATTGTTGACTACTAATCAAATTTGATACTATCAAATTTGACAAAAAAATGCAGAAACCATTGAAGACTATCAGCAGCAATACTACAATATCAGTTTTCCTGTATCATGTACCAACAGGCAAAGCCCCATTTTTTTCCCTACACATTAAAGCTATTACATAAAAACATAAGAATAGCCATACTAGGTCAGACCAATGGTCCATCTAGCCCAATACCCTGCTACCACAGAGGCCAATCCAGGTCACAAATACCTGGCAGAAACCCCCATAGTAACAACATTTCATGCTACCAATCCCATGGCAATTAGTGCCTTCCCCATGTCTGTCTCAATAGCAGACTATGGACTTTTCCTCCAGAAACCTGCCCAAACCTTTTTTAAACCCAGCTACGTTAATTGCTGTTACCACATTTATTCTTATTTATATACTACTTATATCCTAAGTGGTTTTACATTCAGGTACTTTATGATAGTTCCCTATCTGTCCTGGTGGGCTCAAACTCTTATCTAGTGTACCTGGGACAATCAGGGGATTACTGTATTTCCCCATGTATAGGCCGCGGCCTATACATGGGTTTTACAATCTGAAGCCATGGGTGTGGCTTCCTTATATGGGGCGGCTTATCTAAAGACATCGTAGATAAGCTGCCCCATTAGTACAGCAGTCCCCCGTACTCGTACTGCGAGTCCCCCGTACCTGGATCTCCCTTCTGGACGGTTGCCAGCTGCCTCCTGCAATGTCGCAGCTGCAGTGCAGGGCAGCAGTGATGTTTTCAGCATCCAGCCAGCCCCGTGCTGCTTCCTCAATGCTTGCCGTTAGCTCTCGCGGGACTCACAAGTCTCCCAAGAACTGATGCTGGCATTGAGGAAGCTGTGGGGCTGGCTGGATGCTGAAAACATCGCTCCTGCCCTGCACCGCAGCCATGACATTGAAGGAGGCGGGAGGCAGCTGTCAAGGTATTTACCTGGGGGGGAGGGATGTATAGGCCGCCCCATGTGGTTTTAAAACTCTTAGATAAGCCGCGGCTAGTAACATGGGCGGCTTATCTAAGAGTTCTAAAACTTAAATTGGCATTTCTTGCGGCCTATACATGGGAAAATACGGTAAGTGACTTACCCAGGGTCACAAGGAACAGTGAGGGATTTGAACCCACAGCATCAGGTCCTGTGGCTGTAGCTCTAACCCCTGTGCCACACATTCTCCGGCAACTATACTACCGTGTTTCCCCGAAAATAAGCCCTAGCATGATTTTCTGGGTAGGTCTTAATATAAACCCTATTCCTGAAAATAAGCCCTAGTCGCCCTGCGATCCTTCCATCTCTCCCACTCATCCGAACCCTGACCGTGAGACCGAAATACAGTACCTTGTGAGAAAGCCACTATAGGGCCTTTGCTGCCAACAATGCGGTACTGCATTGGCTACCAATGGAGGCACAGGTGAAGTTTAAGTTTGGTTCCTTCTGCTTCAAAGCTTTGTTTGGTTTATCTCCCAAATATCTAATTGAACTTTTTTCTTTGGCAACCAACAGACACAGGAGAAATTCATATTTGAATTTTGGTTTTCCGCCTGTTAGAGGATGTAAATTTAAAAAGCATCATCAAAATCTTTTTTCATATCAGGCAACATTTGGGGTAAGGATCTGGAACATCTGCTTATGCTTTCTGACTCCTATGTGGAATTTAGGAGACATATCTGTTTACAAAATATTGTGAGTTGCATTGGCTGCCAATGGAGACTTGTGTTTTCTTTAAGTTGGGTTGCTTTTGCTATAAGGTTATGTATGGTACCGCTCCATTTGATATGGTTAATAGATTCTCTATAGCATTGCATAAAAATAGTAGAAAATCTCATGCCCTGTTTACCTTTCCATCAGTACAGGGCTGTAAAAGCAAGAAATTTCTGCACCATACTTTAGCATTCCAAGCAACTTCACATGAGAGAATTTTGATTGCTATTGCTTGGAGCCTTTTCTTATAAACATTTCAGAACTCAACTGAAAACTTATCTTTTTTCAAAATACTTGGTTAAATAATTTCTGTCATTCTTAAATTATCTTTAGTTTATAATCTTCTCACCACCTCTTTTCACTTTGTTATTGCTGCTAAATTATCAATTTGTCTATGCTGCTAGTTAAATAATTTCTTTCTTTCTTTCATTCTTTTTTTTTTTTTTTGGTTTGAAACGTTTTTTTATTGAAGAAGCAAACAAACAATGCCAATACAAACAAGCAGTATCCAAGAACATAGCAAATACAGCAATTAGTCCAGCTCATAAGTGGTAGAAAGAGCAGAGGAGACAAGAACAAATATACCAGCCAATTCGGATGAGGGGCGAGCCCTCCCCTCCCCACCCAACAATAAACCAGCCAGTACCCAGCAGGGCCTAGGACACACAGAGCAACCTGTAGAAAGCAACACAATCTGTCAGCGTACTCTCTCTATTTTCCCAAAGAAGAAACCCCCCACAGCCAAACAAGACATAAACCCCACCACTCCCCCCATCCACACCCCACATCCGCGCCCCCCCCCTCAGCAACAGGAGAAAGAAAAGAAGAAAAAGAAGGAAGAAAGAAAAAGAGATGAACAAGGTAGCATCACAGAGGGGCAGCCGAACGGGCCCCTCCAAACCCCGCAACTCCCAATGGGCCATTTCTCAAAGTGCCCGTTTCCATCCTATCAACTCCGGGGGTTCTGCATCTATCCACTTGCGGAGTACACCCCGTTTAGCTACAAGAAGGGCAACATAGACAAAACACCACTGAGCAGCCGTGAAGCCCTGATCCAAAAACTCCACTTCATGGCCCAGAACCAAAATACGATAAGACTACTGGACTGGCATCCCCAGGATCTGGATGAGGAAATCCAATACCCCGTTCCAGTAAACGCCCAAGATCGGGCATTCAATGAGCATGTGTAATAGAGTCCCAGATGCGCACACACATTTTATGCAATCCGCAGAGTCCCATAAGCCAGCTTGCAACCCTCTGAGCCGGGTAAACTGGAGTTCCTGCAACTGTGCATTGCGTACTCCAGTGGTGATGTTGGAGAAACAGGCCTGGAGCTCCCCCGAGGTAATGTCCTCCCCCAACTCCCCAGACCACTTAGTAGCCAGCCTAGGCAGATGGATGCCCTCCCTTTCTGCCTGTGCAGTCTGGTACCAAAAAGATAAAGAATTGAGAGCTGAGGGAACAGGAAGATCTGGTCCACCCGTAAAAAAGAGCCGCCCCCCCCCCCGGGTGACAGCGGAGGTTGGCCATGTAAAAATGCCTCTACTGGAGATATGCAAAAAAAGGCATGCAAGGCAAGACCCAGGTGGTGCGAAGAGTGTCAAAGGAGGGAAAAACAAAAGGATTGGAGCCCAACGAAGACACATGTCCCATGCAAAAACAAGAACCAAACTGCGCCTCAACACCCCCCGTGGATCCCATGCCCGGGGGGGAAGTCAGGACTATGGCTGATCATCTGAAAAGCCCAGTTACCCTGAGCAATCTGATGTCGCCACCACTGCAGCACTGTGTAAGGGGGATAACCAAACCGAGGCAAGACCCAAGTGGGGACGCCGCCACTGAGGGCAAGTCAAGCATACTAACGCTCAGTACGGAGCCGTCCAAAAGTCAAACAAGTCCCCTGGGGCAAAGCGAGGTTCAGCGGTAAAGAGCTCATGAATCCAGCGAATCAGGGCAGCAACATTATATAAGCGCAGGTCCAGCAGAGCCATTCCCCCCCTATCTCAACTCTGAGTAAGCACCCGCCAGCTTATTCGTGCTCGTTATTATGCCAAATAAAAGAACCAATAAAAGACCGGTAAGAATGTTCATCCGCAGACTTAATCTAAAGAGGGATCATCTGTAAAGGGAAGAGGAGCTTAGGGACTAAAACCATCTTCACAAGGGCAATTCTACCAGACAATGAGAGAGGCAAGTCTCCCCAATGAGCACAGTAATCCTGTAAAGTTTTTAACCGGTCAGAGATGTTAGGGCGGTAAACAACAGGCCAATCTGCACTAAGGAAAACTCCCAAATATTTAAGTTCCCCACTAGCCCACCGGAATGGGAAACCTGGATCAGAGCGTGAGACATACGGGGAGGAGACTGGTAAGGCCTCTGATTTGCTAAAGTTGATACAGAGACCCAAAAATGCACCAAAAGTCCCAATAAGGGTAGTCAAACGGGGAATCGACTCCCGTGCCTTGCTCACAAACAACAACATATCATCCGCAAAGAGAGTAATTTTGCAGTCTTCATTACCCACCTTGATGCCCGAGATGTCTGGACACGTCTGAATTTTATGAGCAAAAGGCTCTAAGGATAGAATGAATAAAAGCGGGGATAAGGGGCAACCCTGCCGTGTGCCCCTATACAACAAAAAAGATGCCGTATGACACTTGTTGATGAGTAGCTGGGCCGTGGGGGGACGTAAAAAAATGATTTATCCACTGATGAAAGGGCCCAGAAATACCAAATTGTTGCACCACCCAAAAAAGATAAGGCCAAGTCACCTTATCAAAAGCTTTTTCCCGTCCAGGCTAGCCAGAAGATCATCACCCGCTCGACCCCTACCCTCCCTAAGGGCCACCAACGCTCATAGGATATTGGAAGAAGCAAAACGGTCCTGGTACAAAGCCGACCTGGTCAGCATGGATCAGGGAAGGAATCACCTGGGTCAGCCTACTCGCCAGAATCATAAGAACATAAGCAGTGCCTCCGCCGGGTCAGACCATAGGTCCATCCTGCCCAGCAGTCCGCTCCCGCGGCGGCCCAAACAGTTCACGACCTGTCTAAATCACCAGAAGGGGCCCCCATGCCTCCTTGGTTTCCTATCAAAGTCCTAGCCCTCCGGTCTTGCCTGCACGACCAGGTTGGGTTTCTGCATATATTTTCTGGTTAGCTTTCTCAGTATCCCACGATCCCCTTATCCCTCAGGAATCCATCCAGTCTCTGTTTGAATCCCTGTACCGTACTCTGCTTGATCACTTCCTCCGGTAGCGCATTCCAAGTGTCCACGACCCTCTGGGTGAAAAAAAACTTCCTTGCATTCGTTTTGAACCTATCTCCCTTCAGTTTCTCCGAATGCCCCCTCGTACCTGTTGTCCCCTTCAGCTTGAAGAATCTGTCCCTATCCACCCTCTCTATGCCCCTCATGATTTTGAAGGTCTCTATCATATCACCCCTGAGCCGCCTTTTTTCCAGAGAGAAGAGCCCCAGCCTATCCAACCTCTCAGCATATGGGTAGTGTTCCAGCCCTCTTACCAGTTGTAAGAAGCTTCATATCCTTTTTCAATAAAGAGATAGGACGATAGGATCCCACCAACTCTGGGTCCTTCCCCAGCTTCGGTAGAACCACCACATGAGCGTGATTCTGGGTAGGGAGAACATGGCCAGTGCTCTGCATGTCAGCATACAGGGCCGCCAATGCTGGCCCTATCTGAGGTTTCAGGATTTTATAAAACTCAGGTCCCATCCCGTCCGGTCCGGGGGCCTTCGCCAGCTTCAGCTTCCCTACTGCCATATGAATCTCGTCACATGAGATGGGTGCATTTAACATGCGTAACTGTTGTTCCGACACCTGGGGTAAAGCAAGATCTTGAAAAAAAGAATCACGCGCTTCTAGATCATAAGGGCCAGGCCCATAAAGATCCCAGTAAAAATGAACGAATTGGTCCTGAATCTCTGCCTCCTCCGTGTGAACAGTATGGTCACTCGCCTGAATATGGGAAATGCGAGTGGCTTTCCAAAATGGTCTCACCAGATTGGCCAACAATTTACCCGCCTTATTGCCTCACTGGTACAACCAAAACTTATAAACATCAATATGGGCCAGAGCTCGCTCGGTGAAAATAACGTATATTTGTATACACAGGCTCAAGTATTCTGTGCGATTGGCCTCCGAGAGCTGCGCATGCAGGGCACTCCTACACAGACGCAATTGCCGAGTGAGAGACACCAATGCCGCGTCATGTTATCGACGCTGCTTAATCGTATAGGCGATAATCCACCCCCGAAGAAATGCCTTGGCGGCCTCCCAAAAGCACAGTTACTTACCGTAACAGGTGTTATCCAGGGACAGCAGACAGCTATTCTCACATATGGATGACGTCATTCGACGGAGCCCGGATGCGGACGCCTCACAAGCAGACTTGTTTGAAAAAACTCGAAGTTTCAAGTTGCCCGCACCGCGCATGCGCCTTCCCGCCCAGCGTAGGGCGCGTCTCCTCAGTTCAGATAGCTAGCAGATAAGCCAACCAGAGGAGGTGGGTGAGTTGTGAGAATAGATGCCTGCTGTCCCTGGATAACACCTGTTACGGTAAGTAACTGTACTTTATCCCAGGACAAGCAGGCAGGTATTCTCACATATGGGTGACCTCCAAGCTAACCAGAATGGGATGGTGAGAGTGTTGGCAATTTAGGAGAATAAATTTTTTAATACTGTTTGGCCAAACTGTCCATCCCGTCTGGAGAAAGTATCCAGACAATAGTGAGAAGTGAAGGTATGAACTGAGGACCAAGTAGCAGCCCTACAAATTTGCTCAATAGGTGTAGATCTGAGGAAAGCTACTGAAGCTGCCATTGCTCTGACTTTATGGGCTGTGATTTTACTGTGAAGGGGCGATCCAGCCTGGGCATAGCAGAATGAGATACAAGCCGCCATCCAATTGGAGATGGTACGCTTAGAAATAGGATGCCCCAACTTATTAGGATCGAAGGAAACAAAAAGTTGAGGAGCAGTTCTGTGTGGTTTGGTGCATTCCAAGTAGAAGGCCAAAGCACGTTTACATTCCAGAGTATGAAGAGCTGATTCTCCAGGATGAAAATGAGGCTTTGGAAAAAATACTGGAAGGACGATGGATTGGTTGAAATGAAATTCTGAGACCACTTTAGGTAGGAATTTCGGATGAGTACGGAGAACCACTTTGTCATGATGGAACACCGTGAATGGTGGGTCAGTAACTAAAGCTTGCAGCTCATTGACTCGTCGAGCAGAAGTGAGGGCAATGAGAAACACCACTTTCCAAGTGAGATACTTCAGATGAGCCTTATCAATTGGTTCAAATGGAGGCTTCATGAAATGAGTAAGGACAACATTGAGGTCCCAAACCACAGGAGGCAGTTTGAGGGGAGGTTTGACATTGGAAAGTCCTTTCGTGGATCTGGAAACCATCGGATGAGTAGAGGGGGGTTTCCCTTCAATAGGCTGATGGAAAGCCGCAATTGCACTGATATGGACTCGTATAGATGTAGACTTGAGGCCAGAATTGGATAAGTGTAAAAGATAGTCCAAAACAGAAGATAAGGAGGAATGCTGAGGCTCCTTATGATGAAAAAAACACCATGTAGAAAATCTAGTCCACTTTTGGTGATAGCACTGTCTAGTGGTAAGCTTTCGAGAAGCTTCCAAAACGTCTCTTACAGATTGAGAATACAGATGAGGGGTTATATTGAGAGGCACCAGGCTGTCAGGTGTAGAGACTGCAGGTTGGGATGAAGCAGAGATCCCTGACTCTGTGTAAGCAGAGAAGGAAAAACTGGTAGAAGGTATGGCTCCCTGCTGCTGAGTTGAAGTAGAAGGGAGTACCAGGGTTGTCTCGGCCACCGAGGAGCGATTAGAATCATAGTGGCATGATCGTTCTTCAACTTGACCAGAGTCTTGAGAATGAGAGGGAATGGAGGGAATGCGTAGAGGAAGAGATTCGTCCATTCCAGAAGAAAAGCATCTGCCTCGAGGCGGTGAGGAGAGTATATCCTGGAGCAGAACTGAGGCAATTTGTAGTTGTGGGGAGCTGCAAAGAGGTCTATCTGTGGCGTTCCCCACTGAGAAAAAATGTGATGAAGAGGTGAGGAATGGAGAGTCCATTCGTGAGGTTGCAGGAGACGACTCAAGTTGTCCGCCAAGCAATTCTTTGCCTCTTGAATGTAGACAGCTTTGAGGAAGGTGTTGTGGCAGATTGCCCAGTCCCAAACCTCTAGTGCTTCTTGACAAAGGGAGGCAGACCATGTCCCTCCCTGTTTGTTGACATAATACATGGCGACTTGGTTGTCCGTGCGAATGAGGACTATTGTGTCGTGAAGGAGATGTTGAAAAGCATGGAGAGCTTTGAGGATCGCTCTGAGTTCCAACAGATTGATATGACACTGACGATCCGTACTGGTCTAGAGGCCTTGAGTACAGAGACCATCGAGATGAGCGCCCCAAACGTAGGTCGAAGAGTCTGTCACGAGGACCTTCCGATGAGGGGGTGGTTGAAAAAGCAAGCTTCTGGAAAGACTGGAAGAGAGTATCCACCAACTGAGAGACTGCTTCAAAGAAGAAGTGACTGTGATGTGTCGAGAAAGAGGATCGCAAACCTGCGTTCATTGAGATGCCAGGGTCGACTGAGGAATTCTGAGGTGAAGTCTGGCAAAAGGAGTCACGTGTACTGTGGAGGCCATGTGACCCAGAAGTATCATCATATGTCTCGCTGAGATGGAAGAGCGGGAAGACACTGTGTGATAGAGTTGAAGAAGAGCTTCCAGACGTTGTTGCAGAAGAAATGATCTGAGTTGGATAGTGTCCAGAATAGCTCCAATGAATTGTAGAGTCTGTGAGGGCTGAAGTTGAGACTTGGGAAAGTTGATTTCGAATCCCAAACTGTCGTTATAATAGCCCCTTGAGATATGGAATCTTTGATGAGCCAGTCGTCGAGGTAGGGAAATACCTGAAGACCATGATTTTGTAGAGCTGCTGCTACCACTACCAGGCAACTTGGTGAACACTCTGGGAGACGAGGCCAGGCCGAAGGGTAGAACTCTGTATTGATAGTGCAGATTCCCCACCCGAAATCTGAGGTATTGACGGGAGGCCGGATGAATGGGAATATGAGTGTAGGCCTCCTTGAGATCCAGAGAGCATAACCAGTCGTTCTGCTCGAGAAGGGGATAAAGAGAAGCCAGGGATAACATTCAAAATTTTTCTTTGACTAGAAATTTGTTGAGAGCCCTGAGATCCAAAATGGGTCGCAGATTGCCCGTCTTCTTCGGAACAAGGAAGTAACGGGAGTAAAAATCCTTGTTCTGCTGTTCCATGGGAACTGGTTCGATGGCATGGAGATGAAGCAGAACTTGAGCTTTCTGAAGAAGGGCAGTCTGGGATGGATTGGAAGGATATTCTCTTGGAGGAAGCTCTGGTGGAACCTGGGTGAAATGGAGAGATAGCACAGTTACTTTCCGTAACAGGTGTTATCCAGGGACAGCAGGCAGATATTCTTAACGCATGGGTGACGTCACCGACGGAGCCCCGGTACGGACCTTTTTAACTAGAAAGTTCTAGGTGGCCGCACCGCGCATGCGCGAGTGCCTTCCCGCCCGACGAAGGAGAGCGTGGTCCCCAGTTAGGATAAGCCAGCTAAGAAGCCAACCCGGGGAGGAGGGTGGGACGTAAGAATATCTGCCTGCTGTCCCTGGATAACACCTGTTACGGTAAGTAACTGTGCTTTATCCCAGGACAAGCAGGCAGCATATTCTTAAGGCATGGGTGACCTCCAAGCTAACAGAGAGGGAGGAGGGATGGTTGGCCATTAGGAAAATAAATTTTGCAACACAGATTGGCCGAAGTGTCCATCCCGTCTGGAGAAGGCATCCAGGCAGTAGTGAGTAGTGAACGTGTGAACTGAGGACCAAGTGGCAGCCTTGCAGATTTCCTCGATGGGCGTGGAACGGAGGAAAGCCACAGAAGCAGCCATAGCTCTGACCCTGTGGGCCGTGACAGCACCTTCCAGTGAGAGACCGGCCCGAGCATAACAGAACGCAATACAGGCAGCAAGCCAGTTGGAAAGCGTCCGTTTAGAGACAGGACGACCTAGACGGTTAGGATCGAAGGTCAGAAAGAGCTGAGGGGACGAGCGGTGAGCCCTGGTACGGTCAAGGTAGTATGCAAGGGCACGCTTACAATCCAGCGTGTGCAACGCCTGTTCCCCAGGATGAGAATGGGGTTTAGGGAAAAAGACAGGCAACACAATGGACTGGTTGAGGTGAAAAGCCGAGACCACCTTGGGAAGGAATTTAGGATGGGTACGCAGAACCACCTTGTCATGGTGAAAAACAGTGAACGGTGGATCGGCGACCAGTGCATGCATCTCACTAACCCTCCTGGCAGAGGTGATGGCAATGAGGAAAAGCACCTTCCATGTTAGAAGTTTGAGCGAAGTTGTGGCAAGCGGCTCAAAAGGAGGTTTCATGAGGGCAGGTAAAACCACATTCAGGTCCCAGACGACAGGAGGAGGCTTCAGAGGTGGTTTGACATTGAAGAGGCCTCTCATGAACCAGGAAACCAGTGGATAAGCGGTGAGAGGTTTTCCGAGGATAGGCTCAGGAAACGCAGTGATGGCACTAAGGTGGATTCTGATTGAGGTAGACTTGAGGCCAGCGTCGGACAGGGAAAGCAAATAGTCCAGTACAGTTTCCACCGCCAAAGAGGTGGGATCGTGATGATGCAGTAGACACCAAGAGGAGAACCTGGTCCACTTCTGATTGTAACATTGAAGGGTGGCCGGTTTCCTAGAGGCATCCAAAATGCGACGGACGGGCTGAGACAGATTCTCTGGAGAGGTTAGCCCGAGAGAAACCAAGCTGTCAGGTGGAGCAAAGACAGATTG
This sequence comes from Geotrypetes seraphini, assembly GCF_902459505.1. NCBI lineage: Eukaryota > Metazoa > Chordata > Amphibia > Gymnophiona > Dermophiidae > Geotrypetes > Geotrypetes seraphini. Next base: position 189,789,781 of record NC_047090.1, on the reverse strand, counting down.
GGATGTAGTAGAGACTGATGCTGCTGCGTAAGTAGAGTAGGAAACATAGGAAGAGGAATGGGCTCCCTGGAGCTGAGCTGAAGCAGGAGGGAGAACCAGTGTTGGCGAGGCCACTGAGGAGCGATGAGAATCAAGGTGGCCCTGTCCCTGCGGAGTTTGGATAACGTCCGCAACATCAGAGGTAGAGGAGGAAAGGCATAGAGGAACCGAACCGTCCAGTCGAGCAGGAATGCGTCTGGGGTCAGACGATGAGGAGAGAAGAGTCTGGAACAGAACTGGGGCAGCTGATGGTTGTGAGGAGCTGCAAAGAGGTCCACCTGCGGAGTGCCCCAGCGAGCAAAGATGGAGTGGAGTGTTGGGGGGTCCAGAGTCCACTCGTGAGGTTGAAGGATGCGGCTGAGATTGTCGGCCAGGGAGTTCTGTTCGCCCTGGATATAGACAGCCTTGAGGAAGAGACTGTGGGCCGTGGCCCAGGTCCATATTCGGATGGACTCCTGACAGAGGAGGGGAGATCCGGTGCCGCCTTGCTTGTTTATGTAGTACATGGCGACTTGATTGCCTGTGCACAGGAGAAGAACCTGAGGGTAGAGAAGGTGCTGGAAGGCCTTGAGAGCATAGAACATGACTCTGAGTTCCAGGAAATTGATATGATGTTGACGCTCCTGAGGGGTCCAGAGTCCCTGGGTGCGTAGATATCCCAGGTGAGCTTCCCACGCATAGGGGGAGGCATCCGTGGTTATGATCATGGAGTGAGGGGGTAGATGGAAGAGGAGACCCCTGGAAAGATTGGAGGAGTTCAACCACCATTGAAGAGATTGCTGAAGAGACGATGTCACAGAGATGGGATGAGAAAGAGGATCCGTGGTCTGTGACCATTGGTTGGCTAGAGTCCACAGAGGTGTCCTGAGGTGGAGTCGAGCCAGAGGAAGTACATGGACCGTCGAGGCCATGTGGCCCAAGAGGACCATCATCTGTCGAGCTGGGATGGTTTGATGAAGGAGCACCTGACGACAGAGGTGGAGCAGGGTCCGGTGTCGGTCGGAGGGGAGAAACGCCCTCATCAGAGTGGTGTCGAGAACTGCTCCGATGAACTGAAGTCGTTGTGTGGGAAGCAGATGCGACTTGGGGTAGTTGATCTCGGACCCCAAGAGATGGAGGAAAGAGATGGTGTGATGAGTGGCTTGCAGCACAAGTGGAGACGTAGTTGCTTTCACCAACCAATCGTCCAAGTAGGGGAACACCTGGAGGTTGTGAGACCTGAGGAAGGCCGCCACCACAATAAGGCACTTGGTGAACACCCTGGGCGATGATGCGAGGCCAAAGGGTAGTACCTTGTACTGATAGTGGCGGTGCTGAACCTGAAAGCGGAGGTAGCGCCGTGAATTCAGATTGATGGGGATGTGAGTGTAGGCCTCTTTGAGGTCCAGGGAACATAGCCAGTCGTGTTGAGAGAGAAGAGGGTAAAGCGTGGCCAGGGAGAGCATTCTGAACTTCTCTTTGACCAAACACTTGTTGAGGTCATACATAGTAGATGACGGCAGATAAAGACCCGAATGGTTCATCCAGTCTGCCCAACCTGATTCAATTTAAATTTTTTTTTATTTTTATTTTTTTCTTCTTAGCTATTTCTGGGCGAGAATCCAAAGCTTTACCCGGTACTGTGCTTGGGTTCCAACAGGTCCCTGAGATCGAGGATGGGACGGAGGTCTCCTGTCTTCTTGGGAACCAGGAAGTAGCGGGAGTAGAATCCCTGACCCCTTTGGTCCGGAGGTACCTCTTCGATGGCATTGAGAAGAAGGAGGGATTGAACCTCCCTTAGGAGGAGGGGGGTTTGGGAGGAGTGAGAAGCAGACTCTACGGGAGGATTGTCTGGTGGAAGAGTCTGGAAGTTGAGAGAGTAGCCGAAGTTTGATGTTGTTGCCGAGGTCGGCGCAGCTGCTGTTGAGGCGGGTTGAGAGGTCTGGCCGAGAACCTGCGCTGGTAGGAAGACTGTTGCCTGTAGGTGCGAGCAGGTGGAGTCTTCTTTTTAGGTTTGATCAGAGTGTCCCACCTGGTCTCATGTGCGGAGAGTTTCTGGGTTGTGGAGTCCAGGGACTCTCCGAAGAGTTCATCACCCAGACAAGGTGCGTTTGCCAGGCGGTCCTGGTAGTTAATGTCTAGGTCAGAGACTCTCAGCCATGCCAAACGGCGCATAGCCACCGCCATGGCAGAAGCGCGAGAGGTCAGCTCAAATGAGTCGTAGATGGAGCGAACCATGAATTTCCTGAGTTGGAGGAGGCTGGAAATATGCATGCGGTAGGGGCATTTTGTGCTTCGGTTGTTGCGGAGGCGGCGTTTGCTTCCCACCCAGATTGAGGATTGCTTTGCTACATCCCATTGGTCTCTGGATTCATCTGCTGCTGTTGCTAGGGAAGGAAAAATTATGTTCTTACCTGTTAATTTTCTTTCCCTTAGACGCAGCAGATGAATCCAGAGCCCCACCCTTTCTGGATATTGTCTCTCGGTTTTTTCTTTTGCAACTTTCGCAGTTTGTTATTATGGCAGGTTGTTTTCTGTATTATTGCATTTTGAGATTTGTTATGGGAAAGAAGTTTTTTACATGCTATGCCTATTGATGGTTACGGATGCTTGGGCAAGGAGCTATACTAGATAAACAGGAGGAGTGCCAGCCAATAGGACCACCTGTTAATCAGTTTCTCTATCTCCACCTGCTGGTAGATGTGAGCTATCCCATTGGTCTCTGGATTCATCTGCTGCTGTTGCTAGGGAAACACTGATAAGTCTGACAAATAAGATATGTAGGTAAGCTTCCATTAAGAAATAACATGATATATGGGAATTTTATTGGGGAGACCTATACTGGTTACACCACTAGGCATGCTATTTAGGAAGATAAACCCTATGGTCTTTTTAGTACGGGGGTCAACTACTTTTAAGTGAAGTCTGCGTTGAGGGGAAAATGGATCCTGCAGTATTGGATACAGGAAAATGCATCTCTGGAAGTTTGGAATACATGCCTTACTTAGGCCCAGATGCTCTAAAATCATCGTTAAAATCCTGTGGGTTGCAGTGGGGCCAGTAAATAGTCCAATTTGAAAACGATGATTTGATGTTGGAGTTTTATAGCCTAACTGGTGGTTTTTGTCTGAGTTGGATGTTGAGTTTTACCCCAGTTCCTCTATTGTTGAAGGTGTTTCTTGGAGGTCTGCCATAATCCCATCTGATCAGTCGTTGGAGAAAGCGATAGATATATGTGCAGAGCTGGCAAGGGAAGCCCCCAAACAGCTGAGTGGCAGGGGAAGCCCTGAAGCAGCCTCCTGCTGTTCGGCTGTTTAGGGCAAGAAGAGTAGTTTTTGGTTTTTTTTAATGGGCACATGTGTTTGATGCGCATGTGTTACACATAGACATCTGTGCCCATTAAAAAAAAAAAAGAAGTCATGCCAGGAACCCCCCCTTACCCCCCCCCCGACTACGGCCCACACCCCTGAACTTAAAAACAAAAGTTGACAGGAGGGAAGCCCATTCCCTCCTACTTTGGCCAGCTGGACTCCCCACAATCCTGACCTCCCCTTCCATCTTTAAATTGAAGATAGGCAGGAGGGATGCCCACTCCCTCCTACTGGCAGACACGTCTCTTCAAAATGGCAGGCCTTCCCCTTTCTGGAGCATCCTGGGATGCACTAGGAAGGACCTAAGACTCTGATTGGCTCAGACATCTAAGAGGCGTTAAAAAAACAGTGCTTCATTTTGTGCATCATGTAGGCATCGATCGAAGTGTTCATTTTAATATTGATGAGCTTGTTGTAATGTATTTATATACAATTATTGGAGGCTGCTACAAACCACAGAAAAGACCGTGATTTGCCATTTTCTGCACTGATAGTTGAAATACTTCGATGCTAAATTGGTTTAGTGACAAACAAGTGCATGATGAGTTTTGTGAATCTGGCACTTAGAAAGATAAGAAAATATTTTGGTCTGTTTGGGTGCCAAATATTGCCTCACAGAGAATGAAGCATGCTATTAAATTATCTAGATTCAAAGCCAAATTTCCAAATTTATTTGTCTTACTATCCCACACCAAGAGTAAAAACCTTCTGGGTGGCTTACAATCTAAGATCAATTACAACAGAAATAAGGTTAAAAGCAGAACTACATTTGTTATAGGAAAGTAGGAAGGAAAATACAATATTTGTAGTACAGTCCACCTGCCCATTTCTAGTCTGAGGGAAGGAGTTTTGAGAGAAAGAGAGAGGGATTTATTCATTCATTCATTCAATTTTTTTAGCCCATCCTCCCAAAGGAGCTCACAACAGCTTACAAATCAGGAACTTCAGCATTTTCCCCATCTGTCCCAGTGGGCTCACAGTCTATCTAATGTACCTGGGGCAGTGGAGGATTAAGTGACTTACCTAGGGTCACAAGGAGCAATGCGGTGCTGAGGCTGTAGCTGTAACTATGCCATTCTCTCCTCAAATTAGACATGTTAAGTAAAGCAGAAAGCCATACACACAAAGGCCTCACTACATAAGAACATAAGAACATAAGCAGTGCCTCCGCCGGGTCAGACCACAGGTCCATCCTGCCCAGCAGTCCGCTCCCACGGCGGCCCAAAACAGGTCAAGACCTGTCTGAATCATCAGAAGGGGCTCCCTTGCCACCTTGGTTTCCCATTTAAGTCCTGCCTTCCTATCGAAGTCCTAGCCCTCCGGTCTTGCACATGCACGACCAGGTTAGTTTATACTCATTACCTGATTAACTTCCTATACTTGTGTTACATCCCAGCTCCTCCCTCAGTATCCCACGATCCCTTTATCCCTCAGGAATCCATCCAATCCCTGTTTGAATCCTTGTACCGTATTCTGCCTGATCACTTCCTCCGGTAGCGCATTCCAAGTGTCCACGACCCTTTGGGTGAAAAAAAACTTCCTTGCATTTGTTTTGAACCTATCTCCCTTCAGTTTCTCCGAATGCCCCCTTGTACCTGTTGTCCCCTTCAGTCTGAAGAATCTGTCCCTATCCACCTTCTCTATGCCCCTCATGATCTTGAAGGTCTCTATCATATCTCCCCTGAGCCTCCTTTTCTCCAGAGAGAAGAGCCCCAGCCTATCCAGCCTCTCGGCGTATGAGCAGTGTTCCAGCCCTCTTACCAATTTCGTTGCTCTCCTTTGGACTCTCTCAAGTACCGCCATGTCCTTCTTGAGGTGCGGCGACCAATACTGAACGCAGTATTCCAGATGTGGACGCACCATCGCTCGATACAATGGCATGATGACTTCCCGTGTTCTGGTTGCTATGCCCTTCTTTATGATGCCCAGCATCCTGTTGGCTTTTTTCGAGGCTGCTGCGCACTGTGCAGATGGCTTCAGTGATGCATCCACCAGCACACCCAAGTCTCTCTCGAGTCTGCTGTCTCCCAACAATACCCCCCCTAATTTGTAGCTGAACAACGGGTTCTTTTTCCCTATATGCATGACCTTGCATTTGTCCACGTTGAAGCGCATTTGCCATTTGTTTGCCCAGTCTTCCAGTTTGTCCAGGTCCCTTTGTAGGTCCTCACACTCCTCCCTGGTCGTAACTCTGCCGCACAGTTTGGTATCGTCTGCGAATTTTATAACCTCACACTTTGCCTCCTTTTCCAGGTCATTGATGAATATGTTAAAGAGTAAAGGCCCCAGCACCGATCCCTGTGGCACACCGCTCGTGACTCCCCGCCAGTCAGAATATTGACCCTTTACTCCAACCCTCTGCAGTCTTCCCGACAACCAGTGCTTGATCCATGTAAGATCCATGTAAGATGTAAGATTCTTCTTCTGAAGAGAATTGTGGTCCAAGATGGTGTGTACTGTTCGAAGGAGCATAAAGAGGAAAAACCCTGACAGGTTACCTCAAGAGATGTGTTTAGCAAAAGATAATTGAGTACTGAACCAAACACCAAGATATCAGAAAGAGGTTATAGGATGGATAGGTATGCCAAAAAGTGCTGGGGGCAGGCATCCTCCTCTGCCACTGGCACCCGGTCTATCCTTGTGTGACAAGCATGTGCAAACAAGGCCTTGCCGCCCAAAGAAGCCATGAAGAGTAGCCTGCTCAATGTTGCTTTAGAGGCCGAATCACCAGACCATTAGTGGAGTCAAACCATCCTGTTTATTAATTGTTCTCTTATATATGTTGATGTTTAGTTTAATACTCAATTATCTTTTGCTAAACACATCTCTTGAGGTAACCTGTCAGGGTTTCTCCTCTTTATGCTCCTTTGTACAGTACACACCATCATGGACCACAATTCTCTTAAGATCTCGTGCATAGATTACTGCAATATGTATATGCTGGCCTTCCACAGACCCAAATAAAGCCTCCAAAGTGTGCAGCATACTTCCTGCTAAATGCCAAGTGTTACGATCGCATTCCCCTTTACTTTATCAGTTACATTGGCTTCCAGTCAAATACCATATTCTTTTCAAGGTTCTCATGCTGGCATACCATGCTTATTAGTCCAGTGTTCCCACATACCTTTCAACCCTTATGATTCACTAAAAATCTTCCCATACTCTTCGTTCCTCGATACTAATCATCTTGTTCTTCCCAATCCAGCTTAAGCTCCTTAAGAACATCCTCAATGAAAAAGAGTCTGTGAACCATAGGATCATCCCCCAAATCCAGATTCGCCGGGCGACTGAGCTGACTAGTCCAGGCAATGGTATCAGCCAGATCTAAAATGGATGCAGTATCAGAAGACTGCAGATGCATCACATCTGAATGGAAACTGACACAATCAAGGTCAGTCTTCTCCCTAGCGTGTTTTAGCAGGGCGCTCTGCCCGGCTAATTTAGGTGAGCGCCCAGCCGTCATTTTGCAGATGCAGAGACCGCGCCAGACCAGTTCCCAGATCTGACATCTGGCATGCGACTTGTCGATGGTTCGCAAATGAATTTTCAAGCGCCTGCTTCTTCCGGTTTGCCTGCACTATGTACTTGAAGGTGAACAGATCTTTCCTGCCTGAACCGCATCTTCAGCTGCACTTAATTCAGCACACAAACTTCGGATAATGTCTGTTCTTCTGCGCATGCTCAGATCAGGTCTAACTGAGCATGAGCAGAAGAACCAGCATTAGCAACCAAAGCAAGCCTGCTGAATTAAGTGCTGCAGTGCTGCTACAAGGATTTTCCGTGAATCACGCCACTAACTTAACAGGTCGATGTTACAAACACTAAGGGCGGGGAAGGGGTAATTTGCCTAGCGCTCCAAGGGGTTGTATTTCGATTGGTCCAACGCCTTGGCGCGCTATGCAAATGTCCCTACTCCTTCACCATGAGCAGGGAGGGGTAATTTGTATAGCGTTTGTAACTTCAACCTATTAAAACATTTGCGCCCACGCTCCAAAGGACCGCCCCTTCAAAGTTGGAACTTTTGTTTCCCGCTGTGCTGAGGGACGGGGCAGAAAGTTTTGGGCGGGTTAGTTGATGGTTCTAACTTCCTTCTGTGCTTTCAGCAGGGTGTTTTTGGAGAGAAAAAAAGTTGCAAGCTCTTTCGAGCAGAGACTATTTTCTTACTTTTAACTCTGTGCAGCCTGTGTTGTCTGGTAGACCTATAGAAATATTTAATAGCAGTAGGTTGTCCAGAAGGGGGGGAAAAAAGTCCAGGGCCAGACTTGGCTGTGCTTTTCCCTCTTTGTGACTCTGTGCAGCGCTGAGTATATCTGAGAGCGCTATAGAAATATTTAATAGCAGTAGGTCCTCCAGAAAGGGGGGGAAAAAGGTCTAGGGCCAGACTTGGCTGTGCCTTTCCCTCTTCTTTCATCACAGAGTGTTTGGGGCAGTTTAAGCCCAGAAGAGCAAAAAATAAAAATCCTTGTATCACTCACTGGTTCCTGTTAAAGTGACCCATCTGCCATTCCTTTTTTTGTTCATATCTTGCCCTGCCGTAGTGTAAGTGTGCACTGAATATCCAATAGGCTCCCATGTTACCACTCAAAAGTCTTATTCATAGGTACTATTCATTTTACCAACATGAGTAAAAAAAATTGTTCAGAAAACAACACTGCTCAGTTATTTCAGAAAAGAGATGCCACAAACCAATGAAGGTGCAGCGTCAACTGCTGATGTGGCAATTTCAGACAAAGACATTGCAGAGGCTGGTCCATCAGGGGAAATCTTTTCAGCACATACTTTGCCAATTGATAAATCTAAGCACCGCTTATCCGACATAAACAAACAATGGTTTAAAGATTTTGATTGGCTAATGGTCAAAGAAAATGGTATGTGGTGCTCATTGTGCATGAAATATTCAAACAAACACCTCCCAAGGAGGGAGTTACCATGGGTAAATGTGCCATGCACAAGAATTCGAAAAGAAAGCTTGCTGGACCAAGAAAAAAGTAAAACACACATTGAGTCTTCTTCTGACCTTTTAGGAAAGCGTGTACTAGAGCAAACTGGAATCGGTCAAATAGAAAGATCTGTATCTATGTTAAATAACTTACAGAGAGATGCCTTTGTGGGAGTTTTAAGATTCATGTATTGGTTGGCAAAAAATGAGTTGCCACATACAATGTTGTTTGAAAAGCTGTTGGAACACTGTAAAGAAATGGGTTGTTCCTTTTTACAACATCTCAATGTTGGTAAAAATGCACATTACACCTCAGAAAGAATAATGCAAGAGCTTAGCATCAGAAATAAAGCATCAGAAATAAAGTCTAACATACTGAAAAATATGCACGCTGAAAATTTTTTCAGTATTCTGTGTGATGAAACCACAGACATCTCAGTTGTAAAACAATTAATTATTTACATTAAATATGTTTGCCAGGTCACTAAACAGGTCAGAATTAGTTTTGTATCAACCCGCAATATGAGTGATGGCAAAGCGGAGACTATAACCAACACACTGAGTGAGACTATGGACATACTAGGCTTGAAAACTGCTAATCTGGTTGGACTAGGGTCAGATGGAGTGGCTGTTATGATTGGGAAACAGAAAGGTGTGGCAAAACTGCTTAAAGATAAAATATCTGGACTCTTGGTCAACTGCCACTGTGTAGACCATCGATTGGCCCTTGCAAGTGCCCAAGCAGCAGCTGCCGTACCTCATTTAGGGGGTACTTGGCGTGAAGAAGTTGAGAAACACTGTGCTAGATGGCCAAAAATGGCATCAAAGCAGTGAACAAAAAGCAGAAACACAGTGGTACAGCAGCTAACAAAGAATACTACAAAAACAAATACATAAAACCCTATGCACATATTTAACTCCCCCCCCCCTCAAAAAAAAAAAAAAAAGGTCAAGCACAGCAGAGATCTAAGCTAATCAGAAAGAAAGTTTCTTTTATCAAATCAGCCTCTTAAAACATCCAACAAATAAATCAGTCTCTGTTTCCTTAAGTTACCTAAAGCCAAATTGGTAGTTATCAAAATTTGAAATGATCAACTTGACTTTCTTGATACACGTACAACCTTTTCAACAACTTTTGCTAGAAATGGTAGATGAGAGAGAGAGAGAGAGAGAGAAATATTAGCCTGTAAAATTAGCAATAAGGAACTAGAAGATTCCCTTTCTTGTATATTATTCTATGATTCGCCGAAAAGTTGGCCAAAAGTTACGAATTTGTCCTACATAACTCAATCACTTCATCACATAATTTAATTGCAGGAGACATAAACTTACATTTAGATGAAGTGGACAATCCAGAAGCGAAAGACTTTAAAAACTTTCTATCTCTACTTAATTACAATTTCCCTTTACCCACACAAACACATGAAAAAGGCCATCATTTAGATGTGGTAGCAATGTCCACAAAGGAGATCCTAGACCCTTCCATCTCTCTTTTGGACGGTACTTGGTGTCACAGTCTGACCATTTCACTTATTATATCAATCTAATCTGGACTCAGCTAAAATCTAAGACACATCCACGGACAAAAAGAGAACACTTTACAAGGGGCCACATCAATCAAGAGGAATATTGGTCACAATTCTCGAAACTAATGCTATCATAACCCTCGTCCACTCACTGGCCATCTCTCATCTAGACTACTGTAATTCCCTATATAATGGACTTCCCCAAAAAGAACTATTCAAAACACAGCAATCAAACTTATCCATAAAGTAGGGAAATATGATTACTTTACTCCTCTTCTGAAGGAAGCCCACTGGTTACCCAACACGCACCGTATCACTTATAAAACCTTAATGCTGGTCTTTAAAATTAAACTCTCGCATCTTCCATCTTTTCTCGACAAACTCATCATCCCTCTCTGCTCTTCTCGGACCCTTAGATCAGCAGATCAGAACTTACTGACCATCCCTTCCATCAAAGAATTCTACTACACTAGGAAAACTAACTTCTCCATAGTTGCTCCAACTTTATGGAACATCATGCCATCTCAACTCTGTTATGAAAATCTTCAACAAATTCAAGACTAAACTAAAAACATTCTTATTTCAAGATGCATACCACAACTTTTAAATACCTCCTCTCCTAAAGCTAGCAAAATCATCTCAACCGCTTTTATGAAGCGATCTCCATTCCTGATGTTATATTCCCCCTCCTCCCTTTTCTTTTAAAATTTGTTTTTAATAATGTAATTATTGACCCTCCCTTCCCCTTATTACCCTCAAGTTCATGTTAGTATTTGTTAAATTGTCTTTTTAATGTTCACTCTTCCCCTTTATATAATTATTATTTTGCCTTTTATTTTATTTTTTTAGCATTGTAAACCGGCCAGATACATGCTGGTCGGTATATTAAAAATAATAAAACTTGAAACTTGAAACAAGCGAAGATATAAGAAGGAGTTGTTTTCTATGATCACTGGATGAAAACTAGCACATCCATTTTAGATAAAATTGCCCCTAAACGAAATAGTAAAAGCTGCTCAAATAAATACAACAAATGGTTTGACATTGAACTCCTAACAATAAAACAATCAGTAAGATGATTAGAAAGAATCTGGAAAACTGTCAGACAGGAACAACTGGAGATCCAACATAAAACTCTACAAACAGATAAAAGAAAAACATAAAACTTTTTACTCATCCAAAATTAACTCATCTAATACTAGCTCAAAAGGAGCTAATACAAAAGAACTGTTCAACATAGTTATAAATTTATTTGACACCAAACGTTACACTCCACCCATGATTTGGAGTTCCTTCCACAATTTAGAATGGAATAACTACATCAAGTTACTTAACAAATACTCTAAATCAGTGTTCTTCAACCACCGGTCCATGGACCAGTGCCGGTCCACAGAAGTTTCCTGCCGGTCCACAGGGCCAGCACGTGCATCAGGCCCAAAACAGTGTTCTTCAACCGCCGGTCCACGGTGCGATCGATGCGGCGTTATCTTCGAGCCTAACTGATTCAGTGCACAAAGCCACGGGTAGTGACTCCTACGGGCATCCTGCGCCTGAACCGGAAGCCTTCTCTCTGACGTTGCAATGTCAGAGGGTAGGCTTCCAGATGAGGCACGGGACGTGCAAGGTGCAATTAGTACTATTATGGGGGCGGGGTCTGGAGTGGAGATTGGGTAGAGATGGGTGGGGTCTGGTCCATGACTTAGCCCAGTGTTCTTCAACCGCCAGTCCACGGACCGGTGCCGGTCCACAGAATAATTATTTTATTTCTGCCGGTCCATAGGTGTAAAAAGGATGAAAACCACTGCTCTAAATCATACTGTGTCCTGGACTCATGTCCCCTAGAAATTATGAAAGCAGCTCCATTAGACTTTAAACTATCTCTGTTGAATAATTTAACCAATAATCTAAACCAGGGGTGCCCACACTTTTTGGGCTTGCGAGCTACTTTTAAAATGACCAAGTCAAAATGATCTACCAACAATAAAATTTTAAAAAAACACAACGCAAACTGTACGCATAGAATTGTTAATTATCATTCCTATTCCGGGGTTTTTTCAAAGAGGTCAAAGCAGATGACTCTATGCACTGTCACCTCCGTAACAATCATACAAAAATAGACAAATACCCACCCCCTCCCTTTTTACTAAACCACGATAACAGTTTATAGCGCAGGGAGCTGCGCTGAATGTCCAGCGCTGCTCTCGACGCTCATAGGCTCCCTGCGCTAAAAACCTCTATTGCGGTTTAGTAAAAGGGGACCATATTGTAAAATATAGAGAGCAGATATAAATTCAGACACATTTTGATCACTAAATTTAAAATAAAATCATTTTTCCTACCTTGTCTGGTGATTTCATGAGTCTCTGGTTGCACTTTCTTCTTCTGACTGTGTATCCAATCTTTCTTCCCTTCTTTTAGCCTGTATGCTTCCTCTCCTCCTGACCTCATTCCCCCCCCCAACGTTTTCTTCTTCTCTCCCTGCCCTCTCTTTCTTTCTCTCTTCATGCCCCCTTTCTTTTTTTTCTGTTTCTCTTCTTTCCTTATGTCTCCCTGCCTGCCCTCTTTCTCCCTCCCTGCCCTCCTCCAAGCCACTGTCACTGCCGCTGCCATCGGACAGGCCCCCAAAGCCGCCCGCCAAGCTCTCCTTGCTTCGGGTCCACCAGCATTCCTCTCCCTGACGTCAATGCTGATATTTAGAGCCAGCATCTAATTGAAGGTCCAAGTCAGCAGCCATCTGACGAAGAAAAGAAGACAAAGATAATTGATCTGCTGATGCTTTGCCTCGAGAGGGACTTGAGGACCTCGAGGCAGCCTGGGTTGAAGATGAAGCTTCGGCAGGAAAATAGTCAAAAGAATAAGGAGTCGTGGACGAAGCAATAGAAGCCGCTGAGTCCTCGAGGTCTGGAAGCGGAGACCTCGATTGAGGAGTTAGAGGTCTAGTAGAGCTGGAAGGTGTTGATTGAGGCTTAGTTGAAGAAGGATGTTCCTTAGAAGAAGAGCTATGCCTGCAGATATGCCTCGAAGAAGGCCTCGATCGACGATGAGAGTGGTGCCTGGAAGCAGGTCTCGAGGATCGAGGAGACTTGGCCCCGGAGATGGAAGCAGACGTTGCCACCAAGGAATGGATGGGGCTAGAAGCTGTAGATTGAAGCTTGGTCGAGGAATCTCGAGGCTCTCCCAAGGACTCTGCTCCTTTTATGGAGTGTGAGGATTCCTTTCGAGGCACTTGCAAAGAATCTACTCCTTGCTTCGAGTGCATAGATGCCAGACCAGACACTCGCAGAGACTCTGCTCCCTGCATAGACTGTGTAGCTTCAGCCGGAGGCATAGGAAGAGGATCGACCTCATGGTTGTCTGCAGAATGCCCAGGCTGGATTAGAGAAGTTAGCTTCGGTTCCATATTAGTTAGGAATTAAATGAACTGCTTCTCTAACATGGTCTGGAAAGAAGCCGGCAAGGATGGATCCGCGTCTGAAACCGGACCACCTGCTTTGGCTGGAGGTTTCAAAGTGGCAGTGGAAATGTGCTTCGACTTGAAGTCTTAGCAACCTTGATGACCACCGCTGGAACTTTCTGCTGAGCTATCTGACATGAGGAACTAGGAGAAGATACAGCAGGTGTACTCGAAGCAAGAGCCGCTGCAAACGAGGAAGGCTTGATGATGCTCGAGATCAGAGTCGTGGAGGCAGAAGTACCCTCGATAGAAGGTGGACCCGAGGCCGCTTTCGAAGATGAGGGTGTGACTGAAGAGTCCATCTCGAAAAGCTTCTCCACTAAAATTTGATGACGTTTACGGGCACGAGGTTGAAGAGTAGCACAGCGCTCACACGACTTCGGTTGATGGCCCGGCCCAAGGCAGTTGAGGCACCAACGGTGTGGGTCCGTGAGGGAAATCGCAAGCTGGCACTGGCTACACTTCTTGAAGCCTGTTGCTGGCTGGGAAATAGAAGGAAAAATAGCCGCCGCAAAGTCGAAGCCCCTGGGCTGCGGCCGGGCGGCCTGCCCCTCCAGGCGACTGGAAGAAAGGAAATTAAAAAAAACAAACAAACTAGAAATAACAGAAACAAAAAAACACAGCAACTCGTGAAGAAAACTAACACAAACCGCGGTGAGAGAAGGCACGAAGTAAGAAAGTTAAACGCAGAGAGTCAAAGACAGACTTCTCGGCTCTGTGGAAAACTGAGAAGACTCGCCCTACGCTGGGCGGGAAGGCGCATGCGTGGTGCGGCTGTCTCGAAACTTCTGAGTTTCTACAAGCAAGTCTGATTGCGAGGCTTCCGCATCCGGGTTCCGTCGATGACATCACCCATATGTGAGAATAGGCTGCCTGTTTCTCCTGGGATAATGCAGCGGTTAGGCTACTTTGTGGACTGAAGAAGTTTGATCATATAACACCTTCCTATCGACTTCTACACTGGCTGCCGATGGAGGGTGAAATTCAAGCTTGGTTGTTTTTGCTTCAAGGTACTTTACGGCTTAGCCCCTAAATATATAACAGACCTTTTCTCCTTCACAACCAACAGACAGGAGAATCTCACATCTGAACTTTGTTTCTCCATCGGTTAGAGGTTGCAAATTTAAAAGTCATCACCAACATCTTTTCTCACATCAAGCAGTATTATGGAGTAAAGATCTGGAACAACTACTTATGCTTACTACTTATAGGGAATTCAGGGAACGCCTAAAAACACATCTGTTCTTGAAGTACTTAGGTAACTGATCTATACAATCTTAGTCCACAACAAATGATCTTTAGAACTGTTAATCACTAACTCTGAGCTTTGTTTATTCCACTCAATCTGTAACATCTTTTAATCATTGTAAACCGCATAGACCTTCATGGTCCTGCGGTATATAAACTGTTATTATTATTATTATTTCCTATAATCAGAGGATCTGATGCTGGATTATTTTTTTGAGTAATAGTCTTAACAGCAGCTTTCTTCCAAGTTTCAGGTAATTTTGCCTCAGAGACAAAAAAAAAAAAAAAGCTACACAAATTTAGGAGAAACCCCAATTAGAGAATTGGGATTGTATTGAACAAGACTATGAACTGAAATTTCGTACACATGGGAGCTAAAAAGCAGGTGATGCGTCTAAACTCGGAACCGCTGAGTGGTATTTGAAATGGTGGATGCTCTCTTCAGCTAGATTAATTAGAAAAGAGCCGACAAGACATTCCTTTCAGGAGTGACAACATCTAGACACACACAAAGCCCAGTACATATTATGTGTTTAGGCCATCTTATCTGGGCAGACCTGCATGCTCAGTAGGGCAAGAGTTGAAAAGGAAATTAAGTCTCTCCCTACTCTGGATAAGGCTGTGTTTCAGCACCAGTTGCTCAGGAAGCCACAGATAGATGAATGAAAGGTCTCCTCTCCTCCTATTTTTTTTAACTTGAAGTTGACTGTTGCAGCCTCCTGAGTATATGAACACTTCCCTACCTGAGGCACAAAACAGTCCCCAAAACTCCAAATATTGGGAGGATGGAGGGAGGATCCTAGGACTTCTAAGGTGTTAACACCCCGTGGCTCCACTATGGATGGAAAATTATCCTCAGCCACTACCCTTAATCCTAGAACAAGGTAATTACACATCTTCTTCATTATTCATGAGCGAATAGGGAAATACCATGAATATCCGGCTCTGACCCACACCCGCCTCCCCCCGGCATCCCGGCCTTACCTGGTGGTCTAGCGGGCTTTCGGGGCAGGAGCAATCTTCCTACGCTCCTGCCCCATGTAGATCGCCAATAGGAAATGGCTGTAGGGAGTTCCCGTCATAGTCTCGAGAGACTACGGGAGCTCACGGCAGCCATTTCCTATTGGCGATCTGCACTGGGCAGGAGTGTAGGAAAATCGCTCCTGCTCCGAAAGCCCGCTAGACCACCAGGTAAGGCCGGAATGCCGGGAAGAAGGCAAAAATATGAGGGGTTTTCTTCCCTCTCCCCCCCCCAAAAAAATCATGATTATGTGAAATCACGAGAGGGGAAACCGCGAATGGGGAGGGGGAAGTGTAAATACATTTTTTAAATAAAGTTCCTCACAGAAATTCAAATCCTATCACACCAAACCCAGGCTGCATAGGATAGCTTGTCCTTCCACCTGTGGGACACCAAGAAATACTAATTGGCCACTGGGAGATAATGGTTATTGTGGATGGGCAGACTAGATGGGCCATTTGGCCTTTATCTGTTATCATGTTTCTATGTATGACCTGGTGTTTTTCCCTTTTTATGTGCTTTCCGATCTAAATTATAGTTCTGCCTTCTTTCCTTCCCTAAAAGTATGTCATGAGTAATGTCTGTTTGTATGTCTCAAAGAATATTTTATTACTACTGTAAATCGTTAAGAAATTTTTTATAAGTGTTTTTATCAAATTTTAATTAAACTTGGAAACTTTGTGTGTGATCATTGGAGTAAGATTGTGAAGAGATACAGGTACTTGGTGTATTATTGGAAGCCAAACTATCTTTTAAAGCTCAAGTTTCAAGAGTTGTCCAGATTGTGTATTTAGCCATACAAAAGTTACCACATTTGAAGAATGTGTTATTATAAACAATGGTGTTCTTTCAAATAGACTATTGTAATAGCATTTATCTGGGTATACCGACTAACTGAATCAATGCCTTACAGATTATTCAGAACTCAGCAGCTCGGATGTTGATGGGAGTACCCCGTTATGATCACATTACTCTCATCTTAAAAAAGTTACATTGGTTACCAGTTTCATTTCGAGTTCAATTAAAAATTTTAAAACTTGTTCAACAGAGTGTTTATGACAGCATGCCAGATTATCTGGCTAAATGCCTGATACAGTACAAACCACCAAGAGCTCTGAAAATCGTCAGTTACTTGATATCGAGAGATCACAGTGTATGATACATGCAAATTAAAAAACCTTGTTTTTCTACTGCTGGGCCCATTCTTTGGAATGCCATGACTGGTACTTTACGGTTTTGTGGAAATCTGTTGCAGTTTAGAAAACTGCTCAAAACTTATCTTTTTGCATAGGCATTTCTTTGTTAGATTTGTACTTTGCCATAATGATCATCTTATCTTTTCCAGAAATGACATCGCTTTTTGTAACCTTTACCTTTTCTCCTTCCCCTGTTTTGTACTTGGTCTTGTGAAATTCCATTTATTTTAAGCTTAAATTGTGAGCCGCTTTGGATAAAAGCGGATTATAAATGCTTTAAATAAATAAATAAATAAATATTAAGTGGTGATGTCATAAGTCATTAGCTCTGAGTAAACCCAAGCCTCTGAACTCTCTGGAGGGAAAAGAAGTTTCAACTTTCAAGTTTTATTAAAATTTTGTTATACTGCTAAATCAAATTTCAAGGCAGCGTACAACCAAAGGTTAAAAAGTACATATATTTATAAATACAGAGCACTAAGTTTAGTTTGTCAAATAAAGATTTGACAAAACAAACAGACAAGCTGGAACAAGAGGGAACTGGTAGAACTAAAAACATAAGAATAGCCTTACTGGGTCAGACCAATGGTCCATCAAGCCCAGTAGCCCGTTCTCACTGTGGTCAATCCAGGTTACTAGTACCTGGCCAAAACCCAAGGTGTAGCAATATTAAAAATAGAAAGCACAAATTGAAAGAACACAAAGAGAGAAGTAAACAGTTTCTTTGAGAGCTTCAATTGTACTCCAGAGCAATGTAACATGTGGCTTGCTTCCAGAAAAGGTTGGAAGGACTACTATATCTGTAGCTTAGTGCCTCCTTAAATACATATTACTTAGTTAATTTCCACATGGATTTCTTTGTATAACACTTCCTGGGTGGCTGAGACTCACTTGAAGGTCCAGTTGTAGTCATCAGTAAATCGCTCCATAACATCCATCTTGGCACCCGGAACACTGCAGATAGGCCGGTTCCAGCTGTCCCGGATACGCATGTAGAGGTTCCGTGTGTAGAAATTCTCAAAGTCTTGGAATAATGGGACAAACTCCTAGAAATCAGAGGGAAAGTATACAGAATGGAATTTAGTGCTGAATAAAAGATCTGAGATGCCTCCTGAGAATAAAACTACCTATATAATAAAAAAGCCTGAAAGAGAGATTGGTGCCTTATGTTCACAGGATTGGGAAAAACGGAATAGGAAGTTCTGATGAGCTTTTCACTCTTAAAATTCTTTTTTTTTTTTTGTATCAATACATTTTTTTTGAAAATAGAATGTTTTAACATGGTTTACATACAATGCAACCAACTGAAAAATAAACAATGTATACAAAGCAACGCACAACAAAATAATAGAAGACACCCCTCCAACCCTAACGCCTCAATCCCCCCCTTCCCAACAAGCACAAATGTCAAAAAAACATGATATAGGATAGAAAAATTATACAACTGACCACAAGAGTTATAGAAGAGCAATAGCAATAAACAGTGAAGATTGATCTTTATCACCTCAGGTCAAGAATTCAAAATAAAGTCCAATAGAGTCCCTAGTTTATATAAGTAACATAGTAACATAGTAGATGATGGCAGATAAAGACCCGAATGGTCCATCCAGTCTGTCCAACCTGATTCAATTTACATTTTTTTTTTTTTCTTCTTAGCTATTTCTGGGCAAGAATCCAAAGCTTTACCCTGTACTGTGCTTGGGTTCCAACTGCCGAAATCTCTGTTAAGACTTACTCCAGCCCATCTACACCCTCCCAGCCATTGAAGTCCTCCCCTGCCCATCCTCCACCAAACAGCCATATACAGACACAGACCGTGCAAGTCTGCCCAGTAACTGGCCTAGTTCAATATTTAATATTATTTTCTGATTCTAAATCTTCTGTGTTCATCCCACACTTCTTTGAACTCAGTCACAGTTTTACTCTCCACCACCTCTCTCAGGAGCGCATTCCAGGCATCCACTACCCTCTCCGTAAAGTAGAATTTCCTAACATTGCCCCTGAATCTACCACCCCTCAACCTCAAATTATGTCCTCTGGTTTTACCATTTTCCTTTCTCTGGAAAAGATTTTGTTCTACGTTAATACCCTTCAAGTATTTGAACGTCTGAATCATATCTCCCCTGTCTCTCTTTTCCTCTAGGGCAGGGGTGCCCACACTTTTTGGGCTTGCGAGCTACTTTTAAAATGACCAAGTCAAAATGATCTACCAACAATAAAATTTTAAAAAAACACAACGCACACTGTACTCATAGAATTGTTAATTATCATTCCTATTCCGGGGTTTTTTCAAAGAGGTCAAAGCAGATGACTCTATGCACTGTCACCTCAGTAACAACCATACAAAAATAGACAAATACCCACCCCTCCCTTTTTACTAAACCACGACAGCAGTTTTTAGCGCAGGGAACTGCGGTGAATGCCCAGCGCTGCTCTCGACGCTCATAGGCTCCCTGTGCTAAAAACCTCTATTGCGGTTTAGTAAAAGGGGAACATATTGTAAAATATAGAGAGCAGATATAAATTCAGACACATTTGATCACTAAATTTAAAATAAAATCATTTTTCCTACCTTGTCTGGTGATTTCATGAGTCTCTGGTTGCATTTTCTTCTTCTGACTGTGCATCCAATCTTTCTTCCCTTCTTTTAGCCTGTATGCTTCCTCTCCTCCTGACCTCATTCCCCCCCCAACGTTTTCTTCTTCTCTCCCTGCCCTCTCTTTCTTTCTCTCTTCATGCCCCCTTTCTTTTTTTCTGTTTCTCTTCTTTCCTTCTGTCTCCCTGCCTGCCCTATTTCTCCCTCCTTGCCCTCCCCCAAGCCACTGCCACTGCCATCAGATAACAGGCCCCCAAAGCCGCCTGCCGCCGGCCAGGCTCTCCTTGCTTCGGGCCCACCAGCATTCCTCTTCCCGACGTAAATTTTGCCGTTGGAGAGGAAGTTCCGCTGGCCAGAACTTCCTCTCCGACGGCAGAATTGACGTCGGGGAGAGGAAGGCTGATCGGCCTATTGGGAGAAATGCTGCCGGGTCCTGCCTTTGAGGAAACAGAAAGTAGGCGGGACCTGGCAGCAAGAAGAGCAAATCGCAAGCTTCACTGACCTGTCTCCCGCTTTAGCCCGCGAATGGGGCTCTAACATGTGCATGCCGGCTTCCCTTCTCTTCCCCCGCCCCGGACATAACTTCCGGTTTCAGAGGGAAGAGAAGGGAAACCGGTACAAGCACACGTTAGCCCCCGGAGCATAAATTCTCCAAGCCGTTTTTTTTTGTTGTTTTTTTTTAAATGTTGAGCAGCGGAGGCAGCAGCTGAATTTAGGAGCAGACCAATCAGGAGGGGAAAAAAAGAGAAGGGAAGAAGGGAACACGCTCTGCGATCAATAGGGGTCGCCTGAGCGAGCGACCTGTCGTTCGCGATCGACGTGTTGGGCACCCCTGCTCTAGGGTATACATATTCAGGGCTTCCAGTCTCTCCTCATACGTCTTCTGGCGCAAGCCTCCTATCATTTTTGTCGCCCTCCTCTGGACCGCCTCAAGTCTTCTTACGTCTTTCGCCAGATACGGTCTCCAAAACTGAACACAATACTCCAAGTGGGGCCTTACCAATTACCTGTACAGGGGCATCAACACCTTCTTCCTTCTACTGACTACGCCTCTCTTTATACAGCCCAGCATCCTTCTGGCAGCAGACACTGCCTTGTCACACTGTTTTTTCGCCTTTAGATCTTCGGACACTATAACCCCAAGGTCCCTTTCCCTGTCCGTGCATATCAGCTTCTCTCCTCCCAGCATATATGGTTCCTTCCTATTATTAATCCACAAATGCATTACTCTGCATTTCTTTGCATTGAATTTTAGTTGCCAGGCATTAGACCATTCCTCTAACTTTTGCAGATCCTTTTTCATATTTTCCACTCCCTCTTCGGTGTCTACTCTGTTACAAATCTTGGTATCATCTGCAAAAAGGCACACTTTTCCTTCTAACCCTTCAGCAATGTCACTCACAAACATAGTGAACAGGATTGGCCCCAGCACCGAACCCTGAGGGACTCCACTAGTCACCTTTCCTTCCTTCGAGCGACTTCCATTAACCACCACTCTCTGGCGTCTGTCCGACAGCCAGTTTCTGACCCAGTTCACCACTTTGGGTCCTAACTTCAGCCCTTCAAGTTTGTTCAACAGCCTCCTATGAGGAACTGTATCAAAGGCTTTGCTGAAATCCAAGTAAATTACATCTAGCATATGTCCTCGATCCAGCTCTCTGGTCACCCAATCAAAAAATTCAATCAGGTTCGTTTGGCATGATTTACCTTTTGTAAAGCCATGTTGCCTCGCATCCTGTAACCCATTAGATTCAAGGAAGTACACTATCCTTTCTTTCAGCAACACTTCCATTATTTTTCCAACAACTGAACTGAGGCTCACCGGCCTGTAATTTCCTGCTTCATCCCTGTGACCACTTTAATGAATAGGGACCACATCCGCTCTCCTCCAATCCCCAGGAATCACTCCCGTCTCCAGAGATTTGTTGAACAAGTCTTTACTAGGACTCGCCAGAACGTCTCTGAGCTCCCTTAGTATCCTGGGATGGATCCCGTCTGGTCCCATCGCTTTGTCCACCTTCAGTTTTTCAAGTTGCTCATAAACACCCTCCTCCGTGAACGGCGCAGAATCTACTCCATTTTCTCTTGTAACTTTGCCAGACAATCTCGGTCCTTCTCCAGGATTTTCTTCTATGAACACAGAACAGAAGTATTTGTTTAGCACATTTGCTTTCTCCTCATCACTCTCCTCATATTGGTTCCCAGGATCTTTTAGCCTAGCAATTCCATTTTTTATCTTCCTCCTTTCACTAATATATCTTAAAAAATTTTTATCTCCCTTTTTTTTGCATTTTTAGCCATTTGTTCTTCCGCCTTTGCCTTCGCCAAACGTATCTCTCTCTTGGCTTCTTTCATTTTCACCCTGTAGTCCTTTCTGCTCTCCTCTTCTTGGGTTTTTTTATATTTCATGAACGCCAACTCTTTCGCCTTTATTTTCTCAGCCACTAGGTTGGAGAACCATATCGGCTTCCTTTTTCTCTTGTTTTTCTTCACATAAAGGTCCGTAGCCATTTTTATCGCTCCTTTCAGCTTAGACTACTGTCTTTCCACTTCTCTTATGTCCTCCCATCCTAACAGCTCTTTCTTCAGGTATTTTCCCATTGCATTAAAGTCCGTACGTTTGAAATCTAGGACTTTAAGTATCGTGCAGCCGCTCTCCACTTTAGCCGTTATATCAAACCAAACTGTTTGATGATCGCTACTTCCCAGGTGAGCACCGACTCGAACATTAGAGATACTCTCTCCATTTGTGAGGACCAGATCCAATATTGCTTTTTCCCTTGTGGGTTCCGTCACCATTTGTCGGAGCAGATCCTCTTGAAAGGCATCCACTATCTCCTTACTTTTTTCCGATTCCGCAGATGGAACATTCCAGTCCGCATCCGGCAATCTCCCAACAGCAGAACCTCCTCTTTCCTTCCAAACTTTTGGATATCCACAATCAGATCCTTATCAATTTGCTGCGATTGAGTCGGAGGTCTGTAGACTACACCCACATAGATAGAAGTTCCATCTTCTCTTTCCAGAGCAATCCATATCACTTCTTCCTCTCCCCAGGTCCCTTGCATTTCGGTCGCTTGGATATTGATCTTTACATAGAGAGCTACTCCTCCACCTTTAGGACCATCTCTGTCCTTCCTAAAAAGATTATATCCCGGTATGTTTGCATCCCATCCATGTGATTCACTGAACCATGTCTCTGTGATAGCGACAATATCTAGATCTGCCTCTAACATCAGGGCTTGCAGATCATGAACTTTGTTGCTTAGACTGCGAGCATTTGTGGTCATCGCTTTCCAGCTATTTTTCAGCGATAATCTCCTTTTTCATATGGATTTTTGTTTCGTTTCACTTTCCGTTGCAATACTAAGAAATGAGTTGCTGATATTGCTTATGTTGCAGTCTTTACTACTATCACATCTTTTCTTTTGCCGGGGATGGTCTCTATAATTGTCCTTCGTACATACACCACCCCCACCTTCTAGTTTAAATGCCTAGAAAAATATTGTCTAAATTTCTCTGCAAGGTTTCTTTTTCCTGCTGTAGTAATATGTAGCCCATCAGTGCAATATAGCTTCTTGTCCTTCCATGTATTTCCCCATACTTCTATGTACCTGAAGCCTTCTTGATGACACCAGGCTTTGAGCCATCTATTAAAGTCCTCTGTGTTTTTCACTCTTTGCTCTCCCTTTCCATATGCAGGCAGTATTTCAGAAAAAGCTAAAGTCTTTACAAAAGGTTTCACACCCTCACCAAGCTCCCGAAAAGCTTTCTATGCTGTAAGTGTGGAGTTGTTGGCCAGGTCATTTGTTTCCAGATGGATAACAACATCAGTGTTAAAATCCTTAGTTTCTTCCTTAATTATAGTCAGTATTTGCCTGGAACTCCTGGTAGCTGAGGATCCTGGAAGACATTTCACTACTTTGGTCTCCTCGCCCTGTGTTCCAAGGTTAATGCCTCTGATGATGGAATCCCCCAACAGTAATAGTTTTTTGTTTTTGGCTTTTTTATTTGTGCTTAGGGTGCGCTTGTTCTCTTGAGTTACCTTCATTGGTTCCAGTCCAAGGAATTCTGTAGAGGTAATATTTGTGAAGGTGGATGGTTCTGTGTTACATGTCGCAGTCTTCCTGAGCCTACTGTGACCCATTTAGTCCTGGGCTGTTTTATTCTTTGAGGTAGAGGTGGTAAGTTGGTATGATTTTGTGGAGTGATAGAAGCTGCTTTAATTGTATTCAATTCCTGTTTAAGTTTGCAGAGCTCCTCCTTAATACTAGCAAGTTGAAGACAGATGGGGCAAGCATTAAGCCTCCAAATATTATGTCTTGGAATTAAAGCACCACAGTGATTGCATAGAATAAAGGTCATCTTGATTGGTTGTGAAGTGACTTGATTTGAGTAGTCCTGATTATATGGGTCTCTATATATGAATAGTGGTCCCTGGGGTTGGTGGGACTATAAGTCTTACCCTTATTCCTATGAAGGGAAAGGGAAAGAGGAAATAAGATTTAACAGAGGAAAGAGAAGGGTTTTTTTGTTTTTTTTTTAGTAAGAAACAGGGATGAGAAGAGAAATTAAGCAGATATAATGCTGAAAACCAGTGAAAAGAGCAGAATATGAAATGCAGAGCAAAAGGGGAATACGAAGAGGGGCTGGCCAGGGAGGCGAAAAACTTCAAGGCATTCTTCAGTTACGTAAAGGGGAAGCGACTAGCGAGAGAGGAGGTGGGGCCGTTGGACGATGGGGACAGGAAGGGAGTGATTAAGGAGGATAAAGAGGTAGCTGAGAGGTTGAATACGTTCTTCTCGTCGGTTTTCACGAGAGAAGACACATCTAATATACCGGACTCAGAGGAGCTCATGAGTGGGGAACAGGCCGAAAAATTGGAGCACATAGAGGTAAGTAAGGAGGATGTCCTCAAACAGATAGACAGGTTAAAATGCGGCAAATCACCGGGCCCGGACGGGATCCACCCAAGGGTTCTGAAGGAACTAAGACAAGAAATAGCGGGCACAATCCAACATGTTTGCAACCTATCCTTGAAAACTGGAGAGGTACCAGAGGACTGGAAATTGGCGAATATCACACCTATCTTCAAGAAGGGATCGAGGGGTGACCCCGGGAACTACAGGCCGGTGAGCCTGACTTCAATTATAGGGAAGATGGTGGAAGCTATGATCAAGGACGGCATTTGTGAGCACATCGAGAGAAATGGCCTACTGAGAACAAGCCAGCACGGATTCTGTAAGGGAAGGTCGTGCTTAACGAACCTTCTGTACTTCTTTGAGGGAATAAGCAGTCGGGTGGACAATGGGGAACCCATAGACATCATTTACCTCGATTTTCAAAAGGCTTTCGACAAGGTGCCACATGAAAGGCTGCTTAGGAAGCTGTGGAACCACGGGGTGGGAGGGGATGTGCACAGATGGATCAAGCACTGGTTGTCGCGTAGACTGCAGAGGGTTGGAGTAAAGGGCCAATATTCTGACTGGCGGGGAGTCACAAGCGGTGTGCCACAGGGATCGGTGCTGGGGCCGTTACTCTTCAACATATTTATCAATGACCTGGAAAAGGAGGCAAAGTGCGAGGTTATAAAATTTGCAGATGATACCAAACTGTGCGGCAGAGTTAGGTCCAGGGAGGAGTGTGAGGACCTGCAAAGGGACCTGGAGAAGCTGGAAGACTGGGCAAACAAATGGCAAATGCGCTTTAACGTGGAAAAATGCAAGGTTATGCATATAGGGAAAAAGAACCCGTTGTTCAACTACAAATTGGGGGGGGGGGGCATTGTTGGGAGACAGCAGACTTGAGAGAGACTTGGGTGTGCTGGTGGATGCATCACTGAAGCCATCTGCACAGTGCGCAGCAGCCTCGAAAAAAGCCAACAGGATGCTGGGCATCATAAAGAGGGGCATAACAACCAGGACGCGGGAAGTCATCATGCCATTGTATCGAGCGATGGTGCGTCCACATCTGGAATACTGCGTTCAGTATTGGTCACCATACCTCAAGAAGGATATGGCGGTACTTGAGAGAGTCCAAAGGAGAGCAACGAAACTGGTAAGAGGGCTGGAACACTGCCCATACGCCGAGAGGTTGGATAGGCTGGGGCTCTTCTCTCTGGAAAAAAGAAGGCTCAGGGGAGATATGATAGAGACCTTTAAGATCATGAGGGGCATAGAGAGGGTGGATAGAGACAGATTCTTCAGACTGAAGGGGACAACAGGTACGAGGGGGCATTCGGAGAAACTGAAGGGAGATAGGTTCAAAACAAATGCAAGGAAGTTTTATTTCACCCAAAGGGTCGTGGACACTTGGAATGCGCTACCGGAGGAAGTGGTCAGGCAGAGTACGGTACAGGGATTCAAACAGGGATTGGACGAATTCCTGAGGGATAAGGGGATCGTGGGATACTGAGAGAAGTATCCAGGAAATAAGTATAGAAACCCGACCAGGTCGTGCATGTGCAAGACCGGAGGGTTAGGACTTCGATGGGAAGATAGGACTTCAATGGGAAACCAAGGTGGCAAGGGGGCCCCTTCTGGTGATTCAGACAGGTCGTGATCTGTTTGGGCCACCGCGGGAGCGGACTGCTGGGCAGGATGGACCTATGGTCTGACCTGGCGGAGGCACTGCTTATGTTCTTATGTTCTTATCTTATTGAAGTTCACAGGGCAGCCTTGATCACAGCACTGTCCCAAAGATAATGCAGTTAACCTTAGAAGTAAAACAGAGCCCCTCCCTTCTCCACCTAATCAGCAGAAAACAATGGCTGAATACTAGTAAGACAGAAATATAGGCTCTATACCACCTAAAACACAGTATTTTAAACAAAAATGCAGGTTCTATCAGTGCTACCTAAAACACAGGGTTTTCCCTACTTTAGTCACCCTGAGCCACAGGCACCAGGATTTAATTAGAGTTAACAAAGTCTTACCCTTTTTCCTATGAAGAGGAAGAGGAAATAAGATTTAACAGAGGAAAGAGAAGGGTCTATTTTTTGTGCTTTTTTTTTTTTTTTTTTTAGTAAGAAACTGGGATGAGAAGAGAAATTAAGCAGATATAATGCTGAAAACCAGTGAAAAGAGCAGAATATGAAATGTTGAGCAACTTATCTTATTGAAGTTCACAGGGCAGCCTTGTTCACAGCACTATCCCAAAGATAATGCAGTTAACCTTAGAAGTAAAATAGAGCCCCTCCCTTCTCCACCTAATCAGCAGAAAACAATGGCTGAATACTAGTAAGACAGAAATATAGGCTCTATACCACCTAAAACAAAGTATTTTAAACAAAAATGCAGGTTCTATCAGTGCTACCCTAAAACACAGGATTTTCCCTACTTTAGGCACCCTGAGCCACAGGCACCAGGATTTAATTAGAGTTAACAAAGTCTTACCCTTTTTCCTATGAAGAGGAAGAGGAAATAAGATTTAACAGAAGAAAGAGAAGAGTTTATTTTTTTGTGCTTTTTTTTTTTAGTAAAAAACAGGGATGAGAAGAGAAATTAAGCAGATATAATGCTGAAAACCAGTGAAAAGAGCAGAATATGAAATGCAGAGCAACTTATCTTATTGAAGTTCACAGGGCAGCCTTGTTCACAGCATTGTCCCAAAGTTAAGAAGTAGAGGCCTAGCGACTATGATGCTCATCTGTCAGCTTTCCCAGCTTTGCCAAATGGTGCAGTTAAGAAATCCAATCCTTGTGAATGTAGAACCATATGTCTGTTTCCATTTGGCAGTGATTACACACTTGGCTGCCGCCAGACACATACGTTTGAGGTGTACCTGCCATCTGCGACCTTGACCGTTATGGAGTCCCAAAAAACAAGCTCTGAGATCCAAGGCAAAGGGTAGTCCCAACCCCACTCCCAGAAGTCACAATCAAAGACCAAAAGGATTGACGTTTCTCACAAGACCACCAAATATGGTAAAATGTCCCCTATTCTTGTAAACAACACCAGCATATATATGTAGCTGTGTCAGGAAACATTGCTTTAAGTCTTTCTGGAGTATAATACCAGCAGGTAAGAACTTTATAAGCATTTTATTTTAATAATACACAAACAGAAGTTTTTTGAACCTCTCAAAAAATCTGCTTCCATTCATGTCAAGTAAGCTCACCCCAAAATCATCTTCCCATAGAGATCTCTATGAAACCATATCTATGAAATTCCTATTGACTGAGAAATCAATATATAACAGAAATGGTCCCTTTTAATTTCCCCAAGGCTAGGCACAAATTTTCAAGATGTTCTGTATTATCAGGACAAAAAAGGTATAACCCTAAGGACACTGCAGTTGTCAATTTGTCCAATATATAATACAATCTGTAGTTGGCTAACTGTTTTAATCCTTGGGGAGAATATGTGGCCTTGAAGGAATGAAAGCCTATTCCAAATACTATGAATAACATCAGTATGAGCTCTTGAAATATAAACGAGGGATTTTGAGCTCAGGCAGCCACTCATAGGTGACCAGCACTCATACATCATTTAGTCCTGATAAGTGCAAACTGTGCAATTTGAGTACAAAATGAATCAAGGTCAAACAGTCACACCGGGGAGAAAAAACCTATAAACTAAACTATATAGACTCCCAAGAATCTACCCTATCTATTCTCTATAACAATTGACATGTAAAGTGCTAATAATATTTCAAACTCATGAAATTAATGAAAGTTACAAACTAAGATAAAGAAACCCCTCAAATTATCCTTAAAATTGCATAATGTCATATAGGTTAACTCTAAAGTACATAAGAATATTTGATAAATTCATGAGGAATATAGAATAATAAATATGAACATGGCATAATACATATAAAAATACTCCAATCATCATGGAGAAACATATAAATACTCAGGATTAAAACAGTTAGCCAACTACAGATTGTACTGTATTATCAGGATCATCCTTGAGCCAGCCCCGACTTGCAATAAAATGCTTTACTTGTAAATAAGGAAAAACATCACCAGGGTGGAGATGATAGGTCGCCTGCAGTTCCTCAAAGGGAACCATTTCACCCACAACCAGAAACTGATGAAAACTAAATAACCCAAGCTTCTCCCAACATTAAAACCCCCCAAAATACAATACATATTTCTGTTTAACTTTTTCCCAAATACCTAATAAATGAAGCACAAACGGATTAGAGACGTCAGTAACATGATATTTAAAAGGAGCAGGACAACCAAATCAAATGGTGCAATGGAATAACAGATGAACAGGTTTCCTCTAGGACAGGGGTGTCAAAGTCCCTCCTCGAGGGCCGCAATCCAGTCGGCTTATCATGATTTCCACAATAAATATGCACGAGATCTATTTGCATGCACTGCTTTCATTGTATGCTAATAGATCTCATGCATATTCATTGGGGAAATCCTGAAAACCCGACTGGATTGTGGCCCTCAAGGAGGGATTTTGACACCCCTGCTCTAGGAGAACCCCAAGTTTAAAAAGATAAAATCCCCAATCAAAAAGCTGTTTAAGTTGGGTTGCCCAATATGTTCAAACATTTTTATTGAAGGAACAAAATGAAAATATATTCATATAATATATAAAGATATTCCTCATGGTGGGGAAGAAGATTAAGAAGAGGCTAAGCACTGTAAAGACGCTAGAACAAGCATGGTCCCTTTTTAAGGACACAGTCACTGAGGCACATAAAGCACAGTTACTTACCGTAACAGGTGTTATCCAGGGACAGCAGGCAGATATTCTTAACGCATGGGTGACGTCACCGACGGAGCCCCGGTACGGACCTTTTTAACTAGAAAGTTCTAGTTGGCCGCACCGCGCATGCGCGAGTGCCTTCCCGCCCGACGGAGGAGAGCGTGGTACCCAGTTAAGATAAGCCAGCTAAGAAGCCAACCCGGGGAGGAGGGTGGGACGTAAGAATATCTGCCTGCTGTCCCTGGATAACACCTGTTACGGTAAGTAACTGTGCTTTATCCCAGGACAAGCAGGCAGCATATTCT
Source organism: Geotrypetes seraphini (assembly GCF_902459505.1). Classification (NCBI taxonomy): domain Eukaryota; kingdom Metazoa; phylum Chordata; class Amphibia; order Gymnophiona; family Dermophiidae; genus Geotrypetes; species Geotrypetes seraphini. Next base: position 189,760,439 of record NC_047090.1, on the reverse strand, counting down.
TAACGCATGGGTGACCTCCAAGCTAACAGAGAGGGAGGAGGGATGGTTGGCCATTAGGAAAATAAATTTTGCAACACAGATTGGACACAGTGCACATCCCGTCTGGAGAAGGCATCCAGACAGTAGTGAGTAGTGAACGTGTGAACTGAGGACCAAGTGGCAGCCTTGCAGATTTCCTCGATGGGCGTGGAACGGAGGAAAGCCACAGAAGCAGCCATAGCTCTGACCCTGTGGGCCGTGACAGCACCTTCCAGTGAGAGACCGGCCCAAGCATAACAGAACGCAATACAGGCGGCAAGCCAGTTGGAAAGCGTCCGTTTAGAGACAGGACGACCTAGACGGTTAGGATCGAAGGTCAGAAAGAGCTGAGGGGACGAGCGGTGAGCCCTGGTACGGTCAAGGTAGTATGCAAGGGCACGCTTACAATCCAGCGTGTGCAACGCCTGTTCCCCAGGATGAGAATGGGGTTTAGGGAAAAAGACAGGCAACACAATAGACTGGTTGAGGTGAAAAGCCGAGACCACCTTGGGAAGGAATTTAGGATGGGTACGCAGAACCACCTTGTCATGGTGGAAAAACAGTGAACGGTGGATCGGCGACCAGTGCATGCATCTCACTAACCCTCCTGGCAGAGGTGATGGCAATGAGGAAAAGCACCTTCCATGTTAGAAGTTTGAGCGAAGTTGTGGCAAGAGGCTCAAAAGGAGGTTTCATGAGGGCAGATAAAACCACATTCAGGTCCCAGACGACAGGAGGAGGCTTCAGAGGTGGTTTGACATTGAAGAGGCCTCTCATGAACCGGGAAACCAGTGGATGAGCCGTGAGAGGTTTTCCGAGGATAGGCTCATGAAACGCAGTGATGGCACTAAGGTGGACTCTGATTGAGGTAGACTTGAGGCCAGCGTCGGACAGGGAAAGCAAATAGTCCAGTACAGTTTCCACCGCCAAAGAGGTGGGATCGTGATGATGCAGTAGACACCAAGAGGAGAACCTGGTCCACTTCTGATGGTAACATTGAAGGGTGGCCGGTTTCCTAGAGGCATCCAAAATGCGACGGACGGGCTGAGACAGATTCTCTGGAGAGGTTAGCCCGAGAGAAACCAAGCTGTCAGGTGGAGCGAAGACAGATTGGGATGTAGTAGAGACTGATGCTGCTGCGTAAGTAGAGTAGGAAACACAGGAAGAGGAATGGGCTCCCTGGAGCTGAGCTGAAGCAGGAGGGAGAACCAGTGTTGGCGAGGCAACTGAGGAGCGATGAGAATCATGGTGGCCCTGTCCCTGCGGAGTTTGGATAACGTCCGCAACATCAGAGGTAGAGGAGGAAAGGCATAGAGGAACCGATCTGTCCAGTCGAGCAGGAATGCGTCTGGGGTCAGACGATGAGGAGAGAAGAGTCTGGAACAGAACTGGGGCAGCTGATGGTTGTGAGGAGCTGCAAAGAGGTCCACCTGCGGAGTGCCCCAGCGAGCAAAGATGGAGTGGAGTGTTGGAGGGTCCAGAGTCCACTCGTGAGGTTGAAGGATGCGGCTGAGATTGTCGGCCAGGAGTTCTGTTCGCCCTGGATATACAGCCTTGAGGAAGAGACTGTGGGCCGTGGCCCAGGTCCATATTCGGATGGCCTCCTGACAGAGGAGGGGAGATCCGGTGCCGCCTTGCTTGTTTATGTAGTACATGGCGACTTGATTGTCTGTGCACAGGAGAAGAACCTGAGGGTAGAGAAGGTGCTGGAAGGCCTTGAGAGCATAGAACATGGCTCTGAGTTCTAGGAAATTGATGTGATGTTGACGCTCCTGAGGGGTCCAGAGTCCCTGGGTGCGCAGATCTCCCAGGTGAGCTCCCCACGCATAGGGGGAAGCATCCGTGGTTATGATCATGGAGTGAGGGGGAAGATGGAAGAGTAGAACCCTGGAAAGATTGGAGGAGTTCAACCACCATTGAAGAGATTCCTGAAGAGACGATGTCACAGAGATGGGATGAGAAAGAGGATCCGTGGTCTGTGACCATTGGTTGGCTAGAGTCCACTGAGGTGTCCTGAGGTGGAGTCGAGCCAGAGGAAGTACATGGACCGTCGAGGCCTTGTGGCCCAAGAGGACCATCATCTGTCGAGCTGGGATGGTTTGATGAAGGAGCACCTGACGACAGAGGTGGAGCAGGGTCCGGTGACGGTTGGAGGGGAGAAACGCCCTCATCAGAGTGGTGTCGAGAACTGCTCCGATGAACTGAAGTCGCTGAGTGGTAAGCAGATGCGACTTGGGGTAGCTGATCTCGAAACCCAAGAGATGGAGGAACGAGATGGTGTGATGAGTGGCTTGTAGTACAAGCGGAGACGTAGGTGCTTTCACCAGCCAATCGTCCAAGTAGGGGAACACCTGGCGGTTGTGAGAGCTGAGGAAGGCCGCCACCACAATAAGGCACTTGGTGAACACCCTGGGCGATGATGCGAGGCCAAAGGGTAGTACCTTGTACTGAAAGCGGAGGTAGCGCCGTGAATTCAGATTGATGGGGATGTGAGTGTAGGCCTCTTTGAGGTCCAGGGAACATAGCCAGTCGTGTTGAGAGAGAAGAGGGTAAAGTGTGGCCAGGGAGAGCATTCTGAACTTCTCTTTGACCAAACACTTGTTGAGGTCCGAGATCGAGGATGGGACGGAGGTCTCCTGTCTTCTTGGGAATCAGGAATAGCGGGAGCCTGTCTTCTTGGGAATCAGGAATAGCGGGAGTAGAATCCCTGACCCCTTTGGTCCGGAGGTACCTCTTCGATGGCATTGAGAAGAAGGAGGGATTGAACCTCCCTTAGGAGGAGGGGGGTTTGGGAGGAGTGAGAAGCAGACTCTACGGGAGGATTGTCTGGTGGAAGAGTCTGGAAGTTGAGAGAGTAGCCATGACGAATGATGTTGAGGACCCATTGGTCTGATGTGATGACCTCCCAACGGCTGAGGAAAAGTTGGAGGCGACTTCCGATCGGCTGAGGAAGAGGCAATTAGGTTGGGAGACTGGCTATGCCCTGGAGAAAAGAGTCAAAAGGGCTGAGATGGTTTTGATGGAGGCAGAGGCTTGGCAGGTTGGTGAGATTGAGAGCGAGCCTGAGTTTGATGTTGTTGCCGAGGTCGGCGCAGCTGCTGTTGAGGCGGGTTGAGAGGTCTGGCCGAGAACCTGCGCTGGTAGGAAGACTGTTGCCTGTAGGTGCGAGCAGGTGGAGTCTTCTTTTTAGGTTTGATCAGAGTGTCCCACCTGGTCTCATGTGCGGAGAGTTTCTGGGTTGTGGAGTCCAGGGACTCTCCGAAGAGTTCATCACCCAGACAAGGTGCGTTTGCCATGCGGTCCTGGTGGTTAATGTCTAGGTCAGAGACTCTCAGCCATTCCAAACGGCGCATAGCCACCGCCATGGCAGAAGCGCGAGAGGTCAGCTCAAATGAGTCGTAGATGGAGCGAATCATGAATTTCCTGAGTTGGAGGAGGCTGGAAATATGCTGTTGGAAAAGCGGGACCTTACGTTCAGGAAGATATTTCTGTAAGGAGGAGAGCTGTTGCACCAGATGCTTCATGTAGAAGGAGAAGTGAAAGGTGTAGTTGTTGGCTCTATTGGCTAACATGGCATTTTGGAAAAGGCGCTTACCAAATTTATCCATGGTTTTACCCTCTCTGCCAGGAGGGGTGGAGGCATAAACACTGGAACCCTGAGATTTTTTCAAAGTGGATTCCACCAGGAGGGACTCGTGGGGCAATTGAGACTTGTCAAAACCTGGGATTGGAATAACCCGGTACAAGCTGTCTAACTTACGAGGGGCTCCAGGAACCGTGAGGGGAGCTTCCCAGTTTTTATATAAAGTTTCCCGTAAGATGTCGTGGACGGGCAACTTCAGGAATTCTTTGGGAGGTTGCTCAAAGTCTAGGGCATCGAGAAAAGCTTGAGACTTTTTAGAGTCGGACTCCAAGGGAATGGAAAGAGCTGCTGACATCTCCCTAAGAAATTTGGAGAAAGAGGATTGCTCTGGTTTTGAGACGGTATCGGTCATGGAGGGTTCTTCATCGGTTGATGAAGCGTCCTCCTCGGTACTGTGAGGGGAGTCTTCCCACAAGTCTGGGTCCCTAACGTCGGGGTGCGTACGTTTGGACATCGATGTGGAGGGCTCGGCATGGCGGGTCTTTGAGAGAGATTTGCCTGAGCGTACCGAGGCGGTACCGGGTGAGGAAGACCGATGTCGTTCCTGTGACCGGACAGGGGCGGCAGCCTCACGGGTATGTACTGTAGGTGTTTCTGCCAAGAGCACCGGCATGGAAGTATTAAGCGGTACCAAGGGGGTCGATACCGATGGAACGGTGTGGGGCTCGGATCGGTCCCGTACCGGAAGGTGCGGTGCCAGCAACGCCGGCAACAGTTGTTGGAGCTGTTGTTGCAGCTGCTCCTGTAACTGTGTTTGGAGTATGGCCACGATGCGGTCGTCCAGGGGAGGCACCGGTACCGCTTTTTTCTTCTTCGGTACCATAGGTGCCGCTCTACGCTCCGGCGATGAGGAGGCCGATGATGAGGCACTCACCGAGATCGGAGCGGAGCGTTTGCGGGGTCGGTGCGGTGCCGGGAGGGCCGGTGTCGCAACCGTGGCAGGAGGGCGCTCAAGGGAAGAGGGAGGCTTCTTAGCCGGCTTACCTGGGCCCAACGACCCCAAGGAAGGATCCGGTGGTGTCAATGTCGTCGGTGCCGACTTTTGCGGTGCCGTCGACGTCGTAGCCGGTTCCATGGCAGATCCGGTACCAAACAAAATATTTTGCTGGATCTGCCGATTTTTCAAAGTACGCTTTTTAAGCGTAGCACAGCGGGTGCAGGTGTCAGCCCGATGCTCTGGACCCAAGCACTGGAGGCACCAATTGTGTGGGTCGGTGAGGGAGATCGGGCGTGCACACCGCTGGCACTTCTTAAAACCCGGTTGAGGGGGCATGAAGGGAAACACGGCATCTGCAAAATCGAATCCGGAGGCCTGTATGGTGGCAACAGGCCCCGCCGGGGCCGGCCTGAAAAAATAAAGAAAACTCAACGAGTTTTTTTTTTTTTTTTTTTAAACAAAATAAAGGGAATCCGAAAAGAAAAAAGGAAAAAATTTAGAAAATACGCGAGCGGGAAGGCAAAAATTAGTTTTTCAACGGCCGTTGAAAACACATGCGTCTTCTTCGCTCTGCGGAAACGAAGAAACTGGGGAGAAAGAATCTCACAAATCAATGGGTCCAAGGTCAAAACAAAGAGTAACGGAGACATAGGATATCCTTGCCTCGTTCCTTGACCCACATTAAAAAATTCCAAACGACAGCCATTAACAAAAACTCTAGCCTGTATATCTGTATAAAGGGTCTTAATAGCCTCCTGAAAATATCCTGTAATACCATATTTATTCAAGACCGCAAATAGGAATTCCCATCTAACCCTATCAAACTCTTTCTCAGAGTCAAAACTAATCAATAACGAAGGCAGAATCTTATGACGTACCCAGTCCAAAGAATACAAAATTGAACGAATATTCTTAACTGCCGTTCATCCTCTTACAAAACCTACTTTAGGTTCAGCATTCAAATCAGGTAGTAACTTTGCCAGTCTATTAGCTAAGACCTTAGCCAAAAGTTTAGCTTCATAACAAAGAAAATAAATTAGTCTTTATGACTCCACTTTATTAGGATTTTTACCTGATTTTGGAAATATAACAATTTGAGCTTGATGAAGAGTTTTTGGTAATATTTGCTCCTTAATCTGATTATTAAATATTAACACTAAAGGAGTCGCAATATTTTGCCCAAGAATCTTATAAAACTCAGCTCTATAGCCATCCAAACCAGGTGCTTTACATAATGGGCTTTGTTGCCCAATAATACCACAACAAATTGGGAACTCCTCATCCCCCACCTCTTTGCCTTGCTAAAGAATAGATTTATTTCCTTAGAAAACCAGGGATCAAATGTAATAAGGAGGAAGTCAGAAAAGAATGCACTGTATATCAAACAGACTGACTTCAATAAAAGATACTGTCTACAGAGTGATCAGTACATGTATAGTACACATTCAGAGATATGAAACTCCAAAAAGGAAGGCTAAAAAGCCACCTTTGCAATAAAAGTACACCTTCCAGTCATTGTGATTTGTATATGTTTGATCACTCTCTTCAACGGACTCTTTCTTATCTTCATATGTTTAAATGCATCAAAGAAACGATGTCAAAGTTGATTGGATATAATAAAAAAATTTTACTTCGCTTGTGACAACAATTTGAGGGGTCCCAATGCGGTCCCGTTTCATAATCTGCTTCAGAGAGCCGATAAGGATTATCATAAGTACTTCATAAGATGAGTTGAAACAAGCCAAATTATACAATCATGTCACTGCTGAATATCCATACTTACTATGATTGCTTAATCACTGCTAAATGTCAAGGCTCACTCTGAAGGTTTCAACTCTCAGTTTCAACCTTCAGAGTGTCAGTTGAAACCTCGCAGTTCTCCAAAATGGCAGATAACAGAGGCTTGGGAGAAGAGCTGCGCTTTCATCTGCTTCCAGAAATAAAGGAAAGACTATAATGCGTGCTCAACATTTAAAGGAATGTCTTTGAATGTTTCGGGCACACCAGGGTAGTCACTTTTTCCAGTCAACATTCTTTCATAGGCTCTGCGCTATTCTCCGCTTTTGACCATATCTCATAGACTACCTGCAGGTGGCTAGGATTCTCTAGCCGTGGATGAATCCACAATGCTGTCTGTGTGTGAACCGTGTCCACGAGCTTGTGGCTTTTACCAACCGAAAAAACACACACATGCTGCGTCTTGGTCTTTCTTTCACGATGCACGTCCGCTGGAAAAACTCATTGCCAATTGCTGATATCAATGAAGGCATGCTGGGGCCATATGACCAGTTGAACGCTTACAGGCCCTAGACGTTCGACAGCACAGAGCTGTGATCTAGCTCCTCTCGGGACTGCTGTCACCGAGCAAGTCGCCATTAAAGCAAGAGTGAGGAACAAAAGGGGGGTTACTTTGCATTTTTTGGTTGTGGAATGAATTGTCTGAGTTTACATTATCTCCTATTGGGAAAGTTGCTTTGATATACAAGAGCTTTGGATTTCAAGCATGTTTCTGGAATAAATTATGCTTGTAAACCAAGGTACCACTGTATTTTTATTTTGTGATTAGACTATATCAGATTTGAAATATGCATCCTGCTAGAGCTGGTGTTAGACACAACTGGGGACTGCAAAGCCCAGACAGTGCTTCTTTAGCTTCCAGCTGGCTTAGGGCTCGCTCTGACCAGGGGGCAGTTGCCCTAGTTGCACTCCCCTAACACTATTCCTATCATGTATGACTGCAGTAGTCTGTTAGCATGATATTTCTGTGTAGCATTCTGTAATAATTTAGCTTATTCAGTTTTCTTGATAGTATAGGGGATATATGTGAAGGGGAGGGGAGACAGGAATTTGGTGATCATCGCTCTGTATTATTTGTATTTATAAAATGGCAATTGAACAGAATATTGGGTTTTTTTATACTTTAATACATTCAATATAAAATCATAACTATTTGAGGCTTGTGCAGATGGTTTGTGGGGACCGACCTTACAGGGATGGGGCGGAGACAAGTTTTTAAATTTCAGTCTTAGTAGTTTGCCAGTCCACAAAATGATTCTTTTATTTCCGCAGGTCCATAGGTGTAAAAAGGTTGAAAAACACTGCTCTACAGAACAGAGAAATTTATGGTATAAAACATATCTTCCAATGCTTTTAGCTAGCAATTCCAGCTGTCAAAAAAGCAAATAGGATGCTAGGAATTATTTAAAAAAGGGATGGTTAACAAGACTAAGAATGTTATAATGCCCCTGTATCGCTCCATGGTGCGACCTCATCTGGAGTATTGCGTTCAATTCTGGTCTCCTTATCTCAAGAAAGATATAGGGCTCCTTTTATCAAGGTGCGCTACGGGGGTTAGTGCATTGGACATTTCATCATGCGCTAACCCCCGCGACAAGCCAAAATACTAACGCCTCGTCAATGGAGGCGTTAGTGGCTAACGTGGCAGGCGGTTTAACGCGTGGTATTCCATAGTGGTGCTAGAAAAGGTTCAAAGAAGAGCGACCAAGATGGTAAAGGGGATGGAACTCCTCTCGTATGAGGAAAGACTAAAACGGTTAGGGCTCTTCAGCTTGGAAAAGAGATGGCTGAGGGGAGAAAGGATGGAAGTCTACAAAATCCTGAGTGGAGTAGAACAGGTACAAGTGGATCGATTTTTCACTCTGTCAAAAATTACAAAGATTAGGTGACACCGACGAAGTTACAGGGAACTACTTTTAAAACCAATAGGAGGAAATATTTTTTCACTCAGTGAATAGTTAAGCTGTGGAACGCATTGCCAGAGGATGTGGAAAGAGCGGAGAGCCGTAGCTGGTTTTAAGAAAGGTTTGGACAAGTTCCTGAAGGAAAAGTCCATAGTCTATTATTAAGAAAGACATGGGGTAGCCACTACTTGCCCTGTATTGGTAAAAAAATAATAAACACGCTTACATGAAAAACTGTAATGAAATCAAGGAAAACTTTCAAATAATTTTTAGTTCATATTCTTGTATATAGGAAGATTGTGCTCAGAGACATGGAGGAAAAAGGGGAACTAGGTCCCCCCAAAAAACCTCACCACCCAATCATTGCAGTACTTCCACTTCACAAGTTAATACTGTTGTGCAATGCATCAAAAATAAATAGCATTTATCTTCTATATAATAAAACCGTAGGCGGCGCATGCGCATTCTTATCGGCGTGTTTCCATGATACGTATGTCCGTGGCCGCCAAGAGTGCAGCATGCCCCGCTCTTACTACGGCCCCACTGCCCTACACTCTCCAGAAGGACTGGACTGTACGAGTCCCCAGCACAAGCGCGTCGGCTCGAGCCACTTCTCATCTCTGCCTTGATTACACATAACAATAAAAAATGCCCCAGACACCAGCCGGAGAGCAAGAGGAGCGCCTGCGATCCACTGTCACGTGAGCCCTGCATTTGACACATAGGAAGTGTGCATGCGCGGCTTACGATTCTTTGAAAGACGCGGCGGTGGCTAATCTCACGATCCCCGCCTGCGTTGGACTTCCGACGCAGGCGGGGATCATGAGAGGAGCCACCGCCGCATCTTTCAACTAAAAAAACAAAAACAAAACAAGATGGATGTCGGCCCGATGGCTGGAGTTCACCGCTGAGTCCGGAGAGGAGTGCTTCCCTCAACAGGAACCGTTACGTCTAATTCAAATACTCCCGGCAGGTCGGGAGGGGGCGGAGCAGGCTCGCACGCCTGGCGGGGACCGGACAGAAACTAGACTCCCTTCGGAGATCACCGGACTGGACAGGGGGAGCAGGTAAGGGGGTGCTGCAGTACAGGAGGAGCAGGGAAGAGGTGATTCTGGACAGGGGGGGAGGTAACAGGAAGGGAGGCCTACTGCTGGATAGGGGAAGCAGGGAAGAGGTGCTGCTAGACGGGAGGGGGGGAGGTAAAAGGAAGGGAGAAGGGCTCCTGCAAAGGAGAAGAGCTACTGCTGGATACGGGGAGCTGGAAATGGGGTGATGCTGAACAGGGGGAGATAAAAGGAGAAGGGCTACTGCTATATAGGGGGAGCAGGGAATGGGTGGGGGTGCTGCTGGACAGGGAGGAGGTAAAAGTAAGGGAGAAGGGCTGCTAGCACCCGTTAATGTAACGGGCTAAACAACTAGTATTGAATAAAGTTCTTTGACCTCGACATGCAGAGGAGTGGAATTTGTTTCAAAACAGCTGTTAAGCTCTACAAGAGACCAACATGCAGCATAAAAGACCTTAGTCTTTTGAATGTTGCGTTTGGCTTCCTGAAGAAATAATGAAATGTGGCACGTCGAGGCCAAAGAACGTTATTCAATAAGATAAATGCTATTTATTTTTGATGCATTGCACAACAGTATTAACTTGTGAAGTGGAAGTACTGCAATGATTGGATGGTGAGGTTTTCAGGGGACTTAGTTCCCCTTTTTCTTCCATGTCTCTGAGCACAACCTTCCTATATACAAGAATATGAACTAAAAATTATTTGAAAGTTTTCCTTGATTTCATTACAGTTTTTCATGTAAGCGTATTTATTATTTTGGGGATTAAATCTTTCACGCTTTCTTTTTTTGGACTGTGTTTCCTCCATTTTTGTTTTTGCCCTGTATCGGTAGCATGGAACATTGCTACACCTTGGGTTTTGGCTGGGTCCTAGTGACCTGGATTGGCCACCATAAGAACGGGCTACTGGGCTTGATGGACCATTGGTCTGACCCAGTAAGGCTATTCTTATGTTCCTAACAAGAAAAACTGGATATAATTGCCTGAAAATGGGTCAAATCTTTTTTCTCTAGTTTTTGGTTCTGACATTCCTTAAAATGATCACTTTTATTAATAACATTTTATTTCATTATGATGGTTTTAATAGAAATGCACAGTTGTGGTGTGATTTTTCTTTTTGTGTGTGTGTGACTGGATAGGTCTTTTCTATATTTTATGGAGTTCTTTTCTTTCTTTAAGCATTTGATTGTAACTGTTAGCCGCTGAGAACTATTGTAAACTTGGGCCCAGAAATCAGTCTACAGCACAGAAATATCAAAGAAGAGACAAGTTAATTTAATCATGTATTTTTTAATGGGTATAACTTATGGGCAGACTAGATGGACCATTCAGGTCTTTATCTACCATCATTTACTATATCAGGGGTGTCAAACTCAATCACATAAGGGGCCAAAATCTAAAACATAGGGTAAGTCGCGGGCCAAATTTTTTATTAAGATTCTTGGGGATCCTTTTATTAAGGTACACTAACCGATTTAGCGCACCTTAATAAAAGGATCCCTTAGTCTTGGTAGACATATAGGGTTACAACCTCTCCAACCATCTAAATTTTAGAAGATCATCTCCCTGAGCCAGTGGGGAAATAAGTTGGTGCTGTATCGTGCTATGGTGCACCCGCACCTGGAGTACTGTGTTCAGTTCTGGTCGCCGTACCTCAAGAAGGACATGGAGGTACTTGAGAGGATCCAGAGAAGAGCAACTAAGCTAATAAAGGGCATGGAGGACCTCTCATATACTGACAGACTGAAAAAGCTAGGGCTTTTCTCCCTGGAAAAGCGGAGACTTAGAGGAGACATGATAGAAAACTTCAAGATCATGAAGGGCATAGAAAAAATAGACAGGGACAGATTTTTCAAATTAAGGGGATCAACAAGTACAAGGGGGCACTCAGAGAAATTAAAAGGGGAGAAGTTTAGAACAAACGCCAGGAAGTTCTTTTTCACACAGAGGGTGGTGGATACATGGAACGCGCTACCAGAGGATGTGATAAACAGGAGCACGCTACAGGGGTTCAAAGAAGCTTTGGATAGGTACTTGGAAGACAAAGGGATTGAGGGGTACAGATAAGAGTAAAGGTAGATTATAGGGATGGGATTAGAGGTAAGTTACAAAATTAATCAGGGACCACTGTTCAGGCATTAGGCCTGATGGGCCGTCGCGGGAGCGGACCGCTGAGCAAGATGGACCTCTGGTCTGACTCAGCGGGGGCAACTTCTTATGTTCTTATGTTCTTAAAACAGTTGCCTGAGGCAGAAGCAGAGGAGAGAGGAGAATTTCATCATGCCCTTGAACTGCAGGCGTTAAAAACCAAAACAAAAAAAACAAAAACTTGGTAGCCTCCATGCAGGCTTCCCTGGAAATGGAAGACCTAGGTCTTTAATTTAAAATTAGAGGAAAGAAACACAGTTCAAGAGGTAGAAAAGGGAAAGGAAAGCTCTCTGGTGAACAGTCAAGTATATGAAAATTTTTCCTGTACAACTAAATTGTAAGGAAGAGATTCTACCATTGATTCCTTAAAGCAAGGTCTTACCTTCAGCTAATTTTGGCAGCCTGCATAAAGGATCGCCATAGCTGTAGCAATCTTTGATGGCTGCCATCGTCCTGAGCACCACGTTCCCTCTGCCGCGATCCCGCCCCCTCCTCTGTCGTCAGGGACAGGATCGCAGCAGAGGGAACGTGGTGCTCAGGATGACGGCAGCCTGCAAGGATCTCTACAGCTACGGCGATCCTCTCTGCAGGCTGCCGAAATTATCAGAAGGTAAGAGTGGGAGGCACTGTAGCACTTCCCGAATCACACTCTTGTCTGCCTGCGGGCCAACTTAAGTTAAACTATTTAATTGTCTGGCGGGCCAAATTTTACTACATTGCCAGAGTTTGACATGTTTACCATAGAGTGTAATTTGATAAACGTCAGCTAATACTAAAGAAGCACAAAGCACAGTTACTTACCGTAACAGGTGTTATCCAGGGACAGCAGGCAGATATTCTTAACGCATGGGTGACATCACCGACGGAGCCCCGGTACGGACCTTTTAACTAGAAAGTTCTAGTTGGCCGCACCGCGCATGCGCGAGTGCCTTCCCGCCCGACGGAGGAGAGCGTGGTCCCCAGTTAAGATAAGCCAGCTAAGAAGCCAACCCGGGGAGGAGGGTGGGACGTAAGAATATCTGCCTGCTGTCCCTGGATAACACCTGTTACGGTAAGTAACTGTGCTTTATCCCAGGACAAGCAGGCAGCATATTCTTAACGCATGGGTGACCTCCAAGCTAACAGAGAGGGAGGAGGGATGGTTGGCCATTAGGAAAATAAATTTTGTAACACAGATTGGCCGAAGTGTCCATCCCGTCTGGAGAAGGCATCCAGACAGTAGTGAGTAGTGAACGTGTGAACTGAGGACCAAGTGGCAGCCTTGCAGATTTCCTTGATGGGCGTGGAACGGAGGAAAGCCACAGAAGCAGCCATAGCTCTGACCCTGTGGGCCGTGACAGCACCTTCCAGTGAGAGACCGGCCCGAGCATAACAGAACGCAATACAGGCAGCAAGCCAGTTGGAAAGCGTCCGTTTAAAGACAGGACGACCTGGACGGTTAGGATCGAAGGTCAGAAAGAGCTGAGGGGACGAGCGGTGAGCCCTGGTACGGTCAAGGTAGTATGCAAGGGCACGCTTACAATCCAGCGTGTGCAACGCCTGTTCCCCAGGATGAGAATGGGGTTTAGGGAAAAAGACAGGCAACACAATGGACTGGTTGAGGTGAAAAGCCGAGACCACCTTGGGAAGGAATTTAGGATGGGTACGCAGAACCACCTTGTCATGGTGAAAAACAGTGAATGGTGGATCGGCGACCAGTGCGTGCATCTCACTAACCCTCCTGGCAGAGGTGATGGCAATGAGGAAAAGCACCTTCCATGTTAGAAGTTTGAGCGAAGTTGTGGCAAGAGGCTCAAAAGGGGGTTTCATGAGGGCTGATAAAACCACATTCAGGTCCCAGACGACAGGAGGAGGCTTCAGAGGTGGTTTGACATTGAAGAGGCCTCTCATGAACCGGGAAACCAGTGGATGAGCCGTGAGAGGTTTTCCGAGGATAGGCTCATGAAACGCAGTGATGGCACTGAGGTGGACTCTGATTGAGGTAGACTTGAGGCCAGCGTCGGACAGAGAGAGCAAATAGTCCAGTACAGTTTCCACCGCTAATGAGGTGGGATCGTGATGATGCAGTAGACACCAAGAGGAGAACCTGGTCCATTTCTGATGGTAACATTGGAGGGTGGCCGGTTTCCTGGAGGCATCCAAAATGCGACGGACAGGCTGAGACAGATTCTCTGGAGAGGTCAGCCCGAGAGAAACCAAGCTGTCAGGTGGAGCGAGGACAGGTTGGGATGTAGTAGAGACTGATGCTGCTGTGTAAGTAGAGTAGGAAACACAGGAAGAGGAATGGGCTCCCTGGAGCTGAGCTGGAGCAGGAGGAAGAACCAGTGTTGGCGAGGCCACCGAGGAGCGATGAGAATCATGGTGGCTCTGTCCCTGCGGAGTTTGAATAACGTCCGCAACATCAGAGGCAGTGGAGGAAAGGCATAGAGGAACCGATCCGTCCAGTCGAGCAGGAATGCATCTGGGGCCAGACGATGAGGAGAGTAGAGTCTGGAGCAGAACTGGGGCAGCTGATGGTTGTGAGGAGCTGCAAAGAGGTCCACCTGAGGAGTGCCCCAGAGAGTGAAGATGGAGTGGAGTGTGGGAGGATCCAAGGTCCACTCGTGAGGTTGAAGGATGCGGCTGAGATTGTCGGCCAGGGAGTTCTGTTCGCCCTGGATATAGACGGCCTTGAGGAAGAGACTGCGGGCCGTGGCCCAGGTCCAGATGCGGATGGCCTCCTGACAGAGGAGGGGAGATCCGGTGCCGCCTTGCTTGTTTATGTAATACATGGCGACTTGGTTGTCTGTGCACAGGAGAAGAACCTGAGGGTAGAGAAGGTGCTGGAAGGCCTTGAGAGCATAGAACATGGCTCTCAGTTCCAGGAAATTGATGTGATGTAGACGCTCCTGAGGGGTCGAGAGACCCTGGGTGCGCAGATCTCCCAGGTGAGCTCCCCACGCATAGGGGGAGGCATCCGTGGTGATGATCCTGGAGTGAGGGGGCAGATGAAAGTGACCCCTGGAAAGATTTGAGGAGTTCAACCACCATTGAAGAGATTGCTGAAGAGACGATGTCACAGAGATGGGATGAGAAAGAGGATCCATGGTCTGTGACCATTGGTTGGCCAGAGTCCATTGAAGTGTCCGGAGGTGGAGTCGTGCCAGAGGAAGCACATGGACCGTCGAGGCCATGTGGCCCAGGAGGATCATCATATGCCGAGCTGGAATAGAGCGAGAAAGGAGCACCTGACGGCAGAGATGGAGCAGGGTCCGTTGGCGGTCGGAGGGAAGAAACGCCCTCATCAGAGTGGTGTCGAGAACTGCTCCAATGAACTGAAGTCGCTGTGTGGGAAGCAGATGCGACTTGGGGTAGTTGATCTCGAATCCCAGGAGATGGAGGAAAGAGATGGTGTGTTGAGTGGCTTGTAGCACAAGCGGAGACGTAGGTGTTTTCACCAACCAATCGTCCAAGTAGGGGAACACCTGGAGGTTGTGAGACCTGAGGAAGGCCGCCACCACAATAAGGCACTTGGTGAACACCCTGGGCGATGATGCGAGGCCAAAGGGTAGCACTTTGTACTGATAGTGGCGGTGCTGTACCTGAAATCGGAGGTAGCGACGTGAAGTCAGATGGATTGGAATGTGAGTGTAGGCCTCTTTGAGGTCTAGGGAACATAGCCAGTCGTGTTGAGAGAGAAGAGGGTAAAGCGTGGCCAGGGAGAGCAACCTGAAGTTTTCCTTGACCAGATACTTGTTGAGGTCCCTGAGATCGAGGATGGGACGGAGGTCTCCCATCTTCTTGGGTACCAGGAAGTAGCGGGAGTAGAATCCCTGACCCCTTTGGTCTGGGGGAACTTCTTCGATGGCATTGAGAAGAAGGAGGGATTGGATCTCCCTCAGGAGGAGTGGAGTTTGGGAGGAATGAGAAGCAGACTCTACGGGAGGATTGTCTGGTGGAAGAGTCTGGAAGTTGAGGGAGTAGCCGTGGCGGATGATGTTGAGTACCCACTGGTCTGATGTGATGACCACCCAACGGTTAAGAAAAATTGTGAGGCAGCCTCCGATAGGTTGAGGAAGAGGCACCGAGGATTGGAGACTGGCTATGCTCTGGAGAAAAGAGTCAAAAGGGCTGAGATGGTTTTGACTGTGGGAGAGGCTTGGCCGGTTGGTGAGACTGTGAACGTGCTTGAGATTGGTGCTGCTGACGAGGTCGGCGAGGCTGTTGATGCTGAGGCGGGTTGAGGGGTCTGGCCGAAAACTTGCGTTGGTAGGAAGACTGCTGTTTGTAGGGGCGAGCAGGTGGAGTCTTCTTTTTGGGTTTGATCAGGGTATCCCACCTGGTCTCATGTGCCGAGAGTTTCTGGGTAGTTGAGTCCAGGGACTCCCCAAAGAGATCATCACCAAGACAAGGTGCGTTGGCTAGGTGGTCCTGGTGATTGATATCAAGGCCTCAGCCAGGCCAAGCGCCTCATGGCGACAGCCATGGCAGAGGCTCGAGAGGTCAGTTCAAAAGAGTCATAAATGGATCTCACCATAAATTTCCGGAGTTGGAGTAAGCTGGAAATTTGCTGTTGAAAAATCGGGATCTTACGCTCAGGGATGTACTTTTGGATGGAGGAGAGTTGTTGCACCAAATGCTTCAGATAGAAGGAGAAGTGGAAGGTGTAATTATTAGCTCTGTTGGCAAGCATGGAATTTTGATAAAGGCGCATGCCAAATTTATCCATCGTTCTGCCTTCTCTGCCAGGAGGTGTGGAGGCATAGACACTTGAACCCTGGGTTTTCTTTAAGGTGGACTCCACAAGAAGGGATTCATGGGGCAGTTGAGGTTTATCGAACCCCGGGATAGGAATGACCCTGTACAAACTATCCAGTTTTCGAGGGGCACCCGGTACTGTGAGGGGGTTTTCCCAATTCTTGTAAAAAGTTTCCCGTAAGATGTCGTGTACGGGTAACTTTAAAAATTCCTTGGGAGGTTGTTCGAAGTCCAGGGCATCAAGGAAAGCCTGGGATTTCTTAGAGTCGGACTCTAAAGGGATAGATAGAGCTGCCGACATTTCCCTTAGAAATTTTGTGAACGAGGACTGTTCAGGTTTGGAACTGGTATCGACCATCGAGGGTTCCTCGTCTGTTGATGAAGCCTCATCATCGGTACCGGGTGGGGATTCTTCCCATAAGTCCGTGTCCCTGACGTCGGTGTGCACGGGGCGGGACGGTGGTGCGGACGGCTCAGTGTGGCGAGTCTTAGAGAGAGATTTGCCAGAGCGCATCGAGACGGTACCGGGGGAAGAAGACCGGTGCCGGTCCTGGTCACGGGGGGACTGTTGTCGGTCTCGATGTCGGGGAGGGTCTGCATCAGAGCGGGGTTGCACCGGAGGATGAAGTGGTTCAGCCGCGAGTACCGGCATGGAGGTGTTCAACGGTACCGATGGTGTCGACACTGGTGGTATGGTGCGAGGCTCGGGCCGGTCCGGTACCGGAAGGAGCGGGACCAATATTGCGGGCAACAAGTGCTGGAGTTGCTGTTGAAGTTGTTCCTGCAATTGACTATGGAGTATGGCCGCAATGCGGTCGTCCAGAGGAGGCAACGGTACCGCTTTTTTCTTTTTCGGTACCATAGGTGCCGCTCCATGCCCCGGCGATGAGGAGGCCGATGACGAGGCACTCACCGAGATCGGGGCAGAGCATTTGCGGGGTCGGCGTGATGCCGGGAGGACCGGCGTCGCCGGTGTGGCAGGAGGGCGGTCAAGGGAAGTGGAAGGCTTCTTAGCCGGCTTACCTTGTGCCAGCGACCCCGAGGATGGATCAGGCGTCGTCGAAGTAGTCCGTGCCGACTTTTGTGGTGCCGATGACGGCGCGGCCGATTCCATGGCAGACCCGGTACCGAACAGGATGTTCTGTTGGATCTGCCTATTTTTCAATGTACTCTTTTTAAGAGTAGCACAGCGGGTGCAGGTGTCAGCCCGATGCTCTGGACCCAGGCACTGTAGGCACCAATTGTGTGGGTCAGTGAGAGATATCGGGCGTGCACACCGCTGGCACTTCTTAAAGCCCGGCTGAGGGGGCATGAAGGGAAACACGGCCTCCGCAAAATCAAAACCGGAGGCCTGTATGGTGGCAACAGGCCCCGCCGGGGCCGGCCCGAAAAATAAGAGAAAATAAAGTTTGTTTGTTTTTTACAAAAAAATAACGAAAAAGAAACCCGAAGGGAAAAAGAACAAAAAAGGAAGAGAATTTCGCGAGCGGGAAGGCAAAATCTGAAATTTCAACGGCCGTTGAAACACATGCGTCTTCTTCGCTCCGCGGAAACGAAGAAACTGGGGACCACGCTCTCCTCCGTCGGGCAGGAAGGCACTCGCGCATGCGCGGTGCGGCCAACTAGAACTTTCTAGTTAAAAAGGTCCGTACCGGGGCTCCGTCGGTGACGTCACCCATGCGTTAAGAATATGCTGCCTGCTTGTCCTGGGATAATATACTGTTTGGGTGGAAAAAAGTGTGTCTTATGGAGCAAAAAATACTCTTGTCTATACACATTTGCATGCATATATACTCCCAGGCAATTAATGAATGGAAAACACGCTTTAAAAAATTACTCTCAAATCCTGCAGAAATGCTTGGCTAAGTATTTTGCCAATGCTTACCTTTTGCTCTTCTCTTTCTGTGGCATTATGGCACTTCTCAATTTTCCATACTCTCAAAAAATCCCGCAGATAACCAAAAAGGGTGAGTATTCCATAGCCCATGTAGGTGAGCACGGCAACCAACATAGGAGTTTCTTCAAATGCCTCATTAAAAGGTCGCTTGTATAAACCTTCATTTTGCATAACATGATGACTCTGTGGCAAAAATAAAGAAAAACATTAGTCCTACGGAGCAGCATATGTTCATTTACTGATTTCTTACCCTTACATATCAAGTGGAAAGGCATTGATACACTTTTTGAACATTGCAGAGAACTTAGGGCTCCTTTTACTAAGGTGTGCTAGTGGTTTTAGCGCACGCTACAATGCCACATGCACTAAACGCTAATGCCTCCATAGAGCTTAGAAAGATAAAACATAGAAAAATGACAGTAGAAAAGGGCCACAGCCCATCAAGTCTGCCCACTCTATTGACCCACCCCATTGAGTCTGAGTGCTAGTTACCTAGTTCCTTAACTTGACCCTCGTAGGGATCCCACGTGGATGTCCCATTTATTCTTAAAATCGAGCACGCTGGTTAGTATTTTTTGTCTAGCGCGTGGTTAGCGTGCGTTAAAAATGCTAGCGCACCTTAGTAAAAGGAGCCCTTAGTTTAGAAACATAGAAACAGAGTATGACGGCAGAAAAGGGCCGATGGCCCAACAAGTCTGCCCACTCAAATAACCCACCCCCCTAAGCACTTCCTCGAAGTGAACCCACATGTGTATCCCATTTATTCTTAAAATCGAGCACGTTGCTGGCCTTTACTACCTGAAGTGGAAGATTATTCCAATGATCAACCACCATTTCATTGAAGAAATACTTCCTAATGTCCACATGAAATCTCCCACCCCTGATTTTTAGCGGATGCCCTCTTGTCGTCGTAGGTCCTGTAAGGAAAAAGATGTCTTCTTCCATCTCCATAAGGCCAGTAACATATTTGAACGTCTCTATCATGTCTCCCCTCTCTCTGCGTTCCTCGAGAGAGTTTAGCTGTAACTTATCTAGATGTTCTTCATATGGGAGATCCTTGAGTCCCGAGACCATCCTAGTGGCCAATCTCTGAACCGACTCTATTCTCAGCACATCCTTTCGATAATGTGGCCTCCAAAATTGAACACAGTATTCCAGATGCGGTCTCACCATGGACCTGTAAAGCGACATCACCATTTCGGGTTTTCGGCTGACGAAACTTCTCCGGATGCAACCCAGCATTTGTCTAGCCTTGGATGAAGTTTTCTCCACTTGATCGGCAGCCTTCATATCTTCACTAATGATTACTCCCAAGTCCCGTTCTGTAACAGTTCTAGTTAAGGCCTCACCGTTCAGAGTGTAGGTTCTGCAAGGGTTTCCGCTACCAAGGTGCATAACTTTAAACTTCTTGGCATTAAAGCTCAACTGCCAAATAGCAGACCATTTCTCCAGTAGAAGTAGGTCTTGTGTCATACTGTTGGGTACGGTACCTCCGCCCACTTCATTGCATAATTTAGCGTCGTCAGCAAATAATGCAATTTTACCCTGAAGTCCCTGAGGCAGATCCCGTATGAAGATATTAAATAGGATTGGACCCAGGACCGAGCCCTGTGGTACTCCACTGAACACCTCCGATGTTTCGGAGGGAGTACCTTTTACCACCACCCTTTGAAGTCTGCCACTGAGCCAGTCTTTAACCCATGCAGTTAATGTTTCTCCTAGTCCCAGCGAGTTCATCTTGTTCAATAATCTACGGTGTGAGACACTATCAAAAGCTTTACTGAAGTCCAGATACACTACATCCAGGGACTTATCCTTATTCAGTTTTTTTGTTACCCAGTCAAAGAAGCTGATTAGATTGGATTGGCAGGACTTTCCCTTTGTAAATCCATGCTGATGGGGATCCCTCAGTCTCTCATCGTCCAGAACCGTATCTAATTTGTGTTTAATCAACGTTTCCATAAGTTTACACACCACTGACGTGAGACTTACCGGTCTGTAATTTGCAGTCTCTAACCTGCATCCCTTTTTGTGGAGCGGAATGACGTTAGCTATTTTCCAGTCTAATAGAACTTTTCCTGTGCTCAGAGAAAGATTGAAAAGTGCGGTTAATGGCTCCGCCAGTACATCTCTCAATTCAAGCACTCTGGGGTGCAATTTATCCGGTCCCATGGCTTTATTCACTTTGAGCCTTGACAATTCTTGGTAGATGCTGCTAGTGGAAAATTCAAAATTCCTGAATGGGTCTTCTGAACTCTCCCTTGTAGCAGCTGTGGACTGGATCCCGGCGCTTCACAGGTAAAGACTGAGCAGAAGTATCTGTTCAGTAGTTCAGCTTTATCGGAGTCCGATTCTGCAAAGTTGCCATCGGTTTTTCTCAGGCGCACTATCCCGTCTGTATTCCTCTTTCTATCACTAACATACCTGAAAAAGGATTTATCCCCTTTTAAATATTCCTAGCTAAATTTTCTTCCATCCAGAGTTTGGCATTTCTGACGGCTGTTTTAACAGTTCTAGATTTCTCTAGATAAGCTTCTTTGGCTTCTGGTTGTTGCGATTGTTTATATGATATAAATGCTCTTTTCTTCTGTTTTATGAGTTCCGAGATCTCTGCAGAGAACCATTGGGGTTTGTTATTTCTCTGCCGTTTGCTCACGGTTTTTATATAGAGATCAGTTGCTTCCTGTAGGGTAGATTTCAGAGCTGACCACATTACCTCCACATTATCTGTTGTGTCTTGGTTTTGAAGCGCTTCATAGACAAAATCTCTCATGCTCTTGAAGTTAGTGTCCTTAAAGTTTAGGACCTTTGTTGACGTGTTCAACCTCGTGGATCCCTTCTTGAGGTGGAACCACACCATGTTGTGGTCGCTGGAGGCCAACGCCGCACCTACCGAAACCTCTGTGACGCTATCTCCATTGGTGAGTATCAGGTCCAGAATCGCCTGATCCCTGGTGGGCTCCAGTACCATTTGTTTGAGTCGTGCTCCCCGTATAGAGATTAGTAGCCTTCTGCTGCTGCTGGTCGTAGCTGAAAGTTTGTTACAGTTTACATCTAGCATATCTAACAGTACCGTGTCTCCACGCAGAGTGATGGTCTCGATGTCTTCAATTAATTCTTTGTCTACGTCGTCCTGTTGTTTAGGAGGTCTGTATACAATGCCCAGATACAGGCATTTGCCACTGCCCCTGGCAAGATTCACCCAGAGGGACCCTCCTGTATACTTGACACCTGTGATTCTGGTAACTTTGATTTCCTCCTCGATATATAGCGACCACATCTAGGTCGGCGCGCCTCATTTCCGTCTCTAATTCCAGAATTTTGTTGCCTAAACTGCGGGCATTAATGTACATAGCCTTCCATGCTTCGTGTTTGCCCGGTCTGAATGGAGATTTTACTGTTTGATTTAGTGTGTCCCTTATTTCCCCATTTGAGTTATTTTGTCTCTTTTAAGTTAGTTTATCCCCTGCAGTACTGTCTGCAACGAAAGTACTTACCTCAGACTCAGTAGTGGAGTGGTTACTTACCATACTGGGATGGTTACTTACCACACTAGGATGAGAGTGGGTACCCTCCCCCGACTAACCTAGTTTAAAGCCCTTTGGAGCAGGCGAGCCAGTCATCTACCGAAGACATTCTTCCCTCTTCTGCTTAGGTGGAGCCCGTCTGGGCCCTGTAGTCCTTGAAGTGCCTCTCCATGGTCCAGGAAACCGAAGTTCAACTCCCTGCACCATCCGTGTAGCCACTCGTTGGTCTTCTGGATACGATCTTCCCTGGCTCTACCCTTGCCTTTCACTGGAAGGATGGAAGAGAAGACCACCTGCGCTCCCATCTGCTTCAGCTTATTACCCAGGTCTCCAAAGTCTTTGGGTATCTTCTCCGGCATGTTCCTAGCGGTGTCATTCGTCCCGACATGGATGAGAAGCATAGGATAGTGGTCTTGGGGCTTGATCAGTCTTCCTAAGCTAGTGGTCACATCCTGGATCCTGGCTCCTGGCAGACAACAAACCTCTCTTGATTGTAGATCTGGTCTACATATTGGTCCCTCGGTGCCCCGCAGTAGGGAGTTCCCAATGACTACCACTCTGTGCTTCTTCGGGGGAGTTGATCCGTTGCCCGGGAGTCGGAGTCATCCGCTGAAAATTCTCCTGAGAGTCGTCTCGAAAGTCGCTGGCTGGTCCTTCCTGTAGAAGCTGGAACCTATTCTTTAAGATGATCTACGGGGTTGATGTGAAGCTACTCTGTCTGCTTGAAGGACAGGAGGGTCTTCTGTATTTGCTCATAGAGGTAACCAGCTGCCAGGAGTCGACATCTCTAGCCTCTTCTTGTACCCCAACCGTCACTTCCAAAGCTGCAGGTCTGGTCTGTCTGGGCGTCTCGAAGATGGTCTTGTCTCCTTGTGCCTGCTCAGAGGCTTGGGACAGCTCCTGGAGGACATCATCGATGAAGGTCTCATCTTCCTTGATGCTTCTTAGATGCTTCACCTCTTCCCTCAGGCTCATTAACTCTTGCAGGATGTCTCTGTCAGGTTGTTGCTGGTCGACCACTTCTGTCTGTACCGAGACTGAAGTCTTCTGCTGTGGCATAACTTCGGTCTGCACAGAGACTTCAGTCATCTGTCGTGGGTTGTCCTCTGTCTGCACGGACACTGTGATCATCCTCTGAATTTCTTCGGTGACTGGAATGCCGATCTTGATTGCAGTCTTGTTGCTTCTGGTTCTTCCTGCCATTTGAGCTTCTCACTTGCTGGGTGTTTGCCCTGGTCCACCTGCTAGTTAGTTGTCTTTTGTGTTCTCTTGGTTATCTGGTAAGTGTTGTCATCCGCCTATTTGCTAGGTGTTTGCTCCTGTCCGCCTGCTAGTTGACTGTGTGAGTCTGTCTGATGTTGCTAGGTATTGCTCTGCCACTTCCCTATGCTTATGTGTGCATGTGTTTCCTCTGGGAGGCCTACCCCTTCCTTATCTAGCGTGTCCTCTGCTTATCTTCTATGCCTGTCACCTCTTATTTGAGTGTTCATGTGTCCCCTCCTGGGCCTACCTCTTCTTTATCTTCAGGGCCTGCTGCCTCTTTGCTTTGCTTTAGCTTGTGTGTGTGTTCTCCTCTGTGCTTGTTAAGTCCTTACCTTGCTGTCTTTCCCTGGTGTCCTTGGATTTATCGGCCTGGCCCTTTTCAAGGCCTTTTGCAAAGGTGCTCTCGCTAAGGCGAGCACCTTTGCCGCTCGCCTTCGCCGTGCACCGAATGGCTGTGCGCCGTTGGCTCCCCCCCTTTTAAGGGGGAGTACGGTCGATGCTGGTGCTGACGCGGTGGGAGTGGGCGGAGCTTCCTCTCGCCACTATCCCTAGCTCTCTGCTCCCTTGCCGGCTCTCCTCTCCTTCTGCTGCTCCCCAGCAAATCTCTTCTCCTGCCTGCCTCCGGCTCTTCAATCTAGCTGTGAGCTAGCTGTGAGCCTCGCGCCGCGGTTCCCCTCCTCTTAAGGGGGAGTCCGGTTGATGCTAGTGCTGACGCGGTGGGAGTGGGCGGAGCTTCCTCTCGCCACTATCCCTAGCTCTCTGCTCCCTTGCTGGCTCTCCTCTCCTTCTGCTGCTCCCCAGCAAATCTCTTCTCCTGCCTGCCTCCGGCTCTTCAATCTAGCTGTGAGCTAGCTGTGAGCCTCGCGCCGCAGTTCCCCTCCTCTTAAGGGGGAGTCCGGTTGATGCTAGTGCTGACGCGGTGGGGGTGGGCGGAGCTTCCTCTCGCCACTACCCCTAGCTTTTTGCTCCCTTGCCGGCTTCTCCTCTACTTCTGCTGCTCCCCAGCTCCTCTCTTCTCCTGCCTGCCTGCCTCCGGCTCTTCGATCTACCAGAATACATTGAAAGTTTCTCATCAATAGTGAGACAATCTGCCCAGCCCATGATGGAGGGGGAAACAAAAGCCAGATTTCTCACCTCTGGTCCTCTACATCAGTGTTTTTCAACCACCGGTCTATGGACTGGTGCCGGGCCACAGAAATTTTCTGCCGGTCCACAGAGCCGGCATGTGCATTGGACCTCAGACAGTGCCCTTCAGCTACCAGTCCACGGTGCAATCAATGCGGCGTTGTCTTCGGGCCGGCTCCCTCTTCCTCAGTGTTGCAGTGCACAAAGCCGTGGGCAGAGGCTCCTATGCGTGTCCTGCGCCTGAACTGGAAGCCTTCTCTCCGATGTCGCAACATCAGAGGGAAGGTTTCCAGATGAGGTGTGGGACATGCAAGGAGCTGCTGCCCATGGCTTTGTGCATTGCAGCACTGAGGAAGAGGGAGCCGGCTCGAAGATAACACCGGCCAGGCGGGAACAAGCCAGAAGGCAAGGCACAGAATGGAGGGAGGGAGACAACAACGGTAGGGGAAATGATTTTATTTTTTTAATTTAGTGATTGAATTGTGTCAGTTTTGAGAATTTACATCTGCTGTCTGTATTTTGTACTGTTCAGGAAGAAATGCATTTGTTTCTTTTCCTCTGGGGTTGTACTGCATGCGGAGTCTTGCATCTTAAGGTATCTTAGGGTTTATTTGTATGTATTAGTACTTTTGGTTTTTGGTTCCGTATTTGCAAAGGGGTTATCTGTGTTCTGGTAGGAATGAATATTGAGAAGCATACAGTGTGCTTTGTGTAGTTTAATTTTTGGTTAACAATTATGTATTGTTAATATGATGATATTGTGTGTGTGTGTGTATATATATATATATATATATGAAAAATGAATGGAAAAAATGGTGTTACAATTAGTAATATTATAGGGGCTGGGTCTGGGCGGAGATGGGTGAGGTCTGACCCACGACTTAGCTCAGTGTTCTTCAATTGCCGGTCTGTGGACCGGTGCCGGTCCACAAAATAATTATTTTATTTCCGCCGGTCCATAGGTGTCAAAAGAACACTGCTCTACATCAGACAGGTTGGTCTTTGGTTGGAAAGTATGAACTAATCAGAGTAGAGATACAAAGAGATCACACAGAAAGAAAACCGACAATTGCAGATTATTCAAAATACTTCTGTTAAGATTATCTTCCAGGCAAGGAAATTCGACCATGTTTCACCTCTATTAATTAAAGCACACTGGCTCCCCATCGAACATAGAATCACTTATAAAATTCTTCTACTTACATTCAAAACTAGAACTTGTAATCAACCAGAATTCATAAACAGACTTCTTATACCCTATGCCCCCCTCAGATCACTCTGCTCCGCTACACATCATCTTCTTAATATCCCCTCTCTGAAAAATATTAATACCACGCGCTTAAACATCTTTTCGGTCACTGCACCCTCCCTCTGGAACTCTATACCCAATTACATAAGAGAGGAAACAAATTTAAATCAGTTTAAATCCAAATTAAAAACCTTCTTATTTAAAGACGCCTTCGAGTAGTACCTACTCTTTTAAAGATAGTGTTTAATAACAACTGCCCTAAGGACAATTTGACTTTCTTTCTTTTAGCCTTCCCCCTATCTTTTGTTCTTTCCTTCAGTGTCTCTTTCCTATAAGATTGTAGTTCGACCCCTTTTTTCCTTTTGTACAAGTCTGTCTGTCTGGTTAATTGTTCCCCCAAATATGTTTGTTAACTTGACTGTTTTTATTGACTAATGTACACCGCCTAGAAGCCTGATTAGGCGGTATAATACATTTTTAAATAAACTTGAAACTTAAACTTGATAAGTGTTTTAGATTAAACAGCCTTTGTGATCCCAAGGGCATACACTGCTCTCTGAGCCAATTCACATATGCATCTAACACTTAAGCATTTTCCACAGACCTTGTGGTACAATTGCCTTATGCGCCTACAACTCAAGTATGAATGTGGAACTTAGATTTTTGTCAGCTAGCTGGTTTTCAGTAAACTTGGCTATCCACTCATTTTCAATCAGTAAATGAGGGGGGAAAGCAATGACAAACCAGCAGCTAACAATCTGTCAAGAAATCGTCCCACAAGTAGCAGCCCCCATCATTCATGACGTGGTACTTGCGTACAGGGGACATTTACCTTTAGTCTTGTATACCAGTTTAATGAGATTTGTATTACTCAATTAGACTGAGGGAAAATTATAGTCTCCAAACCTCAGGGAACACCAGTACCAACTCTGAAAATTACTGGTATCAGTAGGAAAGCTGTTCCTTCTGCTGAGAAACAAAAAAGGGAAAGCTGTGTTTATTGCTCTCACAAAGAAGCAAGCCAAAGGTAGTCTGGCTTTCCTCAACTCTGGCACTGTTCACTTAAGCTTCTATTAGTTCCCTATGTGTGGTAGGTGCCATCAACTCACTGTCGAGTCCTTGCAACTTGAATTACACAGTAGGTGCTCTGTATGAATGTTTTAAAATCTTTCCTTTTAAAATTGTATGTACTTTGTAAACCGCTTGGAACTGCTGGAAACTGAAGCAGTATATTAAATTTTAATAAAACACGGGGAAGAAGTGAGATGTCACCAAGTGAGATGGCAGCTTGATCACCGAGCTCCTCTAAGTATCGCTACTTTAAAGCTATAATTAACGCTGAGTCGGAGTTTTTATTCAACTAATTTCTGCTTGATTGGTGCGAGAAACCTTTCTGGACACTTATGGCAGGTAGAAAGAGCTGAGTGGACCTGAAATCTTTTGCCTATCAGCCTGCGGATGTGTTAGAGGGCCGCTCAAGCCAACAATCACACCCAAGCCCCGCTCTTCTGTCGTGCACCTAGGGCTCCTTTTACTAAGGTGCACTAGCGTTTTTCGCGCAACACAGGATATTACCCCACACCCGATGGCAGGAGGGAGTGGGCATACATCCTGCCTTTATCAGGGGGGGGGGCATGGCAGCTGCGTTTGTGCTTCTTTCCACCCATTTTTCGCTTTAAGGAATATTAAAAAAAAAAAAAAAAAGGCAGGTAAGACAAGACTGAACAGCTTGGGTTAGTATAGTATGCGTGAACAGGCAGGGGAACTCTGGAAGTGGTTACAACTTGAGATGGAATGATTTAGGAACCAGTTTGCAAGGTGGAAGAACAGCCTGTTCAAGGAAAGGGAGGATCTTGCTCAGAGAAAAGATTTTGCAGCCAAACGACGGAAAACTTTTCTAGTCGGTAGATGAATGACAAAACTAGTAAACAACCCCCCTACCCTTCAGTGCTGCTTTCTCATGCATTCTCATCTAAAGCTATTTTAAAGCTTGAGGTGATCTGTGGTCTGGGCGGAAATAAACATGAACAACCAGAGTCATTTTATCTGTTTGACTGAAATGTAAAACAACAAAAAAAATTAGACGTGCCCTCTTTTGTTTTAGTTAAGAAACATTAGTAAATCAACTGGCACATTTAATTAATATTATATATGGCTGAAAAAAAAGCCCTGACAGCAGTGACAGGAGGCTGCTTCTCCTGTAACTACTGTCAGGGCTCTGCCCCGACTCAATTGAGCAATTGAGTTGGGGAATTTGCACGCAAATGATTTGCAAGTCTATTCAAATCATTTGCTTGCAAACTTAATAGTGAATCAATCGCTGTTGGAAAATCAGCCAGAGAAACGGCCAACAGCGACTGAGTTGCTATTGTTAGTGAATCTGGGCCCAAGTCGCCATGTTGCATACAGATCTAATTAATATGTTATAAAAGTTTCCCATTGCTTCTTTTTCCAACAAATGTTGTTCCAAATGGATCAAACAAAATATATTTTCTATCAGGAAAATTCACATTTACAGAGGAACTTTACAAAAAAGCACAGTTACTTACCATAACAGGTGTTATCCAGGGACAGCAGGCAGCTATTCTCACATATGGGTGACGTCACCGATGGAGCCCCGATGCGGAAGCCTTGCAAGCAGACTTGCTTGTAAAAACTAGAAGATTAGAGTCAGCCGCACTGCGCATGCGTGAGTGCCTTCCCGCCCAGCACAGGGCACGTCTACTCAGTTCAGATAGCTAGCACAGAAGCCAACCAGGGGAGGTGGGTGGGTTGTGAGAATAGTTGCCTGCTGTCTCTGGATAACACCTGTTACGGTAAGTAACTGTGTGTTATCCCAGGACAAGCAGGCAGCTTATTCTCACATATAGGTGACCTCCAAGCTAACCAAAATGGGATGGTGGGAGTGTTTGCAATTTAGGAGAATAAATTTTGTAATACTGTCTGGCCAAAATGGCCATCCCATCTGGAGAAAACATCCAGACAATAGTGAGAAGTGAAAGTATGAACCGAGGACTAAGTAGCAACATTGCAAATTTCCTCAATAGGTGTAGATCTGAGGAAAGCTACTGAAGCTGCCATTTCTCCGACCTTATCGGCTGTGACTCTACTCTGTAGGGGTAATTCAGCCTGGGCATAGTAGAAGGAGATACAAGCAGCCATCCAGTTGGAGATGGTACGCTTAGAGATAGGGTGTCCCATCTTATTTGGATCGAAGGAGACAAAAAGTTGAGGAGCAGTTCTGTGTGGTTTGGTGCGTTCCAAATAGAAGGCCAAAGCACATTTACAGTCCAGAGTATGAAGAGCTGATTCTCCAGGATGAGAATGAGGCTTTGGAAAGAACACTGGAAGAACAATATATTGGTTGAGATGAAATTCCAAAACCACTTTAGGAAGGAATTTAGGATGAATACGAAGAACCGCCTTGTCATGATGGAAAACTGTGAAAGGTGGATCAGCAACTAAAGCTTGCAGCTCATTGACTCTTCGAGCAGAAGTGAGGGCAATGAGAAACACCACTTTCCAAGTGAGATACTTCAGATGAGCCGTAGACATTGGTTCAAATGGAGGCTTCATCAATTGAGTAAGAACAATGTTGAAGTAACAAACCACTGGAGGCAGTTTGAGAGTAGGTTTGACATTAAAAAGTCCTTTCATGAATCTGGAAACCACTGAATGAGCAGAAAGGGGTTTCCCTTCAATAGGCTGATGGAAAGCAGCAATTGCACTGAGATGGACTCGGATTGATGTAGACTTGAGGCCAGAGGTGGATAAGTGCAAAAGGTAGTCTAAAACAGAAGATGAGGAATGTTGAGACTCCTTATCGTGAGAAAAACACCACGTAGAAAATCTAGTCCATTTTTGGTGATAGCATTGTCTAGTGGTAGGCTTTCTAGAAGCCTCTAAAATGTCTCTTACAGATTGAGAAAACTGAAGAGGAGTTATGTTGAGAGGTACCAAGCTGTCAGGTGTAGAGACTGCAGGTTGAAATGAAGCAGAGATCCATGACTGTGTAAGCAGAGATGGAAAAACTGGTAGAAGATATGGCTCCCTGCTGCTGAGTTGAAGTAGAAGGGAGTACCAAGGTTGTCTCGGCCGAGGAGCAATCAGAATCATGGTGGCATGAGCGTTCTTCAACTTGACAAGAGTCTTGAGAATGAGAGGGAATGCAAACAGGAAGAGATTCGTCCATGCTTTAGGTGCAGCTGAAGGTTGAGATTTCTGTTGCTTCTGAGTCTGCTGTTTTTTAGGAGGTGGATAATTGTAAAGAGTCGCTCTCAGAGCAAAACGCCTCTGATAAATAGGAGGAGGGCGTGCAGGCTTGGCATGAACTGGCTTAGGCTTTGGTCTGACAATAGAAGCAAAGGATTTTTCATGGTCAGACAATTTCTTAGTGGCTGCCTCAATGGATTCATCGAAGAGGTCATTGCCTGCAGAAGGAACATTAGCCAAGCGGTCCTGAAGATTAGGGTCCATGTCAATGGTATGAAGCCAGGCAAGGCGACGCACTGCTACAGAACAAGCCGCTGCCCTGGCAGACAACTCAAGGGCATCATAAGAAGACTGAAGTAGATGTAACCTGAGTTGTGATAGAGAAGCTAAGACTTCTTGAAATTCAAAGTGCTTTTGAGTATCTAAATAATTAAGAAATTTAGGCAAAAGAGCAATGAGGAACTCAAAATAAGTGATAAAATGGAAATTGTAATTAAGGACTTTAGAGGACATCATGGCATTTTGATAGATGCGACGTCCGAACTTGTCCATAGTTTTCCCTTCCCTTCCAGGAGAAACGGTAGCATAAACCTTGGAAGGATGAGACCTTTTCAATGATTACTCCACAAGTACGGATTGGTGAGATAACTGTGAAGAGTTTTATATCTGGAGTCCAATTTGCCTGGAACAGCTGGAATTGCATAAGGTGTCTTCAGGCATCTGGTAAAAGTCTGAGACAAAAGCTTGTGAAGAGGAAGCTTAAGTGACTCAGCCGGAGGCTGAGGAAGATGCATGACTTCGAGATACTCCTTAGAGAATTTAGAATCAGCATCCAATTGAAGGTCCAAGTCAAAAGCCATCTGACGAAGAAAGGAGGAGAAAGATAACTGATCCGCCAATGCCTTGCCTCGAGAAGGACTCGAGGTAGTTGAGGCAGCCTGGGTCGAAGATGAGGCTTCAAAAGAATAGGGAGACTTGTACGAAGCAATCGAAACCGCTGGGTCCTCGAGGTGTGGAAGTGGAGACCTCGATCGAGGAGTCGGTGGTCTAGTAGAACTGGAAGGTGTAAATCGAAGTTTAGTTGAAGAAGAACGCTTTTTGGAAGAAGAGCTATGCCTGGAGGTATGCCTCGATGAAGGCCTCGAACGTCGGTGAGAACGGTGCTTGGAAGCAGATCTCGAAGTTCGAGGAGACCTCGACCCGGAGATGGAAGCAGTCGATGGCACCAAGGAATGGATGGGGCTAGAAGCTGTGGATCGAAGCTCCAGAGACTTGATGGAGGAACCTCAATGCACTCCCAAAGACTCTGCTCCTTGAATGGAGTGTGAGGATTCCTGTCGAGGCACTTGCAAAGAATCTGCTCCTTGCTTTACGTGCATAGATGCCAGACCAGACACTCGCAGAGACTCTGCTCCCTGCATAGAGTGTGCAGTCTCAGTCTAAGGCATAGGAAGAGGCTCGACCTCGCGGGAGTCTGCAGAATGCCCAGGCTGGATTAGAGTAGCTAGCTTTGGTCCCATATTAGTAAGGAACTGAATGAATTGCTGCTCTAACATGGTCTGGAAAGAAGCTGGCAAGGATGGATCCGCATCTGAAATCGGACCACCTGCTTTGGCTGGAGGTTCCACAGAGGCAGTGGAAATGTGCTTCGACTTGGAAGTCTTAGCCACCTTAAGCACCACCGCTGAGCTATCTGACCTGAGGATACAGGGGAAGATACAGCAGACGTAGTCGAGGAAAGAGCCGCTGATAACGAAGAAGGTCAGATGAGGCTCGAGGTCGAAGCAGTGGAGGCAGGAGGAGTCTCAGTTGAAGGTGAGACTGAGGTCGGCTTCGGAGTCGAGGTCGAATCCATCCCGAAGAGCTTCTCCACTGAAAGCAGACGACGTTTAAGGGCTCAAGGTTGACTTCGGGTGATGGCCTGGCCCAAGGCACTAACTATGTGGGTCCGTGAGAGAAATCGCACGTTGACACTGGCTACACTTCTTGAAGCCTGTTATTGGCCGGGACATAGGAGGAAAAACAGTCGCTGCAAGGTCGAAGTCTCTGTGCTGCGGCCGAGCGGCCTGCCCTGGCAGCCAAACGGAAGAAATAAAAAAAACAAACAAATTTTTTAAACAAGAAATAAAATAAATACAGCGATTTGTGAAGAAAAAACAACACAAACCACGGTGAGAGAAGGCACGAAGTAAATAAGTTGAACGCAGAGTCAGAGGGACTTCTCGGCTCCGCGGAAAACTGAGAACTGAGGAGACGTGCCCTGTGCTGGGCGGGAAGGCACTCGCGCACGCGCGGTGCGGCTGACTTGAAACTTCTAGTTTCTACAAGCAAGTCTGCTTGCGAGGCTTCCGCATCGGGGCTCCATCGGTGACGTCACCCATATGTGAGAATAGCTGCCTGCTTGTCCTGGGATAAAATAGGAGTTGCCCCTAAAGAAAGAAAGAACCCGTAGTATTAACTGAAGAAAGGCCTTAATGTGCTGTTGAGTGGCACAAGCCATATCTGGAAAAGTTTGAAATTTGCAACCACAAATAAAAGAACATCTTTTGTTTCAAAATATAGGGCCCCTTTTACAAAGCCGCTGTAGTGCTGCTGCCGCGGTAAATGCATTTACCACAGCAGCATTGTTACCACAGCTTTGTAACAGTAGCGTTATTCCTTTCAAAAAGAAAGGTTACCAGGAGGGTCATCCTGTCTGAGATGTTTTGGGAAGTCTTAAGAAATTTAGTTAAAGGAAACATCAGAGGGCAACATATCCATTGCAGTCCCCCTCCCCCAGCTACTTGTTTCACTTGCTTAGGGTAAACAAGAATATGATCAACATCTCCAATTGCTAAATCCTCCGAGATATTTCTTGTTGTTAAAAAAAAAAAAAAAAATTTACTTCTTTTTTTTTTCTCATATAGGAGGTAACTAAGTCTAGATATTTAGGTACATAAATTAGTAATTGTTTCCTTCAATTGTTTGATTTATTTCTTCATTCTATATAATAAAACGCTAGCCGCGCATGCGCACTCAGACCTGCGTGATCTGTGATCCCTGATCTGTGATCCGTAGGTCCGTGGTCACAGTGCGTATGCGACGGCTGGATTGGGAAAGCACAGCACAGCCAGCGACTCCCCCTTCCCGCCCTCACTCACTGCCAAAATCACCACCTCCTCCTTCTCACCGGCTCACCCGCGTTTAAATGAAGAGAAAAGTGCTGCACCGCGCTAACACTGGCTTTGGCGTCTTCTGTCCACTGCGGCCCGCCCTCTCTGACTACTTCCTGTTTCCACTAGGGTTGGCCGCAGTGGACAGAAGACGCCAAAGCCAGCGGTAGCGCGGTGCAGCGCTTTTCTCTCAATGCTGCTTCTGCGATGCGTACAGTGGTGAAGCCTGTGGCAGTTTATGGCACGTGTGGCAGTTCCGGAGAACAGATGGAAAAAGGTCAGGACAGTGACAGCAACACTGGTGATGACGTGAAGAAGCAGCAGTCCGAGTCAGCAAGGAAACCAAATCAGAAGGAAAACAAAGCCCGTGCTGAGGGGGAAAAGACCAGAAGCAGACCTCCAAAGGTGGATAAAGCAAGGAAAGGAAAAAAAGAGCCATCTGTGGAAGAGAAGCTGCGGAAACTCCACAGTGAGATCAAGTTTGCACTGAAGGTCGATAACCCTATTCAAAGCCAATGGAGAAGGTTGCTGAGGTTTACTCACGCCTGAAATCCCATATCCTGGGACCAAAGATGGGGCCACTTCAGAAAACAAACAAAACAGCATGACTGAGAAGGACAAAGCTGAGAAGAATGTTGAGAAGCTAACAGGAGAGGAAGCTGCGAATGAGACAGAGAGGAAGGAGCCCTGAGCAGATGTTTCTGTCCCAGTGAATGGCAAATTTGCAGCCCAGCAGAATGAGAGTGGTGAAGACAAGAACCGGCAAGAAGACCACAGTTTGGGTAGTGTAAAGCAAGAGGTGCCGACTGAATATACACATAATGACA
The DNA here is from genome assembly GCF_902459505.1 of Geotrypetes seraphini. NCBI lineage: Eukaryota > Metazoa > Chordata > Amphibia > Gymnophiona > Dermophiidae > Geotrypetes > Geotrypetes seraphini. The sequence goes on along the minus strand of NC_047090.1, from coordinate 189,726,940 downwards.
CACACATTGATGCTAAGATGGAAAAGTTAGGCAGTGACAGAGAGAGAGACAGATAGAAAGAAAGACAGAAAGCAGCCAAGGAGAGAGAGAAAGAAAGAAAGACAGACAGTGGCCAAGGAGAGTGAGAGAGAGAGACAGAAAGAAAGAAAGAAAAACAGACAGACAGTGGCCAAGGAGAGAACGAGAGACAGAAAGAAAGACAGACAGCGACCAAGAATAGAGACCGAAAGAAAGACAGTGGCCTAGGAGAGAGAGAGACAGAAAGAAAAAAAGACAGACAGACAGGCAGTGGCCAAGGAGAGAGAGAAAGAAAGAAAGAAAGACAGACAGCAGCCAAGGAGAGAGACAGAAAGAAACAAAGACACATCTATTCTAGCATCCGTTAATGTAACGGGCTTAAAAACTAGTGATTAATACTCTTCTCTCTTTCCGATGATGAGGACTAATGTTAATAGCAAATACTTTTGCACTGGATAATGTAAATGTTTGTAAAATTACATTTAAAAAAAAGTTATAAATAAAAGTTGATAGGTTGTCAAAATTGACCATTTCCTGTTTGCATGCTGTTACAAGATAGGGTCCAGAAATACATTCTCTCTAACACTACTCAATAAAAAGGTCAAATAAGCATAAAAAAATGGATTATGCTATGCACAGCTTAGAGGTCAAATGTGAACCATAAAACAAAGAATAACAGAATAAGGTGGGGCAAATGGGAGGCAGGAAAAGGAAGGAAGGGCCAGCAGTTTCACCCAAGTCTGGAATGTAGCCTGTGAAAAAGGGAAATAGTGTCAGAAGAGGAAGAAGCAGAGAATCTATGCTTCCTACTTGAAGATAAAGAGTTGAAACTAATCTAAATAAACCTTCAGGGAAGGATGGAGTGTTTTATATCCAACAATATCCAAGATCTCTAATGAACTTCAGCCTCCAATAGAAAAGACCTAAGTTGTTTGCCCCTGACTAAATCCTTCAAAACAAAAATATATTACAACTCCAAATTCATCTCCAGACAGACTGCTTCTTTTCATTTAACACACCAAGGACAAATTTACTGCAGAAAAACGACAGACAGGTAACAAAGATCTGGACAAAGATGCAACAAACTTACAGCTACTACTCCTGAGGGAGTTACTGAAAGAAATATTCCCATTCCAACTGTACAGGCCTTCAGGCAACCACTTAATCTGAAGCAAAAACTATACATCATGGGACTCAAATTACCCAAAGGGGAAATAAAGGGTAACAAATTTACAAAAAAAAAAAAAAAAGGAATTCCTTTGTTACTGAACACGATTCTCTTATTTTCTGGTTAATATGATCTTTTGATCATGTTTGCCCTGAGAAAGGACAATCAAATGGCTGGACATGTTGAAAATAACCTTGGAGGATGACATTAGGACCTTACCAGACTAGCCCAAAACCAATCTCTTTTTAAATCTGTAATTCAAGAAGTTGCTAGGACTCAAGCATGAGTGGAATGGCATAACTAATCTCGACATCAAATAAGTAACCATCTTTTCCACTTCCTTAGAGATAAGGAAAACTTTGCCTTATTTTCCACCAATACCCACACTTATATATAATCTAAGTATGTGCATTTATATTAATTTCATATGCTTACATTAAGACAGTGATTTCACTAATTTTTAAGTTGGGACCACTTTGAATCCAAATAAGCTGAAGGAGATCAACCAAATATCTTCGCATGAAATCCTACCAGCTTGCATTCAAACTTATTTGCTGTATCCTCAAGAAAGTAAATACAGTATAATTTCAGTTAACCAGTATTCAACTAATTGGCACTCTCAACCAACCAGCAAAAAGAAAAAAAAAAAAAAAGTCTCCTGCACTCCAAATTTGTCCATTTTTGTGCTCCTGACCCAACAACCTCCCTCCCTCCAGCCCCAGAGGCAGCAGCAGCCATAAATCTCCCTCCCTGAAACAGTCGGTCCTGACACCTCCCCTCCCTCCCTCCCTCACTTCCCAAAGCAACAGAGCCAGTCTGACAACCCCCCTCCCTCCATTCCCCAAAGCAGCAGAGCCGGTCCGACAACCTCCCTCCCTCCATTCCCCAAAGCAGCAGAGCCGGTCCGACAACCCCCCTCTCTCCATTCCCCAAAGCAGCAGAGCCGGTCTGACAACCCCCCTCCCTCCGGCTTTGCTGCTTTGGGGAACAGAGGTTGTCACACTGGCTCTGCTGCTTTGGGGAACAGTCTGACAATCCCCTCCCCTCCATTCCCCAAAGCAACAGAGCTGGTCTGACAACCCCCTCCCTCCGGCTCTGCTGCTTTGTGGAATTGTCTGACAATCCCCTCCCTCCATTCCCCAAAGCAGTAGAGCTGGTCCAACAACCCCCCTCCCTCCGTTCTCCAAAGCAGTAGAGTCAGTCCGACAACCCCCTCCCTCCATTCCCCAAAGCAGCAGAGCCGGTCTAACAACCCCCCTCCTTCCGGCTCTGCTGCTTTGGGGAATGGAGGTAGGTGGGTTGTCAGACCGGCTCTGCTGCTTTGGGGAACAGTCTGACAATCCCCTCCCTCTGTTCTCCAAAGCAGCAAAGCCGGTCTGACAACCTCTCCTCCCTCACCTGAAGATGTAGCGGCAGCCAGTGAGCAGAGGAAGCACCGGTAAACAGGATGCTTCCGGCCAGCCCCAGTAGGGCTTTTCCTCTGCTGCCAGGGCTGGCAAGAAGCAGCCTATTTACCAGTGCTTCCTCTGCTCACCGGCTGCCGCTACTACTTTGTGTGAGGGAGAAAAGGTTGTCAGACCAGCTCTACTGCTTCAGGGAACAGAAGGCGGGAGAGAGGATTGCCAGGACCGGCTCTGCTGCTTCTGGTATGGGAGGGGGGGAAGGAGTGGGGAGAGAAGAGAAAGTGACCAAGAAAGAAGGGTAGAGAGCAGATGTAGGACCTATAGGTGGGGGGGGATGATAGAGTTAGGGAGACAGGAAGGGAGACAAAACTATTTTTCAGTAACTTTCAAGCAATCAGAAACTACAGTTATCCAGCATCCACCAATCCCCATGGGTGCCAGATAACAGAGCCTACTGTATTTTCAAATACATTTTCTTTGTCTATTGAGAAATGCTTTTCTCTGAATACGTGGCTGTTCTTTCTATCCACTTCCTCCTTGAGCTTGGTTAGAGGCACAGTGTAGCAGAAAAAAAAAAGCGAAAATGATGATGAAGGCCACCCCAGAGGTCTTCAGGGGCCACCATTTGACTGAAGAATACTGCCTTAAAATAAAAGGATGGTTTAGCAGTAGCTAATAACAAGGTTTTCATTTCAAGAAAATGTTGGTTTTTTTGTTTGCTTTACAATACATATTGGAACTCAGGCCATTTTGAGTTTTATGGGCTATAGTATATGCCTGTTAGTGAGAGCAGAACAGGAATGACAAGTAAACAGTTTTTAGAATAGTAGATATGAGTCACTTGCTAATCTCACATGTGCAGTGGGTTCTCAGTCATGTAATTATTACAATGCCCTTTTTCAGGATCTTTGCTGACAAATATCCAGTGTTTACAACTAATCCAGAATATGGCTGTAAAATTGGGATATGGAGGTTTGAACATGTGACTCCTCCTTTAAAATAGGAACACTGGCTAGCTGTAACTTACTGTATATGTTTATCAAAATTTAATATTCCACTTAAGATAATAATAGATCCAAGCAGAGTACAATCAATAAAATAAAAGAAAGGAACTCCATAAAATGGCAGGACAGATGTAATCACATACAAGACAATCATGTATTGTATTTAAGCTCCTTACACTTGAATATGAAATGTATTACACAAGTGAGCCATCATTTCTTTCTCAACATATTATTCCGTATGTACTGGAACAGGTACTTTAGATCTAGTCAATGTAATCTTAAATAGTAATTTCCTCTCTCCAGGTTATTTGTCTGGCTGCTGTAGATTGCTGATTTTTTTTTCCTGTTGTGGCTGTGGCTCCATTTGGCAGATTACCCACGATGAGAGATGTCATTCCTAAGGTTTAGGGTGCCTTTGAAAACATGTTTACTAAACTTTATTCCTCTGCATTGTCATTTTTACTCCGTAAGGTGTGGTGATGAGCCAGCAACACAGTGTTATTGTAAATTGTGTTTTCTTTTTAAAATTTGATGATGTAAATTCAGGGCTATTATATTTTAGTTTTGTATTTTGAATAAACTATTGTAAACTATTTTGTTAAACAGTATACAAAATATTGGTAAACTTGGAAATTTGCTTTTTTTAAAAATAGTATTTATGGTGCTTTCTTAATATCTTGTATTATATCACTGCACCTATTATTTTGTTAAACTTTTGAAGTTTTGACACGTAGCTCCTGATTGGTGAGGCCCGACTTTAGTGCAGGAAAAGGCGGTCAGAGCATATCGCAAGTGATTTCCTTCACTCGCCGGCGCTCCGGCTGCCCTCTCCTGCCAGTCATTCACGGTCAGAAAATACCGTGAATGACCAGGACCGCGAATGACTGGGGGAGCACTGTATAGAGCCCAAGTATTGTAACACCTCACAGAAGCTCTTTGTAACTCTGTATTATAAAACCTTTTACAGAAGCTCATGCAAACCGTTCTGAATAAACAATCCCAGTCATTAGTAGCAGTATTGAATGTATTTTCTAATGCTGCTTTTAAGTTTCCCTCTTTACAACTTCATTTCATGTTCTCTAGCCTCTCCATTTCTCTTTAAAGATGCCTACCAATAAGTAGGAAATAAGTGAGTGAGACAAAAACGTTTTTACGAAGCGATATCCCTACCTTCCTTATGTTACTTCCCTTCCCTCTATCCCCCTTTATTTTTATTTATCATTGTAATTAACTACTTTCCTATCCCCAAAAATCCTTTCATTTCCAGTCTCAATTGTCATAGTTTTAGGTTTACCCCATATTATTTTATTTATTCATATTAAACTTTTTAATTTGTGATATTGTTAACCGCCCAGATACATGTGATGGTCGGTATATCAAGCTATGAATAAACTTGAAACTTCTGTCCCGTACGGACATTTAAATTCTTGAAAGATCTACTATCTCCCCTGTTTCTCCTCTCTTCCAGAGAATACATATTCAGGTCTAAGTCTCTTCTCAAATGCTATGTGCTTCATCCAACGTCTGACCATACATTCTTCCACACACTGTCATACTGTTCGCCTTCTTTGTTCTACTGTACTATGCATATTTACCATACTATATTTCCCATGCTACAATCTCTCATGCCAGATTTGCCACACAATGTTTACTGCTCCATGTCTTCCAAGCCATGTTTTCTCATGCACACTGGCCTTACCATTTTTGCCAAGTTTTGTCATAGTATGGGCTAGATTCACTTAACTTCTTTCCATGCCCAACCCGTGCAGGCCCGATCAATTCACAACACAAAAAAATTAAAATGAGGGTGATCGGAGGAATGCCCCCCTCCAACCACACAGATCGCTAGTACGCAATCCTGACGCATGCGCAGACCATCTGCTTTCCCTGCAGATGGTCTGCGCATGCATTTTGTGTCCGTTTTGGATTTTTTTACTGGCCCTGAGTTTCCTGCTTTGGAGGGCGAGCCCCGGCATTTAAAAGCAGGCAATTTTTGACTCTCCTGCTCTCTGCCACCCTTCTCCGCAGTGCAGCCCCGCTTTAAAACCACAGGCTCACACTGCGAGGAAGGGCAGCAGAGAACAGAAGAGTCGGGGGGAGCCAGAGAGAGTCGGGGCAGGCAGTACTCCGAGTGAAGCCTCACCAAAGACAGAGCAGTATTTTACACAAGCGACTGGTCCTCACCAGTCGCTTGTTCATCGGCCAGCTAGTCAGTGTGTCAGGAAAAAAGGGTAGTGAATCGTGTCCTTCCTGCTTTGCATGCCGATTCCCCTCATTTGCATGCATGATCGGATTGCTACAGAGGTTAGTGAATCGGGTCGGAGGGAAATTGGGTCGCAAAGGGCTCGCAAACCAATCAGTTTGCTTAGTGAATCTAGCCCTATGTTAACTATGCGTTGTAAGAATATGTTTGCCATGCTATGTCTTACTATACCATGTTTTGTCAATTATTTTTACCATGCTTTGTTAACTATGTTTTGCCATCTATGTCAGACAATGTTTGTCATGCAATCTTCTACCATACTATGTCTGAGAGTGTGGTGTAGGGGTTAGAGCTACAAGCTTAGCATCCTGAGGTTGAGGGATCAAACCTATGCCTGTGACCCACCGGGAATTCTGAGCTCCTCTGGGAGAACAGTATAGAATATTGAATGAATAAATAAAATGTCTTTGGTGCAGACCCAATATCATTTTGAAACAACTGTAGATGTGTGAACTGCTTGCCACTAAAAGTGGTGATGAGAACTGTATATGAAATCTACAGACTGGTATCTTTTTTCTTACCTGCCAAATATGTATTGTTGTGGAAACACATGCACAAATTTAGGCCAATAAATTACCACAATCTTACATGGATGGTTTTTAATCATAGTTCTACATAAACCACACCTTCAGCTCAGAATAATAAAAAAGTTATTCTGTATCTGATGTGGCATACTTTGTCTCATCACACAACATTTTTTAAATTTATTTTTGGAGGACTAGCCCACCTGACTAAAACATTCAAGCAGTTTACAATTATTGGTGTTCAAGTACATTAACTTTGGAAACAGACAGAAGATACCCAAAACTGCTATTTTAACTACCAACCACAAACAGCAGGGTCATACCTACCACCTCACAGACTAGATATGCTAGGGTGGCAGGCTTTAGAAGCAGCGCCATAGTACTGGCTTAGATAACAGCAAAGCAATTTAAAAGGCACTGTCATTGGCAAGCATGTAGTGGAGTAGGTGTTGGGATGTGAAGACATGGTAGGCTTTGAACACAGACTGGGATACTGAAAGGCCCACCACATACAGCAACTTTTAAAGAGCTACGCTGCTATCTGTTTAGGCAGCTATGTCAGCACTGTTCTGCTTTCTGCCCATCCCCCCACCTTGTATTTTCTTTGTGCTTCCATAGCAGGAGAGGGGGAGGGGTGATAATTAGTAGCGGTGAATGCTTGGGGGGGATAAAATAATAATAATAATAATTTATTGTTTATATACCGCCAAAGCGAAAGTAGTTCGAGGCGGTTTACAATAAGAAGAGCTGGACATTCAGTGAAAAGAACAATAAGATGGGGAAGAGGTGCTGCTGGACTGTTGGAGGAAGGGGTGGAACCACAGATGATGGCTCACTTAGAGCAGTTTCTCTCAACTCAGTCCTGGAGTCCCCCCTTGCCAGTCAGGTTTTCAGGATACCCACAATGAATATGCACGAAAGAAATTTGCATTTGATAGAGACAGTGTATGCAAATTTCTTTCGTGCATATTCATTGTGGGTATCCTGAAAACCTGACTGGCAAGGGGGGACTCCAGGACCGAGTTGAGAAACAGCGACTTGGGTTGGTCCTATCAAAAAGGAGTCTGAATAGAATTTTATACGACTAATTAAACTCTTCAGTTACCTTACACTACCTTGCTCTAGGAAACAAGGTCCTATATCAGCAATGCATAAGAAATGCCTCCGCTGAGGTCCATCGTGCCCAGCAGTCCTCTCACGGGACGGCCCAGGACCTGTGCAGTAATTCTCTATCTATACCAGGGGTGTCCAATGTCGGTCCTCGAGGGCCACAATCCAGTCGGGTTTTCAGGATTTCCCCAATGAATATGCATGAGATCTATTAGCATACAATGAAAGCAATGCATGCAAATAGACCTCATGTATATTCATTGGGGAAATCCTGAAAACCCGACTGGACTGCGGCCCTCGAGAACCGACATTGGACACCCCTGATCTATACCCTTCTATCCCCTTTTCCAGCAGGAAATGCAATGCTCATGGGTAGAAACATGAAGCTAACAAGGTCAATTCCAACATATGTATGGTTTCCAGAAGCTGTATTTTCTTATTCCCACAATATACCGAGGCAACGCACTTTTTACCTACCAACTTCAATTAAATGTTCTTAAAAAGCTTCAGCCACGAAGAAAGGAAAGTATTCCCCCACCCCCCAATATCTCATCTGGCTTGCGGGAGCTTCGCTGCAAGTGCACTTGGGCAACCTCTTTCCAACTCGACCACGTCTCTATTGCAGAGGCAGAGGGTCCGTTGCCAAGGTTACACTCCGAAGCCCACGTGCCCAGCTGTCATGCGCGCCACGAGAGACGTCTCCGCTTGTAACGGAACGTGACGCGGAGGGGGGGGGACCTTCCCAGAGCTCGGCGCGCGCGAGAAGGGCGGCTCCCCTCGGAGGCCTCACCTTGTCCCCAGCGGCGGGGCAGCAGTAGCTTCCGTTCCTCACGTAGCCGTTCCTCAGCGGGCCCCCGTTCTGCGCCTGCTGTTTCCCGGGTTCGCCATGCGGCCGCGGCGGGCAACTCTCCATCCTCGCGCCCGATGACAGACCAGGGCAGCGCCTCACACACGGCTCGCGACGCCCACGCCGGAACTCCGCTCGGCGGCGGGCCAGGCGACAGCCAATCGCGCAGCGAGCCTCGCGCAGCCGCCAATCGGCTCCGTCAAGCCTGTTGTCGTCATTCCCGGAGCCCAGCCCACGCCGCGAGACGAGGTGTGGCGGGAAGGGTAGCGGCGCCTACTACGTCATAGAAGGGGCTCGAGCTCAGCCCGAGCGCGACGGGGCCAAGGCTTTTCTTCCCGCGTTAGAACTCTTCTTTTCCTGCCCAATGGAGCCACTTTAATTTTGTAGCCCAAAAAAGAGTTTCCTAAAGGGGTGTTATTTGGTAAAGCTGGTGGTTCTGGACAGGATAGATGTTTTCTAGTTCAAAAGGCATGTATGATTGGTCATAAATGCATATTGCAATATTGGTTACAGAAAGATCCTCCTAGTTATTGGCATTGGAAGAATCAATTCCATCGTTTATGTTATATAACATTTTATTGAAGGAATCAAATATACAATAAAATGATACAAATAAATATTCATTACAATTAAATTCGTAATAAAACATTTGCATATATATTTTATCATTCCTCCAAAATATATTTCTATATACCTAATCTATTTTTTCCTATAGCTCCCTTCTCCCTTAAGGGGGAACCCTTACCCTTATCCCCCTTCATTCTGTTTATTTCATTGATACTTTAGATTTTTTTTTTTGTTTTTTTCTTTTATATCTACTTTATAACATTTTTTATTGAAGAAATACAATAAATACATAATAATATAACACAGTAAAATAGTCATTACATTTAAATTGACCATATTAATTTCTTTTTTTTTTTTCTTTTTTTTTTGAGGATACAATGTAAAAATTTATTTATTTTTTTTATTCACAAATGATGAATCTTATGCAACCAGAGCAGATGCTGTGGAGGATTCGTATTTCCAGTTGGGAGGAAGTACTCTCTTCGTCTTATAATAACGAGCCAGCCTGTGAATTCTGCTTTCAATCAAAATAAAAAAAAAAAAAATCAAAAATTAATTTCTAATAAATGTTTATCATTCCTTCAAAATAAATTTTTAAACAGGACTTATTCATAGATTTTGCTTAGAATTACAGGAGTTTTGATTGAGCACAATTAATTTATAACGTTTTTGAACACAATTAAACAATGTTTTACTATGAATTCAACTGCAAAGAACATCCTCCTAAATCACATTTTTCATTTGCATAAACATTTTATCATTCCTCCAACATATATTTTTTAGATTGTTTTTTAATATTATTATATTATATTATTATATTCCATCGTTTAATTTTATTTGAGGTTTGGGAGGTTCATAAATTTCCTAGAAGAACACGTTTATTTTTAAAAATTTGGTACCCTTATATACAAAAATTATCCTCGAAAGCAAGAAGTATGATTTTTAATACTTTATATTACATTACATTACATTAGGGATTTCTATTCTATTAAAGCTATGTAAATGTTCTTTGCATTTTTATATATAGTGGAACCTTGGTTTACGAGCATAATTCGTTCCAGAAGCATGCTCGTAAACCAAAATACTCGTATATCAAAGCGAGTTTCCCCAAAGGAAATAGTGGAAACTTGCTTGATATGTCGTCCCCCCCCCCCCCCCCCGAGGCCAGCAGCGCTGCTCCTCCCCTGCTCGAACCGGCACCCCCCGCCCGAACAACTTGAAACTTACCCCCCGTCTGGCACCGGCACGCAGCCCACAGGACGTGCCGGTGCCGCTTGAAGAACTTCCTCTCTGCCGGGCCTTGAGCATGCGCAGGGGGTAATCCGACAGGAAATCTAGGACGTTCTAGGCCAGCCAGGCAGCGATTGGCTGGCCCAGAACGTCCTCTACGACGTCATAATTGACGTCAGAAAGAAGACTTCTGTCGGCTTTAGCAGCAGCAGCAGCAGGGCGGTAAGATAGCAGCCGACCCGGGGAAAGGAAGGAGGAGGCTTTTTTTTTTTTTCCGCGACAGGTAGGGACAGGAAATGATCGCCTGTCCTGGTGTCCCCGAGTACAGCTTCGGGACAGGAGGTCTGAAATCTTGCCAGCCCTGCGCAGACCGGCAGAAATTTCCTGCGGACCGGCACCAGTCCTCAGACCGGCGGTTGAAGAACAGTATGTTAAATTACTTGAACTGTATTTCTGTTTAATTCATTTATTATAATGTTGTAATAATATTAAAACAATGTGGGAAAAAATTAAGGGGGGTAGAGGATAGGGGGGGTCGGAAATTGAGGGAATATATTGAGAGATGTAATAGGTAATTTGAAAAATTTATTTTGAAGGAATGATAAACTTTTTTTTTTTTTTGATTGAGCACAATTAATTTATAACATTTTTGAGCACAATTAAACAATGTTTTACCATGAATTCAACTGCAAAGAACATCCTCCTACATCACATTTTTCATTTGCATAAACATTGTATCATTCCTCCAACATATATTTTAATATATCTAAACTATTTTTCCCCTTATATCCCCCCTTATTACTTCATATATATATATATATATCTCAAAATCATTCCAATTTCCCTCCCTACCCTAAAATGAAAGGTGACATAAAACATCAAATTAAAAAAAAAATTTAATATCTAATATAGAGTATTAATGATAAACATTTATTAGACGTTAATATGATAAATTTAAATGTAATGACTTTTACTGTATTATATTATTATGCATTTATTGCATTTCTTCAATAAAATGTTATAATTAAAAAAAAGACTTTCCTGGCTCACCTGAAAACTTGGTAACCAAACTTCAGGATTGCAACCATCACGTTTGAAAGTCACTCAGAGGTATAGAATTCTTCAAGAAGAGAGTTTTGCCCTCTAGTGATGAACCAAAGTATATTTTTCAGTCGTTGCAACTTTATTAGTTCTGGTTACGCTCCAAGTTTGATTACAAAAGTAAATAAATAAATAAATGTCTTTACAGTCTTTCAAACACTTGTATGAAAATACTTTGTTTTTTCTTATCTTTACAAATCTTTTCAAATGAACATCGCTCTGTGAGAAAATTGAGAGCAGCTTGATAATTCAGTTTATAACAGGTTCGGGGTCTCTACGTGGCCCCGTTTCGATTCCTTCTTCAGGAGACCCTATTGTATGTAAATTGAAAAACCTTTTCAATGCTGATAGAATGCTTCAAGTTTGCGATGTGGTAACATCGTCAAAAGAACGCTGTCGGTGCTGTGAATTTAAACTGTCAGAGAAAACATAGCATCAGCTGTCTGGTTTAAAAGAGTACATGATTCTAATCGCTCCTCGGTGACCAAGACAACCCTGGTACTTCCTTCTACTCAGCACTAGGGAACCATACCTTCTGCCAGTGCGAATGGTATTGTGAGTCCTGTGTGGTTTTTGGGGGGTTCTTTCTATGGTACAAAAAGGTGGGAGATCACTGTTCCTGACGGGCGGCCTACCTTTATAGATGTACTTAACCGCTTTTGCCCCTGTTACTCTCCTTGTTTTTACTCCACTTCTGTATATTCTATCTGAGCGGGGGAAACCTTGGGGAGGTGTTGCTTTTGTTTCTGCTTTCCATTTGTAATGGACCGACTTTTGTCTTTCTGACGTTTACTGTTATGCCCTGTTGGGAGGTGTATTTTTCACTGTTAATAAAAATACGTTTAAAAAAAAAAAAAAGACACACACAAGACATAACATACATACATAGTCAGCGCCCGGACTCCCCCTTAAGAGGGGGGGGGGGGCCAACGGCGTGTGGCCGTTCGGCGAGCGGCAAAGGCGCTCGCCTTAGCGAGAGCGCCTTTGCGAAGGGCCTTGAGAAGGGCCGAGCAAAGACAGCCAAGGACTTCAGAACACCAGGTAAGTAAGAAGTGAGCACGCATGTAAGGAGAGCGCACACACAAGAAGAAAACACACAATAAGACACACACAAGACATAACATACATACATAGTAGATGACGGCAGATAAAGACCCGAAAGGTCCATCCAGTCTGCCCAACCTGATTCAATTTAAATTTTTTTTATTTTTTTTCTTCTTAGCTATTTCTGGGCAAGAATCCAAAGCTTTACCCTGTACTGTGCTTGGGTTCCAACTGCCGAAATCTCTGTTAAGACTTACTCCAGCCCATCTACACCCTCCCAGCCATTGAAGCCCTCCGCAGCTCATCCTCCACCAAACGGCCATACACAGACACTGTGCAAGTCTGCCCAGTACTGGCCTAGTTCAATATTTAATATTATTTTCTGATTCTAAATCTTCTGTGTTCATCCCACGCTTCTTTGAACTCAGTCACAGTTTTACTCTCCACCACTTCTCTCGGGAGCGCATTCCAGGCATCCACTACCCTCTCCATAAAGTAGAATTTCCTAACATTGCCCCTGAATCTACCACCCCTCAACCTCAAATTATGTCCTCTGGTTTTACCATTTTCCTTTCTCTGGAAAAGATTTTGTTCTACGTTAATACCCTTCAAGTATTTGAAAGTCTGAATCATATCTCCCCTGTCTCTCCTTTCCTCTAGGGCAGGGGTGTCCAATGTCGGTCCTCGAGGGCCGCAGTCCAGTTGGATTTTCAGGATTTCCCCAATGAATATACATGAGGTCTATTTGCATGCACTGCTTTCATTGTATGCTAATAGATCTCATGCATATTCATTGGGGAAATCCTGAAAACCCGACTGGATTGCGGTCCTCGAGGACTGACATTGGACACCCCTGCTCTAGGGTATACATATTCAGGGCTTCCAGTCTCTCCTCATATGTCTTCTGGCGCAAGCCTCCTATCATTTTCGTCGCCCTCCTCTGGACCGCCTCAAGTCTTCTTACGTCTTTCGCCAGATACGGTCTCCAAAACTGAACACAATACTCCAAGTGGGGCCTCACCAATGACCTGTACAGGGGCATCAACACCTTCTTCCTTCTACTGACTACGCCTCTCTTTATACAGCCCAGCATCCTTCTGGCAGCAGCTGCTGCCTTGTCACACTGTTTTTTTCGCCTTTAGATCTTCGGACACTATCACCCCAAGGTCCCTCTCCCTGTCCGTGCATATCAGCTTCTCTCCTCCCAGCATATACTGTTCCTTCCGATTATTAATCCCCAAATGCATTACTCTGCATTTCTTTGCATTGAATTTTAGTTGCCAGGCATTAGATCCTTTTTCATATTTTACACTCCCTCTTCGGTGTCTACTCTGTTACAAATCTTGGTATCATCTGCAAAAAGGCACACTTTTCCTTCTAACCCTTCAGCAATGTCACTCACAAACATATTGAACAGGATTGGCCCCAGCACCGAACCCTGAGGGACTCCACTAATCACCTTTCCTTCCTTCGAGCGACTTCCATTAACCACCACCCTCTGGCGTCTGTCCGACAGCCAGTTTCTGACCCAGTTCACCACTTTGGGTCCTAACTTCAGCCCTTCAAGTTTGTTCAACAGCCTCCTATGAGGAACTGTATCAAAGGCTTTGCTGAAATCCAAGTAAATTACATCTAGCATATGTCCTCGATCCAGCTCTCTGGTCACCCAATCAAAAAATTCAATCAGGTTCGTTTGGCATGATTTACCTTTTGTAAAGCCATATTGCCTCTGATCCTATAACCCATTAGATTCAAGGAAGTACACTATCCTTTCTTTCAGCAACACTTCCATTATTTTTCCAACAACTGAAGTGAGGCTCACCGGCCTGTAGTTTCCTGCTTCATCCCTGTGACCACTTTTATGAATAGGGACCACATCCGCTCTCCTCCAATCCCCAGGAATCACTTCCGTCTCCAGAGATTTGTTGAACAAGTCTTTAATAGGACTCGCCAGAACCTCTCTGAGCTCCCTTAGTATCCTGGGATGGATCCCGTCTGGTCCCATCGCTTTGTCCACCTTCAATTTTTCAAGTTGCTCATAAAGACCCTCCTCCTTGAACGGCGCAGAATCTACTCCATTTTCTCGTGTAACGTTGCCAGACAATCTCCAGGATTTTCTTCTGTGAACACAGAACAGAAGTATTTGTTTAGCACATTTGCTTTCTCCTCATCACTCTCCACATATTGGTTCCCAGCATCTTTTAGCCTAGCAATTCCATTTTTTATCTTCCTCCTTTCACTAATATATTTGAAAAAGTTTTTATCTCCCTTTTTTACATTTTTAGCTATTTGTTCTTCCGCCTGTGCCTTCGCCAAATGTATCTCTCTCTTGGCTTCTTTCATTTTCACCCTGTAGTCCTTTCTGCTCTCCTCTTCATGGGTTTTTTTATATTTCATGAACGCCAACTAGGAAAGGATAAAGAAGCAGCAGGCTCCCGGGACAAGAAAGAGGCCCAAGGGAGGATAACAGACCCACCAAGACAAAAAGCGGCAGAAGAAGTAGACAGGAAAGAGCCAAGCACAGGAGAGAGCACAGCACCCACCCGCAAAAGACAGAAGACAGGGGAGAGAGCATCTAGTGGACTGGGAAGAAAGAGAAATGGAAGCAGCAGGAACCCGGAGGAGCTTCCCAGTGTACTGCAAGGAGTGTCATATGTATGACTACCTTCCCTTGGGAAGGCAGGCATACGTATGCGGTCGTTGTCAGGAACTGGAAAGCCTGAAGAAGGAAGTTGGTCGACTGCAGTGCAGGGTTCAAGAGCTGGAGGGGCTTCACATCTCGGAAGCACCGTTCAAGACAACTGAAGACCCCGCAAGAGAGAGCCACATCGAGGAGCAAGTAAGGGAACTCGAGAGATTCATCGAGGAGGCCTACAGGCAGGTAGAAGAGCAGGATCATCAGAAGCGCTGGAGCGAGGAAGCTATATCTACACGAGATGAAGGACAGGGGCCAGCAGATGGAAGACAGGAACGAACAGATGCCAAGGATGAAGGACCACATGGAAGATTCGAGCAAGTAGAGAGGGCAAAGGCTGGCCGGTTCCCCAAAAGAGAAGTACTGAACCACACCGAGGATACAGACTTGAGACCAGCAAAAAAGCTGAAGAAGGGGAAATCTGCAGTCGTGGGAGACTCAATCCTGAGAGAAGTGGACAGTCACGTAGCAGGAGGGAGAGAAGATCGGCTAGTGACCTGTCTCCCAGGAGCAAGAACAAAGGACATCACCGACAGAATCGAGAGGATCCTGGACAGTGCAGAAACAGAAGAGACAGCAGTGATAATCCACGTGGGAAAAAATGATGTCAACAGGAGAAATTACAGCAGGACTACGCTAACTGAACAGTTCAAGATCCTAGGAAGGAAACTGAAGCTGAGGACACAGAAGATAGCATTCTCAGAGATTCTGCCAGTACCGAGGGCAGACATGAAGAGGCAGACTGAGCTACAAGCAATAAGCGCATGGTTGAGGAGATGGTGCGAAGAAGGATTCCTTTTTGTGAGGGACTGGACAACTTTTTGGAGGAAGAACAAGCTCTTCAGGAGGGAAGGACTACACCTGAGCATGGCAGGAACGAGGCTGCTAGCAAACAACGTCAAGAGAGGAATTGAGCAGGCTTTAAACTTGAGAAGAAAGGGAAAGCCAACAGTCGACCTGACGTCGACGGTTCGGACAAGAGTATCCAAAGAAGATACTGAGCGGGAAAAATTCTGGGAACAAGCAAGAGACGAACAACAGAAACTGTTTACCAACAAGAGGGGCAAACAGATAAAACTAGAGGAACAGGAGAAATCGGATAATCAGGTTGCGGACGAAAAAGATGCACCAAAAAATGAGGAAGAAAGGAGCAGAAATCAGGGACTGGCAGCCCAAATAGGGGATGGCAAGAGGAGCAAAACACATAAAAAACCAGCAGGGAAAAGAAAAGACCGGGACTTAAATTGCTTGTACGCAAATGCAAGGAGCCTAAAGACCAAAATGGGAGAATTAGAAGTCAAAGCCAAAAAAGAGGACCTAGATATAATTGGAATCACTGAAACATGGTGGAATGAGGATAACCAATGGGACGTAATACTGCCAGGGTACAAACTCCTATAGAAGAGACAGGACCCACAAGAAGGGTGGAGGTATAGCACTATACATAAAAGACACCATTCCCTCGTCTGGAGTGGATATAGAACCAAAGGCGGAAGGATTGGAGTCATTATGGGTTAAATTACCGGGAAAAAATGGCCTTGAAATAAGATTGGGTCTGTACTATCGTCCGCCTGGACAAACGGAAGCAAACGACAAAGATCTGGCAGCAGAATTGAGGCGGGAAGGCAACAACAGGAACGTGACAGTAATGGGAGATTTTAATTACCCCGGGATAAACTGGAGTATTGGAAACTTGAACTGTGCGAGGGAAACAGAATTCTTAGAGGCTGTGAGGGACTGCTTTATGGATCAGCTTGTCAAGGAACCAACGAGAGTGAATGCCACTCTTGACCTAATCCTCAACGGACTAGGGGGACCTGCAAAAGAAATGGAAGTAGTAGGACCACTAGGAAACAGCAATCACAACATGATCCAGTACAAATTAGAAGTAGGTACAGCAAAAGGGAAAAGAACCACAGGGACAACGTTCAACTTCAAGAAAGGGAACTATGATGCTATGAGAGCAATGGTAAGGAAAACTCAGAACCAGCTCAAGGAAAACAGAAACTGTAGAGCAAGCCTGGTCTCTATTCAAGGGCACAGTGCAAGAAGCACAACATATGTACATCCTCAGATTTAGAAAAGGGTGCAAAAAAACCGAACGAAAGACCTCGCATGGATAAACAATGAAGTGAAGAAAGCGATAGGAGACAAGAAAAAATCTTACCGGAAATGGAAAAAAGACCAAACTGGGGAGAACTGGAAGGAACACAGGAAACGCCAAAGAGAATGTTATCAAGTGGTTAGGAGAGCGAAAAGGGAATACGAAGAGAGGCTAGCCAGGGAGGCAAAAAACTTCAAATCGTTCTTCAGATATGTTAAAGGGAAGCAACCGGCGAGAGAGGAAGTAGGACCGCTGGATGATGGAGACAGAAAGGGAGTGATAAAGGAGGAAAAAGAGGTAGCCGACAGGTTAAACAAATTCTCGTCAGTCTTCACAAGCGAGGACACATCCAGTGTACCAGAACCCGACGTGATCTTCCATGGAGACCAGGAAGAAAAACTGTCAACAATAGAGGTGAGCCATGATGATGTCCTCCAACAGATAGATAGATTGAAAAGCGACAAATCACCAGGCCCGGACGGAATCCACCCTAGGGTACTAAAAGAACTAAGAAATGAGATAGCGGGAATACTCCAGCGAGTTTGCAACCTATCCTTGAAAACTGGCGAGATCCCGGAGGACTGGAAGATAGCAAATGTTACACCTATCTTTAAAAAGAGGTCAAGAGGAGACCCGAGAAACTACAGGCCGGTAAGTTTGACATTGATTCCGGGCAAGATGGTAGAAGCACCGATAAAGGACAGCATCTGTGAGCACATCGAAAAAAATGGGCTGATGAAAGCGAGCCAACATGGCTTCTGCAAGGGAAGATCATGCCAAACAAACTTACTGCACTTCTTTGAGGGAGTAAACAGTCAGTTGGACAAAGGGGAACCTGTAGACATCATTTACCTCGACTTCCAAAAGGCCTTTGACAAGGTACCCCATGAGCGGTTACTTAGGAAGCTGTGGAACCACAGGGTGGAAGGGGACGTACACAGATGGGTCAAACACTGGTTGGCAGACAGAAGGCAGAGGGTTGGAGTGAAGGGTCACTACTCGGGCTGGAGGAGGGTCATGAGTGGAGTTCCGCAGGGGTCGGTACTCGGACCGCTGCTGTTCAATGTATTTATTAATGACCTGGAAACGGGGACGAAGTGTGAAGTTATAAAATTTGCGGATGACACTAAACTCTGTAGAAGGGTTAGAACTGCGGAAGAGTGTGAGGACCTACAAAGGGACCTAAACAAACTGGAGGAGTGGGCAAATAAATGGCATATGAACTTCAATGTAGGGAAATGCAAGGTTATGCATATAGGGAAAAAGAACCCGATGTTCAGCTTCCAAATGGGGGGATTAGTATTAGAGAGAAGTAACCTTGAAAGAGATTTGGGTGTACTGGTGGACACAACAATGAAGTCAACTGCACAATGCGCAGCAGCCGCGAAGAAGGCAAACAGAATGTTGGGTATTATTAAGAAGGGTATTACGACAAGAACGAAAGAAGTCATCCTGCTGTTGTATCGGGCAATGGTGCGCCCGCACCTGGAGTACTGTGTTCAGTATTGGTCACCGTACCTTAAGAAGGATATGGCAAAACTTGAGAGGGTCCAGAGGAGAGCAACGCAAATGATTAAGGGCTTGGAAAACCTTTCATACACTGAAAGATTGGAGAGACTGGGGCTCTTCTCCCTGGAAAAGCGGAGACTCAGAGGAGACATGATAGAAACCTACAAGATCATGAAGGGCATAGAGAGAGTAGAGAGGGACAGATTCTTCAAACTTTCAAAACATAAAAAAACAAGAGGGCATTCTGAAAAGTTGAAAGGGGACAGATTTAAAAAGACGAATGCTAGGAAGTTTTTCTTTACCCAGCGTGTGGTGGACACCTGGAATGTGCTTCCAGAGGGCGTAATAGGACAGAGTACGGTACTGGGGTTCAAGAAAGGATTGGATAATTTCCTGCTTGAAAAAGGGATAGAGGGCTATAGATAGAGGATTACTGCACAGGTCCTGGATCTGTTGGGCCGCCACGTGAGCGGACTGCTGGGCACGATGGACCTCAGGTCTGACCCAGTGGAGGCATTGCTTATGTTCTTATATTCTTATGTTCTTAACAGCCTCCGGAAGAGTGTTCCAGTTTTTTACCACTCTCTGGGTGAAGAAGAATTTCCTTACGTTTGTATAAAATCTATCCCCTTTTAACTTTAGAGAGTACCCTCTCATTCTCCCCACCTTGGAGAGGGTGAACAACCTGTCCTTATTTTGAATGTCTCAATCATGTCCTCTCTCAGTCTCCTCTTTTCAAGGGAGAGGCCCAGTTTCTCTAATCTTTCACTTTACAGCAACTCCTCCATCCCCTTAACCATTTTAGTCGCTCTTCTCTGGACCCTTTTGAGTAGTACCGTGTCCTTCTTCATGTATGGCGACCAGTGCTGGATGCAGTGTTACAAATGGGGGGCATACCATGGCCTGGTACAGTGGCATGATAACCTTCTCCGATCTGTTCGTGATCCCCTTCTTAATCATTCCTAGCATTCTTTTCGCCGCCACCACACATTTAGTTCCCTCAAAACTTCTTCCACTTCTATTTTAACTTTTGTAGCACCTAAGTCACTTTGTTTCTTATTGTGAAGCAGCTCTTGTTCCTTTTCCTGGCTGACATTTGCCAACTTTTTGCTCATGAATCACCTTAAGGAGCTCTTAATTCTTGCTCTGCAGTAATTCAAGACTCTTTTGGGATTCATTCAGTTGGCTCTGTAATGTCATGTTCAAGGACTGAAGAGAAACCATTTCAAAGTTGTAAGCATCTGATCTACATTCCTTTTCATCTCTCTCACAGCTGCTGGTTCAATATTCTCAACCGCCTGCGCAATTGTATATTTTCACTTCTGAAAGGCTGCAAAGCAAGTGCTACTTCAGCTTGTATATTTGCACTTTCCACTACCATAGGAAGCAAAGAGACTCACACTTCCAACTCAGATATCAGTCTCAGGATTTCTCTATCACAGGTTGGATCATTAAAGGATTCTCTGACTTCTGAGAGTTAAGAGTTGGTACGGACGTAGCTAAGCAATAGTTGAAGGGTGCAGCTAAGCAATAGTTGAAGGGTGCAGCAAGGCCTCCATTACAGTTAGCCTGCGATGGCTGTGCATCCAGCAGAGACATCCAAGTTTGCAGGTGCTCACACAATACTGGATGAACCACAGAAGAAGATCGTTGGCAAAAAGGGACTTGGATTGCCTGAAGGGTCTGTGTACAGTAGTGTTGCCCGATTCAGGAAAAAAAATTTCAATTCAATTCGATTCAGCCTATTGAATCGATTTTTCGATTTGATTCGACTTTCCTGCCAAATTGGGTAGTTGTTTTTGGGGTTTTTTCAAACATCCTGGTAGGTTTATTTTATAGCCTCTTCACCCCTTTTATAGCCTCTAACCAGTAAAGTGTAGCAAACTCAATACTAAAATCAATGGCCAGCATTAAATGATATGAAATATGAGATAAATCCATATGTAAAAAAATATGTAAATACATAATTGGAAAAACACAAATGTACATGGTGTTAAAAAGGAATCTGAAGTGTATATAACACAAGACCAGATGAAATGTCCATGCAGTCTGTGGAAAACATAATATTAAACGATCAGACAGAGTGGAAACCAGCAGATGAACAAGCCTTAAAATAGAAACTGTAAAGACAAACATTGTGAGATATGGAATCAATGAACCAGCAGAGCACAACAGAGTAACTTGTACAATTATATGTTAAGCGGAAGGAAAGCTAAACAGACCAAATGAAGCAGTGAGTATAATGAAAGAAAGATGGTGCCATGGTGGGAACAGAGCCAAAAACAAAACTCGACCATCGGGAAAACCAAACCAGACAGGACAATGAGTTAGACTGATTAAAAAATGGTGCTGGTACCGGAACAGATAAAGAAGCCCTAGGTAGAGGTCTACACGGGAACGGGGATCGCTGGAATCCCACGGGAATCCCCCCTAACCCACGGGACTCCCTCGGGGACCCCCCTCTGGCCCACGGGACTCCCACGTGGACCCCCCTCTAGCCAATGGGACTCCCATGGGGATGGAAGGCTTTGGAAGCAGGGTTCGTCCATATAATATAATGGACACATCAGCCTTAGTAAAAGAGGGGGTTTATAAGTTAATTACCTGAACAGAAAACAAAAAAAGGGTTCCACCAAAGAGATTCCACAAGGAAAACAGCAGTGCAAACACAAAAGAAACTGGAATTGATGATCCTGTCAGAAGTAATTGCTGCTTTTTATGGGGACGGGCGGGGATGGAGGTAATTCCTTGCGGGGATGGGTGGGTACAGAGAGGATCCTGACGGGGACGGGTGGGGACAGAGAGGATCCTGGTGGGGACAGGTGGGGATGGAGAGGATCCTGGCGGGGATGGGTGAGATTTCTGACCCCGCGCAACTCTCTAGCCTAAGGTAAACCAGAGAAGTTAAAACTATACGCTGGGCCATCACAGAAAATATAAATACCTCAGTTGAAAAACACTGTTTAATGAGCTATAACGCTAAAAAGAAAAAAAGTAACCAAGCCAAGAAATAAAATCTGGGAGACCGGTAGATAATACAGGGAAGGCGTCCTTACCTTGAGCAGAACTGAACCAGTATGTTCGGCTGAGCGCTATGAAAACGAAAGTGAAAACAGTGCGAAAAAAGGGGGATTTAAATGCTGAAACCGGCACTGGTCACTTGATCAAAAACAGGTTGCCGTATTAGCTAAAGGTAATACAGGGAGGCCAGGGGGAAAGCCGGAGGATGCTGCAAAGGCCTATGCAGCACTTCCCGACTGACCCTCGCCCCCTAAAGCAGGAGCGGCAGTGGAAGTGGACAGCCAGCATGAGGCAGCGCTGCCGCTCCTGATTTAGGAAGGCACGGAGGGAAAGGTCAGTCATTGAATCGGGAGGCTGATTTTTTTTTAATTGAACCGATTCGAATCGGTGAATCGTTTCAAATCGTGAATCGGGCAGCACTACTGTACAGCATTTGAAAAGTCTTTTTGAGAAGCAGGTATACCCAGATTTGGTTTTCTGTCTGTTTCTTTATGTATGTGCATCACAGGGGCATTTTTTTCTCTGTACTCTTTTTTTTTTTTTTCAAGACACTTCCTCTGCCTGCTGTTGACATTGAACAGATTTTGGCAGGAACTGTTCTTCCTAGATCTGGACAAATAGTTATAGTATCTTTGACATCTTTAGTCAAAATATCCTGTCATAAAGCTGCACAGCGATCAAGTCCTTTATGAATGTTTGCAACTTGATCTTCAGAGTCAGCGGAATAGAGAGAGTAACCAGAGTCCACAGAAGAAGTAAAAACCTTTCTTACAGCAGCTCTTTTTTCTCCAGTGGTTAATTTAGCGGGTCCTGTTAACCTTCCAGAAGATAGAACCTTATGCGATCTGACTCCTTGCTTCGCCATAATACAACCTACCATGCCTCCCGCCCAACCTCCGGAAGTTTAATACCCAATGGCCATACTAAATGGACGGATGTTTGCTTTATGACCCACGCGCGTGCTGTCATTCAAGTCTTTCTGCTATCATTTACTTTGGTTTTATCTTACCCCTCCCCCAACAGCACAATCTCAACTTTCTCAAACCCCCCCCCCCCCCAATAGCATAATGATATCAGCTTTCTCTAGCTCTCCATTTCCTTTCTCTAACTCCTTTTATCCCCATGGTACAATTGCAACTGCACTGCCCTAGTCCTAATCCTCATGGCACATTCACTTTGCTGTGCTCTATCTCTCCCCATGGCACACTCGCATCTCGGTCTGGCCTCCCACATAAACACACATCCCAAGGGCACTCTCACATATTGCTCTGCCTGCCCCTCCCCCACTCCCCTTGCTCCTGCCACTTCCTCCCCCTGCATTGTGCATGCACCTTGCTCTGCCTCCCCTACCCATGGCACACCCCTTTGTTCCTTCCCCTCCTCTCCCCCTCCCTATGGTACACTCAACCAGCATCATCAGCTGCTCTTTTCCCCTCTCATACACGAATCATCTGGCAAGAGGAAGTGAACCAATGCATGTTCAGGTGTGACGCGATGATGTCACACGCATGCTCTCCTGACGCGGTCCTGAGTTGGAAGCTTTTCAAAACCCGGACAAAGTGCTGTGTGTTGAGTAGCCATCTGGACTCCCGGACATGTCCTCTAAAAAGAGGATAAGTTCGGGTAAATCCAGGTGTCTGGTAACCCTATGCATAGCCCCACAGACCTAGGGCTGGCAGAGGAGTAAGAAATGACACGCAGTAGTTATTTATTTATTCCATTTTTCCAGGAGAACTCGGAATGTTTTACATTTTTCCCTGTCTGTCCTGGCATATCTTAGCACATCTGTTGAACCTCAGGACTCTTAAGCACTGAATTTAAAAGTAATTTAGGGCATTTTAAGGCTGAATGCTTATCTGCACTGACATCCCCCAAGATCAGATCTCTTTGATATAATCTCCCATATGCCTTTGCTGACACTGGTTAGGCCAACAGAAAATGCTGACAACTGGAAAAGTAAGGCTGGGCTGACATCTCCCATACTCTTTTTATTTTATTCTTTTACATGAAGGCAAGCTTGTAGTAACATTCTATATGGCATACATGTCAACAACTGTTTTGCAAACAGCCAGCTTGCCCTTCTACGATACCTCTCTGTTACCTCCGATATTACATATTCAGCAGGTCCCCTTATCCTGCACAGTCTCCACGGCTATGGAGATATACATTTCCCCCTATGAGTTCACACCTTTGTCTTAGGTTGGATAGTCACTACTGCTGGGCAGGGAGACCCAATGTACTACCTCATAGTAGCATAGTAGATGACGGCAGATAAAGATCCGAATGGTCCATCCAGTCTGCCCAACCTGATTCTTTTTAAATTTTTTCTTCTTAGCTATTTCTGGGCAAGAATCCAAAGCTTTACCCGGTACTGTGCTTGGGTTCCAACTGCCGAAATCTCCATCAAAACCTACTCCAGCCCATCTACACCCTCCCAGCCATTGAAGCCCTCCCCAGCCCATCCTCCACCAAACGGCCATACACAGACACAGACCGTGCAAGTCTGCCCAGTAACTGGCCTAGTTCAATATTTAATATTATTTTCTGATTCTAAATCTTCTGTGGTCATCCCACGCTTCTTTGAACTCAGTCACAGTTTTACTCTCCACCACCTCTCTCGGGAGCGCATTCCAGGCATCCACTACCCTCTCCGTAAAGTAGAATTTCCTAACATTGCCTTTGAATCTACCACCCCTTAACCTCAAATTATGTCCTCTGGTTTTACCATTTTCCTTTCTCTGAAAAAGATTTTGTTCTACGTTAATACCCTTCAAGTATTTCAAAGTCTGAATCATATCTCCCCTGTCTCTCCTTTCCTCTAGGGCAGGGGTGTCCAATGTCGGTCCTCGAGGGCCGCAGTCCAGTCGGGTTTTCAGGATTTCCCCAATGAATATGCATGAGATCTATTTGCATGCACTGCTTTCAATACATATTCATTGGGGAAATCCTGAAAACCCGACTGGATTGCGGCCCTCGAGGACCGACATTGGACACCCCTGCTCTAGGGTATACATATAGCCGTCTTGGAGAGAATGAACAGTGCATAAGGGATGCCCTGAGTGGGATATGAGGGAATGGGAAGAGACCATATACTATGTCTGACCTTGGTATGCAATGCAATAGAACGTGCCAGCTCAACCAAATTAAAAACATAGTCAAATTAGCAAGTGTCTCAGAGATAGATACTGGAAAATCATGTGCAACTATCTTAAAAGGTAGGGGGAAACTTGTGGGACATGCGTTGTAAAGAGATGTTATGTTATGTTCATTTTGCAGCATAGGAAAATCATAACAATACAGAGCACAATTTGTACAATAATTAAGATAACAAAAGGGTGAATTAGAATATTAAAGACATGATCAGCAGTAGGCGAATACCCAAATAAAAATTCTCAGAGCAGGAGAATCGTGTAACAAATTGTCAACAGTCCATTTTCAAAAGTGATGGTGAAATGATTCACTTCTTTGGAGGTTTTCTTAAGTTGTTCAATGTAGCCATGGAGTTCTGTAAGATTCAGCAGCTTATGAAATGTCTCGTTCCCCATGTCAAGATGGAGTGGATGTACAGTATATGAAATAAAGTCTGGAATGTCCATAGACTCATTAGTTACCAGAGGTGTGGAACAGGATGTCCTATTAATGGTGATGGAGGCCAGAGGTGAATGACTTGGAAAATCTCTAAAAACAATACTTTTTCAAAAAACATTGTATAAATAGTTCTACTAGAAGATTTAGGATTGTACTTCATTATTATGTATGTAAACCAAGTCGAGCTTCTTTTTAAGAGGATGACCCAATATAAAAAAACTAAAGGATTGGATTGGATTAGGTATTAAAAACATATGAATTGCTGCTGCTGGGTCAGACCAGCAGCCCATCATTCCCAGCAGCCCGCTCACGCAGTGACCCTCTGGTCAAAGACCAGCGCCCTAACTGAGACTAGCCCTATCAGCGTACGTTCTTGTTCAGCCTCGCTCATCATATAGCTTGTACAACAAAGTGTTCTTAGGAAGATGACTGTCATGTACCCGGGAATCCAGTGAACTGGAAAGAACAGGTGAAAACAAAAGTGTCCAGCCCTGAGGTAATACAACATGGGTGAGGAAATAGAGGAGTCGGAGAGCTTGGCAGTCAGGGATCAGGAGGATGAACTAGTTCAGCAGGATTTGTCAGTCTCTTGAAACTGGAAACTTTCACACTTGGCATGAATGGTATCTGCTCACACAGAGAGGGATCCATTGGCTTGAATGAAGTCCAGTGGATCCAAAGGATAGAGGAGCATATTATCAAACTGCACACAACAGGGTCAATAACTTTATGGTGGTGTCCTGACCATGGGATCATCTTTATGATGAACAGATTGGAACACTAAGGGCTGGATTCTGTATAGGACGCCTAGTACATGGGTGTCCTATATAGAATCTCATTTGTCTGTGCCTAAGCCTGCCTAATACCACAATTCTCTAACTGGCGTCTATCTCACAGGCGCCAATTAGAGAATTGGATTACCACTGAGATTATCGCAGCAAGGGATTTCCCTGCCGCAATAAGTTTAGCGGCAACCCGCCCCCTACCCCCCTCGTGAAGACTACCGGCAGGAAGGATGCCCAGTCCCTCCTGCTGGAACCCTAGAACTCCCCCAACCATTGCCAGCAGGAGGGATGCACAATTCCCTATGCCGGAACCCCTCACACCCCACAAACAAACATTACCAGTAATAGGGATGCCCAGCCCTTCCTGCCAGATACCCCCACCCTATAAAGTAGCCCCTCTGGACCCTCCTCCACCCCCTGCCAGACCCCCACAATAATAGTGTGTGACAAGTTTCAACTTGTTTGGTGCTTTCCACGTTCAAAAGGTCTGTCCTTTAAGCTGGTCTGCAAGTTCGGAGAGAGCTTAAGGGACAGACCTTTTGAACGTGGAAAGCCACATGAGCTACAGGCTTTCTGATGCAGCAGCTGTGAAATACATCAGAGCCCAGAGAGTGATCTATATTTACAGATAAGTGAGCTGTTTAATATCTATACATTACCCTTGCAAGTCTATTTAAAGCTGGTTTTCAACAATTAAGTTTTATTAAAATTTTGATGTATCGCAATATCATTAATTCAAAGCGATTTACAATTAAAAGCAGGGTCTTAATTATTAACTACAACAGAAACACACAAAAATGATGTACTGTTACATAAGGTAAATAGATGACTATTAGGGAAATTTCTGAGGATCTGAACATCTCTTATGGTTCCGTTCTAAACATTTTAACAACAGATTTGAACATGCGGTGACTGAGTGAAACCTGAAAAATGGGCAAATGGTTTCATCCTCCAACATGACAATGCTCCGTGTCACGAATCACTTCAGCTACGACAATTTCTGTCAAAAATATTACAGTGTGTCCTCATCCACCGGATCTGGCACCGTGCAACTTCTTCCCCAAAGTCATAATGACCATGAAAGTTTCATATTTTGAATCGATTCAGGACGTCAAGGCAGCCATGACAGCACAACTAAACACACTCACAAAAGAGGATTTCCAGAACTGCTTCAGAAAATGGCAAGAACAATAGGATAAATATGTTCGAAGCGAGGGGGAGTATTTTGAGGGGGATTAATGGCAATGTAATTTGAAAGTCTTTTTTTTTTTTTTGTTTTTGTAACATCGCTGTCTGTATACAGTCTCTTCCTCTGTAAACTGCTCTGAACTGCGTGTGGTATTGCGGTATACAAAAATTAAGTTATTATTATTATTACTGTAATAAGCTATTTTTATTTAAAACATCCACTATAATTTTTTATCACACCTTGTATATAAAATGTTTTATCACACCTCGTATATATCTATACAAAGCGTGATGTTCTCTCTAATTATGTGTGCATATACATACACATATTTAGAGAGACCATAGAAAATCATAAGTGCCTGTATGTGACTAAAGTAATAAGGAAATGATTCTTTGCATTATTACTTTGAAAAGAAGTTAGTCTTTTTGCTCTGTATTACCAGGACTGGCCAGAAGAGGGGGATGTGTCCATAGCTCAGTAGTAAAGCAAACAGCTCCAGCACAGAAAGTCACTTTCACCTGCAGCAATTACAAAGATTGGGAACATGGTATTAGCTTTTTACTCTGTATTACCAGGACTGGCCAGAAGAGGGGATGTGTCCTTCGCTCAGTGGTAAAGCAAGCAGCTCCAGCACAGAAAGTCACTTTCACCTGCAGCAATTACAAAGATTGGGAACATGGTATTAGCTTTTTGCTGTGTATTACCAGGACTGGCCAGAAGAGGGGTATGTGTCCTTAGCTCAGTGGTAAAGCAAGCAGCTCCAGCACAGAAAGTCACTTTCACCTGCAGCAATTGCAAAGATTGGGAACATGGTATTAGCATCATCACTAATGACTTGCCAAGTGAATTAATTCTCTGTAAATAGAGGCACACTTCATCTCCTGCAGCTGAAGGAATCAGCACAAAGGACAGGGGCAGAAGGGAGGTGACCCTCCTGTACGTGTCCTGCAACCTAAACATACCCAAAATGAATAAATCCACCTGAAACAGAAAAACACTATAGTGCCATGATTTAATGGGGACACTCAGTTCAGTGACCTGAAAAATTCAGGCCAAAATGAGATGTAAGTTATTAGCCAATTGTGAAAGGGCTAAAAAAAAATATGCTCTTATCAGTTCACATCATTTGCTCTCTCCGTAAAATCAGAAAATATGTGAATACTACTAAAACTCACAATTACGTAGTGCAAACACAATAGTGAGTGTTCAATAAAATGCTATGGGGTCCAGTCAAAATCAAATCCAAACAAGTTGTGTCATAAAAACCCAAGAGATAAAGATCACAATTATCTTTATTGTGGAAGACTTTTCAATGTTCTACTACGGTACTATTATTACTACTATTAATTATTTCTATAGTGCTACCAGACGCATTCAGCGCTGTACAGTCACAGAGAGTAAGAAAACAGTCCCTCCTCGAAAGAGCTTACAATCTAAACAGGCAAGACAAACAGGATGTCATGGATACAGTTAAGAGGAACGGTTAATCAGCTGGCTTGGTTGGAGGGCAGAGGAGTAGGGTTAAGGATTGAAAACGATATCAAAAAGGTGGGTTTTCAGTCTGCTTTTAAACAAGGGAAGGGACTTCACGGACAAACTCGGGTAATTTATTCCATGCATAGGGGGCAGCTAGAGGAAAGGAACGTAGTCTGCAATTGACAGTGGAGGAGAAGGGTAACACTAAGAGTGACTTATCCGAGGAACGCAGTTCTCTGGGAGGTGTATAAGAGAGAAGTGAGGAGAGATATTGAGGGGCAGCAGAATGAACTCATTTGTAGGTCAATAATAAGATCTTGAAATGTATGCGATGGCAGATAGGGAGCCAGTGAAGTGTCTTAAGGAGAGGGGTGACATGAGTGTATCGAGGTTGGTAGAAGAGTCGCGCAGCAGAGTTTCGCACAGATTTCAAGGGGGAGAGGCGACACTGAGGGATAGTAGATTGCAGTAATCTAAGCATGAGGTAACAAGAGTATGGAAAAGGGTCTGGGTAGTGTAGGCAAGTACCGATCTAATATAACTCCTTTTTTGTTCTCTTTCCTATACCTAATTGTAGTTCCTCCCTGGTCTCCCTTTTATAGAGAGTATGACTGTCCTCCCCAAAATTAATTGTCTTCCCCATAAATTTTTATTTATTGTTCATTGCTTTGTAATCCATGAAAAAAGCGATATTATCAAATACGAATTAAACTTGAAACTTGAAGGGGTGAATTTGAAAATGCAGAAGGGCTCTACAAAGCTCTGTTTTGGAGAATCTTTCTTCAGGAACCATGGCACAATCAAACTTTCTTGGCACAACTCCAAGCCAAAAAGCCCCTAAGCTTAAGAGTAGCTGATTACTATTCAATGTATTGTAAAACAGCTTTGATATCCATGGAGGAAAGGTGGCATAAGAACATAAGAATTGCCGCTGCTGGGTCAGACCAATGGTCCAGCATGCCCAGCAGTCCGCTCACGCTGCGGCCCTCTGGTCAAAGACCAGCGCCCTAATTGAGACTAGCCCTACCTGTGTACATTCTGGTTCAGCAGGAACTTGTCTAACTTTGTCTTGAATCCCTGGAGGGTGTTTTCCCCTATGACAGACTGCGGCAGAGCGTTCCAGTTTTCCACCACTCTCTGGATGAAGAAGAGCTTCCTTATGTTCTTACGGAATCTATCCCCTTTCAATTTTAGAGAGTGCCCTCTCGTTCTCCCTACCTTGGAGAGGGTGAACAACCTGTCCTTATCTACTAAGTCTATTCCCTTCAGTACATTGAATGTTTCGATCATGTCCCCTCTCAATCTCCTCTGTTCGAGGAGTTTCTCTAATTTTTCACTGTAAGGCAACTCCTCCAGCCCCTTAACCATCTTAGTCGCTCTTCTATGGACCTTTTCGAGTAGTACCATGTCCTCCTTTATGTACAGCAACCAGTGCTGGACGCAGTACTCCAGGTGAGGGCACACCATGGCTTGGTACAGTGGCATGATAACCTTCTCTGATCTGTTTGTGATCCCCTTCTTTATCATTCCTAGCATTCTGTTCGCCCTTTTCACCCCCCCCCCCCCCCGCACATTGCATGGATGGCTTCATCGACTTGTCGATCATAACTCCCAAGTCTCTTTCCTGGGAGGTCTCTCCAAGTACCGCCCCGAACATCCGGTATTCGTGCATGAGATTTTTGTTACCTACATGCATCACTTTACACCTAAAAACCAAAAGCTTACACTTTACACTTAAAAATCAAAAGCTGGTCCACTCCGGTCGGCTTAAAGCTCAATACTGATAAACCCAAGATCTTATGGTTTAGTGCAAATCCTTGCAACATTCCTAAATTATTTTTTGTTTGGAAAGTTATCATTTCAATATTGAGATGACATCTAAAGTCTTGGGAATGCTCCTTGACTTTTCCTTGTCAACGGGACCGCAGGAAAATGATATGGTTCGCAGAATTTTTAAAAACTGAAACAATTGTGTTTACTGCATTACTGTATTTTCTTTCTGATCATTACAGGATCATAGTTCATAATAACTGCCATACTGGGACAGACTGAAGGTCCATCTAGCCCAGTATCCATTTCCACGTGGTCAATCCAAGTCACAAATACCAGGCGGAAACCCAAAGAATAGCAACATTCCACAGCTGAGATTATGATGTCATAATGCCTCATTCCACCAATGCCTAAGAGCCAACCTCAGCAGTGATGTCACAATGGCTTCATCTTGGCTCACATAAGAATTGCCATACTAGGACAGACGGAAGGTCCATCAAGCCCAGTATCCTGTTTCCAACAGTGGTCAATCCAGGTCCCAAGAACCTAGCTAGATCCCAAGTAGTAAAACAGATTTTCTGCTGCAGTGGATTTCCCCAAGCCATTTCATTAATGGCCTATGGACCGAGATGCAAAATCTATATATACCGCGTATCAACAAGGGATCCAAGTGGAAAAAGAACAAGGAACTGGCGTGGCTCACTAGCGGTGAAAGAAGCGATCAGAGTCAAGAAGACTTCATTTAAGGAATGGAAAAGGTCAAAAACAGACAAAACTGGAAAAAGCACAAACAACATCAAAGCAGGTGCCATAAGGCAGTAAGAGGGCCAAAAGAGAATATGAGAAAAAAAACTTCATGCCAAGGAGGCAAAAAATTTTGTGCCGTTCTTTCAATATATTAAGGGGAAACGACCCGCGAAGGAAGCGATGGGGTCGTTGGATGACCATGGAATAAAGGGAGTACTAAAGGAGGACAAAGCCATCGCCGACAAACTGAACACATTTTTTGCATTTGTATTTACCGAAGAGGATATACACAACATACTGGAAGCCGACAGGCTATATGCAAGAAACAAAGACGGGAAACTGACTGGGTTGAAGATCAGTCTAGAAAAGGTATGCAGGCAGATTGATAGGCTTAAAAACAATAAATCCCCTGGACCGGACGGCATCCATCTGAGGGTAATTAAGGAACTGAAAGGGGTTATAGCTGAACTGCTTCAACTAATAACCAATCTGTTGATCAAATCAGAAAGGATTCCGGAAGACTGGAAAGTGGGGAATATTATGCCGATCTTCAAGAAAGGTTCAAGGGGAGATCTGGGAAACTATAGACCCGTGAGTCTGACCTCAGTACCAGGAAAGATGGTGGAGGCGCTGATAAAGGACCACATCATTGACCACCTTGACAGACAGACACAATCTGATGAGGACCAGCCAGCAAAGCTTCAGCAAAGGAAGATCTTGCTTGATGAACTTGCTGCACTTCTTCGAGGGAGTTAACAGGCAGATAGACAATGGTGACCCGGTCAACATTGTATATCTGGATTTTCAGAAGGCATTCGACAAGGTCCCACATGAATGACTACTTCGAAAAATTGTGAGGAAACAGAGAGTGGGGGTAAGTGGAGATCGTGAGGGACAGCTGAGTGAGGGCATTTGTAGGTCAGGAAGAGGAGTTTGGATTGTATTCAGAAATGGATGGGAAGCCAATGAAGTGACTTTAGGAGAGGGCTAATGTGAGTAAAGGCTCTCCCGGAATATTTATTTTATTTTAAAAACTTATATACCACTTTAAACCAAAGCAGTGTACAAACAACATAGAAATAGAAAACATATACCAATCAACTCTTCCAAACCGAATGCGTTCAATACCCCAACTTCACATAAAAGCTGACACATACAAAGATGTCTTCCAAATTTTTTTATGCCAATTAGTAGGGAGATATACAATGTTATTCTGTGATGATTGTTGAATCACTGTTTATTATTATCACAGCTCTATAAATAATAATTATTAAATTATTTATATTATAATTAGTGAAGTGTTCAGACCAATACCCGTGTATTCTGTGATCTCACTGAACTGGGGTACATTTGGGACCATCATCACACTCCTAGTGTCCCTTTGCCAGCCTCCTTTTTGTTTATACTCGATAACATTCTTAATTACTCATTATATACTTGTAGATAGATTTTAAACTACACTTATCTTGATGATTATTCCAAGGGCTTGGCGTAGTTCTCTTTAACTCCCAGCTGCAGCGAGATAAAGTGCTTAAATCATAAAGTGCTTGTGCATGTAGTGTTAACTACTAGCTACTGTGTTCGCCGAGCTTAAGAATAAGTTTTAGCGAACACAGTAGCTAGTAGTTAACACTACATGCACAAGCACTTTATGATTTAAGCACTTTATCTCGCTGCAGCTGGGAGTTAAAGAGAACTACGCCAAGCCCTTGGAATAATCATCAAGATAAGTGTGGTTTAAAATCTATCTACAAGTATATAATGAGTAATTAAGAATGTTATCGAGTATAAACAAAAAGGAGGCTGGCAAAGGGACACTAGGAGTGTGATGATGGTCCCAAATGTACCCCAGTTCAGTGAGATCACAGAATACACGGGTATTGGTCTGAACACTTCACTAATTATAATATAAATAATTTAATAATTATTATTTATAGAGCTGTGATAATAATAAACAGTGTTCCAAATTTTTTTAAACATCTCTGGGCATACACAAGTGCATTTGCCCACCCAAATCATTCCACAGCTTGACACGCATGACGGAGAACACTGACACCCCTATATGTACATGTTAAAGATCAAGTTTCAAGTTTATTATAAAATTTGATTAATCGCTTATTCAAAATTCGAAGTGATGAACAAATCAATAAAATTACAAAATTGGGGGGACAACAAACCTAACACAAAACTGAACCTTACAAAACATATTGAAGACTAACTTTACTAACATAATAAAACGTGAGGAAAGGATGGGGAAAGAAATACAATTTGGTTAATAGAAGAAAAGACACTTATGGTTGAAAACAATAGGAAGGGAGAGAACAAAAAAATCTCAAAGAAGTTATGAAAATAAAATGAAACTCCTAGACAATCCTTTTAGTCATTAAATGCGTCTTTAAAAAGAAAGCTTTTAAGTTTGCTCTTCAATTTATCCAAATTTTTTTCCTCTCTTAAGTAAATAGGGAGGGAATTCCATGTTTGAGGAGCTGTAACAGAAAAGATGAAGTGCCGTCGTGTATTAATCATTTTAAGTGAGGGGATGACTAATAAATGTTGGATGAGGTAGAAGGAATCAATGCTTTGTAAATGAAAGCCAGAGTTTTGTATATCAGAGATTTGAAGGTAAGCAAACTTAATTTGTACAGATCTCAATCTGTGTACTTTGGAGGAAAGGCGGGAGAGGGGAGTTACGATAGAGACGTTTAAATACCTACGTAATATAAATGCGCACGAGTCGAGTCTCTTTCAATTGAAAGGTAGTTCTGGAATGAGAGGGCATAGGATGAAGTTAAGAGGTGATAGGCTCCGGAGTAATCTGAGGAAATACTTTTTTACGGAAAGGGTGGTAGATGTGTGGAACAGTCTTCCGGAAGAGGTGGTGGAAACAGAGACTGTGTCTGAATCAGCGAGGGAGGTTGGCACCCAGGGTGATGGTGCTTGGCATTGCCATGCCATACAGCCCCCACTCTTCCCCCCCACCACCACTTTTCCCTGATGCTTGGGCAACCCCCAACTCCTCCCCACTGCTTGAGCACCCTCTGCATATCTCTTGAAATGTTCACTGGAAGGAGCATCTTCCATCCGCTGCTCACACCGGCTCCCTTCTGATGTCACGACATGGTTCTGCAATCAGGAAGTGACATCAGAAGGGAGCCAATGCTGTGCAAGCAGCAAGTAGAAGATTCTGCTCGAGCTAGCGAACATTTAAAGAGATATGTGGGGGGAGGGAACAAAGAGGAGGAGAGGTGTCGGTGCCAGTACCCCCTGTGAAGACAGCGCCCAGGGCGGTCTGCTCCCCCTTACTACGCCACTGCTCTGAATTCAATAAAGCATAGGATAGGCACATGGAATTTCTTAGGAAGAGAGGAGATAGTGGATGCTGCGAATGGGCAAACTGGATGGGCCATTTGGCCTTTATCTGCCATCATGTTACAATGTTTCTATAACCATAGTGTTAAGAGCCTTATCCTATAGGGAGAGGAGGAGATAGTGGATGCTGCAGATGGACCATTTGGCCTTTATTTGCCGTCATGTTTCTCTGTTTTTATTGGTGACTGTTCCTTGATCATATAGATTGTCTGTCATGGGAGGAACTCTCATCAAAATTTCACTTTGTTTCTGAAGAGCGACTTGTCTCAGCATTTCTTGATTTTTGATTTGGATAATATTTGCAATCTCTCTTTAAGAGGACGGACAAAGAACAGGGAGGACAGTGGTGAATTTTCTCTTTCTGTCTATATGCCAAGTCTTGGGGAAATTTTGCCGTTAAATAGAGCCAAACATCACCATGGCAACACTGGTTCTCTCTCACTGCCAGCTGCCAGGCATTAAACTATATTTTTCCAGCTGAAAGCACAGAAATTGCATCCGATCTTCAAAGAAATGGGATGAAACAAGGCCAGGCCCATCTCAACTCTCTAGGGGACCATGGCTCTAGCCAAGGGCAGTAATTAAATAACATCTGAAAGTCCAGAGGAAACTGAAATCAGTACCTGGGCAAACACATAAACCCCCCAAATCAGCAGGAAAGTGAGGGCAATGAGAGAAACAACAAAGGACTCAAACCAAAGAACACACCAAGGTTTTTACAAAGGGTGCAATTATCCTAAAATCACATAGCCCTGTGCCCCTCCAAGAACCTAGCATGAAAAGAGGCAGTGAGGACTGCTGCATAATCCCTGAAAATTTCTCCATTTTAGAAAAAAAAGACCCTAATTTACAGATAGATACATATTTGTAAAGGGGGAGGGGGAGCAGATGAGAAAGACAAATAGCCAAAACCTTAGATATCCCTAATAATAATCAATCTAAAAAAATCATCTCCCTAATTCAAGATCACGTCAAAATATTTTTTGTCTTAAAAGTTTTGTAAGGCAGTCATAAGGCTGAATCAGAATGCAACGGAGCAGGCTGGGAAAAGATGCAATCTGGTCAGTGGTATTTATAAGAGACTATTAAAAGTAAAAGAGCATTGGATCTTCCGTATGAACTCGCTGGTTCCAGAAGGTTTAAATGAAGAAATGGACTGGATGTCTTTTGTATGAGTGAACCTGCCTTGGAAATATATTGAAATTCATTAAAGAAACATATGTTTTCTGCGGCGGGAATGTCGCTCTTCCTCTGTAATTGACGTTGGGTTGGAGTTCCCTTTAGTGAGAAGGAACCGACGTCAGATGCTGACATGATGCCGTAGAAGAGTGAAGTGGCGGGGGGAGGGGGGAATCTAACCAATTATTGCCATTCATGCCAGGTGACCTAAGGCTTTATCAATGAGGAACTGACGTCAGACGCTGTCAGAATGCTAAGAAATCGTGGAGCAAGATAGCGATCCCGCTAATGGTAACAGCACTGTGAGAAAAAAAAGGTTTTAAGGATAAACAGAGGTTTGTCTTGTGTTAGCAAATATAAATTTTATGATGTGAATTAAATATCTTCAATATTTACTTGGCTTTTTATATAAAAAAATTTTTGGACTGAAGTTTTTTGACTGGGAACCACAACCTTGAAGAAGTGCAACTGAAACATGGGCATGAACTAATTTAAAACAGATAAGTGATATTATGTGAATACAAAATATAAAATAATAAAATAAAAAAAAGAAGAAAATAACACTGAAAGAGGTGAAAGATCCGATGATGATAGTAGCTCATGCGTTATATACATCAAAATATGTTGAAGAGCCGGCTGAGGATCCAATAGATATTTAAACAGTAAGGCCCGGATTCTAAATAGGAAACCTGGTCTCAGAAGCCGACAGGCGTCCGATACAGAATCATGCCTAAGCCCGCCTAAAAAGAACCCGATTATCTAACTGATGTCCATGTTACAGACACCAGGTTAGAGAATCGGGTTGCCGTTGAGCTTATTGAAACAAGGGATCTCCCTACCGTGATAAGTTTAGCAGCCCCCCCTACCCGAAGACTGCCGGCAGGAGGTATGCCCAATCCCTCCTGCTGGAACACCCCCCCCATAAATTGCCTAGCCTGGAGCCCCCTCCACCCCCACCCGGACCCCCTACCCCCACTAGAACTCCTCCTAACCCCACCTAAACCCCCTCCCCATGGACCCCTCGCTAACCTTTTTCAATGGCTGGATCTTCCCTTCGACCATCCGGCAGGCCTGCCTCCATGTGAATGGCAGGCCTGCCCCTTCCCGGTGCATTGTGGGATGCACTAGTGAGGGGCTTAAGGGCTGATTGGCCCAGGCACCTAAGATCTCACTAATAGTGGGTGTGGGGGGTCTGTCAGCAATCTGCAGAGTTTTTTTTCGTTGCCAGGCATCCCTCCTGCTGTGATCATGGGGGGGGGGGGGGGGGCGGGGGATGGGTGACCGTGGCTGCTAAATATCGTGGCAGAGAGATCCCTTGCCGCGATTAAGCTCAGTGGCCACATCTACTTACAATGTAGGCCAGCATTTTGCTGGCCTACATTGTACGTGTCTCCCACTGGCCTAGGGAAACGCATACAGCCGCCTAGGGTCCCCTAAGGCTACTTCCGGGCCAAAACATGCCCACACCTAGCCTTAGGCAAGCTTAGGCGGGCTTGTGTGCCTCCCTAGGCTCCCGGAGGCGCCTCCAATGTAGGTGGCCTGCCTCTGGAGTTTATGTATGTCCCGATTGGCTTGTTAGACAGTGGTAGTACACTTACATTCGGGACACCGTTTATAGAATCTGGGCCTTAAGGTCTATTTAGGAGAGACGTTGTTGCATTGTGGAAATTTGAACTTCCTAGAGAATTGTAGCCAAGTGATAAAAAAAAGTCTAGACATCCAAGGGGACCTGGAACTTCGAACCCCCATAATCAAAACTTTTTAAAAGATGTCCAGGCGCACTGGACATTCAGCGCAAAACATCCAAGATGTGGGCGCTCCATAGGCGTATTATGGGTGTGCCATGGGCGGGCGTACAGCCTGGACATCCAAGAGCAATAATGGAAACTAAGACAATTTGGGTTGGGCGTTTCCAATGTTGCCTACGGTTAGACCTGTTTTAAAAGTGAATGAGGTGAGTCCCAGACTGTCTTTTGACCAACTAGCGATGGTTGTGTTGGAGAGCTAGGGCAGAGCATTTGTCTAAACAACTGCAGATTTACTGAGAGCTAGATTGGCTGTCTGTCTGTATATTAACCCAACCCAACCTTCTTCTCTGAGTGACCCATTTCTCACCCCACACCCATGTATCACACACCCTTGCTTTTTCACTTTCCCAACCCTCCTACCAGATACCTGTCTTTCTACCTCTCCTCTTCCCTTCCATTTCCACTTACTCACCTTGTTCTCTGTTGCTGTGCTGTTTCTATCTTTGTGTGTGGCAGGAGCTGTGGAGTGAGTTGAGGGGGTGGGCTGACTGACTGAGAATGTTGTTGCTGGCTAAGTCAGGAATAGTGAGTGCCTAGGGGTTGTCTTTCTAGGGAAGGGAGCACAACCTTTGGTAGGTGGTGGGAGTTATTTGGGATAGTGGTATGCACCTGTGGTGGTGAGTCATGCATAGAATTAATGCACGGTTGGTAGCTGAAGTTCTGCTACAGGAGGACGCGAGAGATCAGGGAAGACCCCGCAGGAGATATCCCTGCATGAGAGGAGTAGCTTTCTATGTAAAACCCAATCTCCAAGTGACTGGAATGCAGGGGGGCCTGCGGAAAGGAAGAAGTAATATGGATAGCTTTGAAAAGATTTACAGATTTATTTCACTTGATATACAAGAGCAATCCAAGCGGTTTACAATAACAATATAAAGAAACCCACATGTCAGAATGGCACTACAAAACTGAATAGGAAAAATCCAACCACAAAGATTTCTTAAAATGGATACATTAAAACATACAATTATGAATTCAATGAACTACAAAACACAGACTGAACTAAATATTTTTAAGTTGTTTACGAAAATGAGTTATGAAACGTTCTTCCTGTAAATATACAGAGAGCACATTCCAAAGCAGCAGTGCTTGTAAAAGGGAAGATTTATTGCATGCACTCATTAAACATGCAGACTTAGGTTCAGGAATAACAACAAGATGCCTGCCAGTAGATCAGAGAGATCTACAAGGAACATAAGAAGAAACCAATTTAGTCAATGGTACTGTCTCTATCGAATATAAGATTATATGAACAAATAGTAAAATCTTAAACTGTATCCTAAAATGTAAAGGAAGCCAGGGATAGGATATAAATAATGAAATCTTCCAACACCGCCCAATCGTTTTAGAGCAGATGGAACTTCTATCAACATGGCTCTTGTCTACAGACCACTGGCTCAAGCGCAGCAAATTGATAAAGATCTTGTTGCAGATATCCAAAAGCTGGGGAAGAAAGAGGTGCTGTTGCTGGGCGATTTCAACCTGCTGGATGTGGATTGGAAAGTTTTATCTGTGGAATCGGAAAGAAGTAGAGAGAGTGGATTCCCTTCAAGGGGCTTTGCTCGGTCAACTGGTGATGGAACAGACAAGGGAAAAAGTGATACTGGATCTGATGCTTACAAATGGTGAAAGTGTCTCTAATGGCAGTAGTGATCATCAAAAAGTGTAGCTTGATATAACAACTAAAGTGGAGGGTGGCCACACAAAACTCAAAGTTCTGGATTTCAAATGTGTGGACTGTAGTAAAATGAAGGAGCACTTAAGGAAAGTGGAAAAACAGTGGTCCAAGCTGAAAGGAGCAATAAAAATGGCTACTTACCTTTTATATGAGGAAAATAAATAAAAGCAAGAGAAAAAGGAAACCGATATGGTTCTCCAAACTAGTGGCAGAGAAAATAAAGGCAAAAGTATTGGCGTTTGTGAAATATAAAAATACTCAAGAAGAGGAGCACAAAATGGAATACCTCTTTCTCTTCCAAATTCCACTTTCTCCTTCTAACCTAACCTCCTCCCTCCACCTTCCACCTTCCCCCTTCCTCCCGACCTCTCCCTCTCTCTCTCTCTTACTTCCCCCTGTAAGTCACCTCCAGCCTGTATAGGGATGCGTGACACACAACTAGAAGATTATATTAGAAAATGAAAAAGGCCAAGAGAGAGATACATCTGGTGAAAGCGCAGGGAGAAGATCAAATAGCTAGAAATATAAAAAAGTGAGACAAAAACTTTTTCAGGTATATTAGCAAAAGAAGGAAGACGAAAAATGGAATTGTGAGCTGGAAATAAGCTATGAACCACTTTGTGGAGAGTGATCAAGAAAAATCAAACATGCTAAACAAATAGTTCTATTTTGTGTTCAAGGAAGAAAATCCTGGAGGACTGATTGGCAGGCAAAATTACACATGAGAATGGAGTGGATACTACGCCGTTAATGGAAGAAAGTGTTTAAGAACAACTTGAAAAATTGAAGATGGACAAAGCAATGGGACCAAATGGGATCCATCACAGGATATTGAGGGACCTCGGAGAGGTTCTGGTGGCTCCACTTATAGATTTGCTCAATAAATCCCTGGAGACGGGAGAGGTTCTGTGGGACTGAAGCAGAGCAGATGTGGTTCCTTTTCATAAAAGTGATTGCAGAGATGAAGTGGGAAACTAATGGAAGCACTGCTGAAGGAGAGGATGGAGAGGTTAAGAATAGCCTTACTGAGTTAGATCAAAGGTCCATCAAGCCCAATAGCCCGTTCTCAAAGTGGCCAATCCAGGTCACCAGTACCTGGAAAAAACCTACAGAGTAGCAACATTCTTTGCTACCGATCCAGGGCAAGTAGTGGCTTCCCCTATGTCTGTCTCAACAGACTATGGACTATGGACTTTCCTCCAGGAACTTATCCAAACCTTTCTTAAAACCAGCTACATTAACTGATCTTACCACAACCTCTGGCAACGCGTTCCAGAGCTTAACTATTCTCTGAGTGGAAAAAATTTCCTCCTATTGGTTTTAAAAGTATTTCCCTGTAACTTCATCGAGTGTCCCCTAGTCTTTGTAATTTTGGACGGAGTGAAAAATCGATCCACTTGTACCTGCTCTACTCCACTCAGGATTTTGTAGACTTCAATCATATTTCCCCTCAGCAATCATATATCCATGCATGTGCTCATAAACAACAGTGAAAGGAAGGATGGCCTTGTGACATTGTTATGCATTGTGTCATTAAAAAAATAAGTTTTGATTTATAGGTCAGGTTGATTGGGGCCTGGCTATGATGCAGCTCCAGTTAAAGCAGAACATTGACACCTAGTGGCCAGATTTAGATAGCAGGATTTCAGGCCCCAGCCAAGGATTATACTAAGAACATAAGAATAGCCTTACTGGGTCAGACCAATAATAATAATAACTTTATTTTTCTATACCGCCAAAGTCAAGCGACTTCTAGGCAGTTCACATTGAAAGAAGGACAGTCAGCGAATAACAATAAGTCTAAATAGAAAGCTTACATACTAATTGGAGTTCCATGGATAAAGAATACATGAAAGGAGCTTCTTGAGAGAAAGAAAAGGCGTTTACAGAGGGGGATATCCTAGTGAGAGGGAGAGGATTGTTTTAGTCAATGAATTTGTCGAATAGGGCGGTTTTAATTGATTTTAGGAATGCATTGTAAGTCAGGTTGGGTTCATTTATGCAGTTTCTCAGCCAGACTTGCTGTCTATTCGCTTGGAACAAGAAGGATTTGTATCTGCAGCCCGTGATCTTTGGGTATGCAAAAATGTTTTTGTTTCTGGTTGTTCGTGTGGGGTTGTGTAGAATGAAGTGAGTTTGCAGGTAGGAAGGTGCTAGTCCCCAGACTTGTTTGAAACAGATGCAAGCAAATTTGAATAGTATTTGCGCTTCTATTGGTAGCCAGTGCAGTTTTTTATAGTAGGGGCTAATGTGATCATTTTTTCTCAGTCTGAAAATTAGGCGAACGGTGGTGTTTTGTACTAATCTCAGTTTTTTTACTGTTTTTTGTGGGATACCCAGGTAGATGATGTTGCAGAAGTCAAGGATGGATAGGATCAGCGATTGCACCAGCAACCTGAAGGATGTTGGGTCAAAATATTTTTTAATGGTCCTTAGTTTCCACAGCGTGAAAAAACATTTTCTCACCAATAAGTTTGTGTGGTCAGTCATGGTTAGGTGAGTATCTAGAGTGTAACCGAGTATTTTTATGGTTTTGGATATTGGGTATTCGTGATTGTTTATTTTTATTGATGTTCTCGTAATTTTGTCATTAGGGCTTGCCAAAAAGACTTTCGTTTTCTCTGCGTTTAGTTTCAGTTTGAAATTGGTGGTCCATGTTTCGATTTCTGTCATTATGTTTGAGAGGTTGTCTACAATTTCATTTGTGATGTCGTTTAAGGGGATTAAAATGGATATGTCGTCTGCGTATATGTAGTGCTGCTTTAAGTTTAGTTTTTGTAGGATTGGAGTAATTTCCATTGCTGGTTACTCGATAGGCTCTGTTTGTTAGGAATTCTTGGAACCATTTCTTTACCTTTCCCATTGCATCAAGGCACAGTAGCATGATCTCATGGTCTACCAGGTCGAACGCACTGCTGAGGTCTAGTTGTAGGATCAGTGCGCTTTTGCCTTTGCTAAAGAGATCATAAAGGTGGTTTAGTATGGAGGCTAAGGCAGTTTCTGTGTTGTATCCTTTTCTGAATCCTGATTGGTGTTCACTAAGGATTTTAAATTTGTCTAGGTAATTTACTAGTTGAAGATTGACCAATCCTTCCTGTATCTTTGTGAAAAGGGAAATGCTTGCTATGGGTCTGTAATTGGATGTCAGTGCTGTAGAGGTTTTCTGATCTTTGGGGATAGGAGTGATCAGTATGTGTCCCATTTCCTTGTTAATGTTCCGTTTGTAAGGGCAGTTGTTAGCCATGCAAATAAATCCCTTTTGAAGTCTGGTGGGGCAACTGTCATGATTTTTGGGGGACATGCGTCAAGTAGACAGTTCGATTTGGTGTAATTGTTGAATAAATTTAGGAACTGATGCCAGTTTGGGAATTCGAAGTGGTCCCAGATCACGTCTGCTCTGGAGTCTTGGTCATGGGGTTCGAGGTAGTGAAGGGTAGAGTTGCTCTTAGATCAGCGATTTTATTTTTTAAAAAGTTGGCTAGGATTTGTGCCGATGGAGTGCGCTCATTGTCCTTTTTCAGGATTTGTGTTGTATCGCTTAGTGTTTTTACTAGTTTGAACAATTCTTTATTGTTTATTTTTGTGGTACCTATTTTTTGAGCATAGTACTTAGTGCGTTTTTCTTTGATTAGATTTTTGTATATTTTCATTTTTTGTTTCCAGCTTGTCTTGTCTGTCTCATTGTTTGTTTTTGCCAGATTCTCTCCAATTTTCTTAGTTCCTGTTTGGTGGTTAGTAGTTCAGAGTCAAATCATTCATTTAGTGGTCTATTTTTCTTTTTGTATGTTTGGTACGGGGCTATTTGGTCTAGAAGATCTTTGCTGTAATTTTCCCATTTTGTTGGGAAGTCCTGAATTTCTTTGGTTGTGGGACGTAGCTCATAGTGAGCCCAGAATTCGGTTGGGTTTATAGTACCACAGCTGGTTATTTTCATG
This sequence comes from Geotrypetes seraphini, assembly GCF_902459505.1. Taxonomy (NCBI): domain Eukaryota; kingdom Metazoa; phylum Chordata; class Amphibia; order Gymnophiona; family Dermophiidae; genus Geotrypetes; species Geotrypetes seraphini. Next base: position 189,683,808 of record NC_047090.1, on the reverse strand, counting down.
TTGTTGCTTTTGTGTTTTTGTTGAGTACTCAGTTTTAGCCAGTGTAGGCTGAACTTGCCAATGTAGTGATCTGACCAGATGCATTTATCCCAGGACCCTGTGTAATATTGTATTTTAGGATCTATTGTTTCTTGGTGGGAGAAGGTGATTATGTCTAATTTGTGTCCTTTTTCATGGGTTATTTCTGCGTCTGGGTTTGGAAAGTCAAGTGACATTAGGAAGTTGGCGATTTCAGTAACTTCTGGTTTTGTCTTTTGTTCTAGGTGTATGTTTATGTCTCCCAGAAGTAGGTTGTATGATCCTTTTAGGGTAGTTACGGTTAGGAATTCGAAGAATTCTTCTTTTGCGTTTGACCATTTTTTGGGTGGGATATAAAATAGAGTTGTAGTTAGTGATTCTTCTAACTGGTCGTTAGTGATTTTGCAGGTTAGTATTTCAAGGTTTTCTGAAGTTTTGGAGTCAATCTTGATGTAGTCAAAGTGTTCTTTTAGGATAATCGCTAGGCCTCCTCCAATTTTCCAGCTTCTTGATAGTGGGATAATTTTGTATCCCTGAGGTAGGATTTCTTTCATGATAGTGTCTGTGTCAGAGATCATCCATGTTTCTGTCAGAAACAGGAGATCAGGGGGCACGTGATGCCGGGAGAGTGATCGGACGTGCCTCTGTGTAGCTCCGGGCCGCGCGCACATACCTCGCTAAAACTCACTGCTTTTCTTTGACCGCCGGTCCCGTTCTACAAGCAACATCGATCCTGCTTGAGTGGCCGAGATCTTTTCCTCTTTTTCACTTGCAGCGGGAAGTGTTGATGGCCGCTAAACCCGCACGAACCGTGCGGGACAAACCGAGGGGAACGGACGCCAAAATGGCGGACGGACACGAGGTGCCGGTTTTTACCCTGGAGGCAGCAGCAGTTCAGGAGCTGACCCGGTCCCTCACGCTGGTCATGGAGGACAAGCTGGCCACCATCCACACCTTCATGGAAGGCATCAAGGAAGGCCTTGACTCCCAGGCTGGGCGGCTGCAGAGAGCTGAAGACCGCATTGCTCAGCAGGAGGACGCTGTGGCTAACCATGAAGAGCGGCTGCGAACACTGGAATCTACAAATAAAACTTTATTGGACCGTCTCGAAGATCAGGAGAACAGAAGCCGACGTAACAATCTCCGATTTGTGGGGGTCCCTAACTCTCTTCGCGATGTGGATCTGAGATGTTGGCTGGAGGAATGGCTGCCTAAGGCTGTTGGCCTACCTGACACACCGGCGCCGTTCTTTATTGAGCGTGCCCACAGGCTGGGAGCACGGCGAGAGGATGACATCAGGCCCCGACCGGTCATTGCAAGGTTCCACAACTACGCTGTGAAGGAGAGGGTGCTTGCTGCCTACCGTCGTGACAAAAATATGACCTTGCAATTTGAGGGGCAAAAGATTCTTCTCTTCCAAGATTTCTCCCCTCAGGTTTCATCTAAACGCCGGGCCATGGCGCCTTACTGCGGCGAGCTCTTCAAGCGCAACATCCGCTTTGCCCTCTTGTACCCAGCTAGGGTTCGAGTATCTTACAACAACACCATCACTTTCTATGATACTCCGGAGGCGTTGGAGGGCTTCATCAAATCCCTTCCTGCGATGGCACGCGGGGACCGGGGGGTCTCTTGATCTGTGAGGGACTCCTTCTTTTCCTGATCCCCGGACTGCCCCCATGTGCCTTGTTCTCTTGTTCCATGTTGGGCGAGCAGTCTGGCGGGGAGCTGCTGATGTTGATGCTGGTATGTAGACCCCTCACTTTGCAATGGTGTGCCAGGGGCGTCTCTTTTGAAAATCCTATGCTGGGCAGCGATACGCTGAGGCTGCCAGTTCCTGCATGTTCCCGGCATGGGGTGACCCTGCAGCTGAGCCTGGGCATCTGTGTCCTATTGGGGACCACCTCTGGGTAACGCTCGGCCCTTCATCTAATGCTCGGGCGCGGCTGCCTGTTACACTGGGCTCCCTGTTTTTCAGTCTTGCTCGCACTGTGGTGCAAATGTTTCTGCTGTATCTGCCCAATGGTACCTGTGCACCATATTTGCCTTATGGAATTTATCAGCCTTAGTTGCTTTCCTCTGATTAGCATGTATTTCCTCATGTAAACAACAAAAAAACAAAAAACACTTTTTCTTTCTTTTTAGGAGGCCTGAGTGTCTGATATCTCGCTCCCATCTGTCCTTTATACTTATATTTACTTTTATTCTTATTTTGTTGTTGCCACTATCTGGGTCTGGTCCGCCTTATCTCTGCAAGGGCCCTGGTCGTGATGTAACAGCCCTTATCTTGCATTGCCGCGGCCCGGGGCTACCTGTTGGTTTTAGCCATAAAAGTTGGGGATTAGCGAGGATTTTCCTCGCTGTGATGTATATTGGGTGGGTTGGGAGGGGAGGGAGAATGAGTGTTTGGGTGCCTGTGGATTGAACGGTTTGTATGTTTTTTTGGGGAGGGTTGTAAGGAGGGGGGAGGGACGAATGAGAATGACTGGGGGAGTGTGTATGTGTATGGCTCGGGTATGTATGAGGGGTATGTATGATGGATGGCTTAGCCTGAGCAGGTTAACTTGGTATTTCGAGAGCGGGTGGAGGCATTGGCTGGGACGGCCTCCACAGCTCGTCCTATGGTTTTTCACTGTTTTTTATATGCATTTCTGTAAGTTCCATGGTACAACTGCATGTTAAATCACTGAATGTGGATGGAATTCATTCACCCATTAAGCATACAAAAATCCTAGCATACCTTAAGCGTGAACACACTGACATAGCATTCTTACAGGAGACTCATCTGAGCTCTGGGGAGCACGGGAAGTTGCGCAGGGGCTGGGTGGGCCAGGTACACGCGGCCCCATTTACTTCTCGTAAATGCGGAGTAGCTATTCTTATCCACAAGAACATACCCTTCCATGTCCACAGCCAAATCGATGATCCCAATGGGAGATTTCTAATTCTGGTGGGTGAACTCTGGGGCAAACCTTTAATCTTATGCAATATTTACGCCCCTAATACTTACACCCATGCTTTCTTCACCTCAGTGGTGGGTCATTTGGCACCTCTCATGCCCCAACTGACCATCATGGGGGGTGACTTCAATTTTGTTGCTCATCCTCAATGGGATCGTAGACCGGCCAGACCGGTACCGAGGGGCCACTTCTCTAGGGGTATACACTTCCTCATTAAGGAACTGGGATTGTTGGACACCTGGCGCACACTACACCCCACTGAATTTGATTTTTCTTTCTACTCGCACCCTCACAAGTCTCACTCGCGCATCGACTATTTCCTAATCTCCGCCTCTCTATTTTCGACCCTATCGGCCTCGACTATCATGCCACCTCTTGTATCTGATCATGCTATGCTCGGCCTTGACTTACATTTCGGGACACAGGTTGCGGGACGTATTTGGCAGATGTCTCCTTTCCTATACAAAGACGCGGAATTCCGTGAATTCTTTCATAAACGATGGGAGGAGTTCCATAACTCTAACTCGCCTTCAGACGTGGACCCCGTTGTCTACTGGGAGGCGGCTAAAGCGGTCCTGCGTGGCCATATACTGGCATACGCGGCGTCCCTGAATAAAAAACGAGACGGGGAACTCTTGGCTCTGTCGAGGGACCTCGCCAGCTTTCGTTCTCTTCATATCTCTCGCTTGGACGATGTCTCCAGACAGGCTATGCATGACGTTAAGCAAAAAATTAATCTCCTGTTGGACCAAAGAGCTAACCGTAACATCTATTGTTACAAATACAAACTTCACCGTTGGGGGGATAAAACGGGGAGATTGTTAGCTAACCTGGTGCGCCCACACAGAACCCGCCACACCATTACCTCCATTACAGATAAAGGGGGCGTTACACATGTTACTCACTCAGCCGTCACAGACCAATTCGTACGCTTTTACACAGACCTCTACTCCGCGCAACCTTATGACAAAACTGCTAGTGATTGTTTCTTCCAGGGCCTCTGTCTACCAACCTTGACGGACACACAATGCCAAGCCCTTAACGGTCCCATCTCAGGAGAAGAACTACAGACTGCTATCAAAAAGCTCAGGCTGGCCAAAACTCCAGGCCCAGACGGCTTTGGCCCTGAATTCTATAAATTGTTGGACCCCCCGGCACTAGCTTCTCTTCAACAATACTTTATGGGACTGCGGAGCGTCCTACCTCCTGGAAATTCGCATAACAGGGCACATGTGATTCTTCTTCCTAAGCCCGGACGCCCAATGGATGCTTTGGGGTCGTACCGTCCCATCTCCCTGCTTAACCAGGACGTAAAACTCTTGGCTAGCATCTTGGCGGCGCGTCTTAATAAATTCTTACCAGCGCTCATTCATGAAGATCAGGTTGGTTTTGTGCCTGGTAGGCATGCGTCCATGAATCTCCTACGGGTCCTTGCTGTGTTACAACAACCACGTACCGCTTCCGACAGGGCCCTTATCACTAGTTTGGATGTAGAAAAAGCGTTCGATATGGTCTCTTGGCCCCATCTCTTTCAGACACTGGGTAGATTTGGGATTCAGGGAGACTTCATGGCCTGGCTGTCAGCTCTGTATCATTGTCCCACGTCCCAACTCCTGGTAAATGGAGGACTCTCCCAACCATTTTCTCTGGGACGGGGTACTCGCCAGGGTTGCCCACTCTCACCCCTCCTTTTCCTCCTCTCGCTGGAACCTCTGGCGGCGCGTATTCGCCAAGATGCGAAGTTGGAGGGTTTAGGGGTGGGCTCTAATGAATTTCGCATAAGTATGTTTGCGGACGACATGCTCTTATATGTCAACCATGCTGACCGGACGATGCCCGCCCTGATGTCCATCTTCCAGGCGTATGGAGTCTTTTCTGGTTTGAAGATTAATTTTGAGAAAACGGAGGCTCTAATTTTAGGGGGCTCCCGGATGGAGCCGTGGTGTCAGAATCTTGGAGTAGGTATTGCACCTGGAAAACTGAAATACTTGGGTATTATGCTTTTTCAGGATCCACGCAAATTGTACGAGGCTAACATATCCGCTACTATTGGAAAGATCAAAACCTTATGTCTTAAATGGCATTCGCTGCCTCTTTCGCTTATGGGGCGAGTAGCCTTGGTTAAAATGGTGATGTTCCCGAAACTACTTTACCCACTACAAACTATACCCGTCTGGGTGACCCGTGCGGATGAGAGAGTCTACCAGTCTATTATTAGCTCTTTTGTGTGGAGGGGGAGGAAAGCACGTATTAATGCCGTTAAACTGTCCCAGAGTCGAGAGCATGGGGGCCTGGGCTTACCATCCCTTCGCTTATACAATGTGGCCGCGCTCCTTCGCTGGATTCATGAGCAACTAGTTTCTTCATGCCGCTATTCCCCTGACTCTTTATTAGAGGACTGTTGTTTACCGTGGACCTTTTCCTCCTTTGTTCATGGAACAGGGAGGGGGGGTGCGCGACCCTGCTCAGCCGCTTTACCATTCCTCCTTCCATTCAGACGGGCATGGCGTTGGTGGCGATCTCTTCAGGGTAGGTCGCCCACTGTATCGCCCTTTCTTTCTCTCTTTGGGAATCCTAGTTTTGCGTCTGGGGTGGGGGGTCTGGCGGGATTGAGGGATAGAACCGCACGTACTACGACCGTGGGGGATGTCTTAGCCCTGGGCGGGGGGGAATTCCCTTCCTTTGCACAAATGCGGAAAGCATGGCATCTACCTCCAGCGCACATGTACACTTATTTGCAAATTCATCACTATTTTCACTCCTGGGCTCGTGCGCATGGGGATGCCTGGAGAAGTGGCCCCTTGGACTTAGTTTTCCTTACCACCCCTACTGCTTCAAACAAAATTTGCACGTGGTATAAGGCGGGGAGGGACCATCTAGGAGAGGGATGCCTACGTATTGTGGGGGGAGAGTGGTCCACAGAGCTTGGTATGCAGGTGACGGGTGACGATCTTAGGCATCTATTTCAAACCTTGTACTTATATGTGAAGGCATCCGGCCTGCAGGAAACCCAATACAAAATATTACATAGGTACTACCTCACTAGGGCTAGAGGCCATCACATGGGCTTGTGGGGTACTGACATATGCACTAAATGTACGTCTCATAAGGGTGATTATGTTCATTCCTTTTTCACATGCCCCAAACTACATTTTTGGAGTCAGGTACAGCTCCATTTGGCGACCGTCTTGCAGCGTGCTGTACCGTGGAACCCACCCGCCCTGTTATTGGGAGATATCACGGATTTTACCCACCATGGACTAGAGTTTTCGGCCCACAAATACATTCTTCACGCGATCCTCGTGGGCAAACAAGTCGTCCTACAGTTCTGGGCTGCCGCAGAGGTTCCGACCTATTGTATGTGGACAGCGAGGATGCAACTTCAAGCACGATTTGAATTGGACACTTATGAGTCCCGCCCCCAGCCCCACTGGAAACAATATTGCTTCCTTTGGAGGGAATCTTTGGCTCGGATTGCTTAGCTTTTCGATGGATAGAGTGCTTAAGTATTTCTGTATTGCATTTCTGTACTGCATGACCCTATATATTCCATCCTAGTCCCTCTCGACTCCTACTTTTGTGTCTCATACCTCTGTACCTCCTTACAATGCACTGTCATGTTTTTATCATGTATTCCTCTCTCGAACAGGGTGCAGCAGGTTCACGTCTGTTTCATTGAATCTTATTGTTATGTATAATCGAATGACATTCCATTCTTGCTCGGGCGGCTAGAGCCCATCTGAATACTTTGCTGAAGTATAAGAGTGCGTATGTGGGGTTGATTGTGGTTCGCTTGGAGTTGTGCGTGTTTGAATGTGGTATGCCTGCTGCGCGTTTGTGGAGGATCGTTTGGGGATCCCTGCTGCCGTCATAGTTTAATTACTGAGAAACTATGAACGAGGAATGCTGAACGGTTCACTGTTTTTCTTTCTCTCCACTGTTTACTACTCCACGGTGTGCTGGGCATTTCTTTTGTATTATCTCCCAAGAGCATATTCTGTTCCTGCACATGTTTATGACCTGCTCTTACTTACATTGTTTGTTTGTGTGGGTGAGCTTACTGACCTCACGGGTTGTGTCTTCGCTCCCCAGGTACATTGCTAAGTACTGTTGTATTTCTGCATTGATTTCTCGATGTGCCACTGTTTCTCGGTGTACCACTGTTGTTTGTGGATGTTCATGCGTTTCTTGTTTAATAAAAATGATATTAAAAAAAAAGAAACAGGAGATCAGGTTTTGTTTGCAGTATCCAGTCATTTATTATGTGTGCTTTCTTTCTCACGGAGCGGGTATTTAGGTAGTATCCCTTAATCTTTTCGTAGCTGTTTGGTGTAGGGGTTACAGAATATGTTAGCTTTTTTTATGTTTCTGTTGTTGGTCTTGTTCCTGTATGGTTTGCGGTGTTTGCGGGTGGTGTTTAGCACTGTGATTTGATGATGGTCTTGTTCGAGTTGGAGGGGATTGGTGGATTTAGTTAGTTCGACTGGTCTGTGCCAGGAGGGATAGGTGTGCATAGGTTGGGGGGGGGGGGGGTTGTCTTCATTGCCCCAGCATTTAGAGCATATTAGATATAGTATCCCTAAAAGTAGTTATTGTTTGTTAAAGATTGCCATGTTGTGTGATGAGATGTGAGATGCGAGTCGTGAGAAGTAGGGTCTGTTGCCTGGTTGGACGTGGCAGTCAGAGACCGAAAGAAATAGGTAGAAGTAGTCTGAAACAGGTTGATTTAAGGACTGTATGTGCAGACGGTATATGTTGTGCGTGCGGTAAAGGGTTATAACTGAGGTAGCAGGTTAAGCATAGGGAGAACTTACGGTGTATATATAGAGCTAGATAATAATAATAATAACAGCTTATATACCGCAATACCGTGAAGTTCTATGCAGTTTACAAAGATTAAGCAAAGGTACAAATTGATTGACTTTAAGAGGGGAGGAAGAAAGAGGGTTAATAGGACAGGAAATCCATTTTTGAGGAGAGAGTGATCAATAGAGGGGAGAGAGAAGAGAGGATCAGTTGTCTAGATACTTTAGGAACAAGTGTGTTTTTAGACGTTTCCTAAATTCCTCATAAGTAGTGGGCGAAAGCAATTGTTCTAGGTCTTTACCCCATGATGCTGCTTGGTGCGAGAGAAGATGTTCATGGTGGTTTTTCAGTTTACAACCTCTCACTGGGGGGGAAACGAAGTTGGAATGTGAGCTTCTCTTGTGTCTGTTGGCTGAGAAGACGAAAAGGTCAGTTATATATTTAGGGGCTTTGAAGCAGAAGCAGGCAAATTGAAACTTTCCGTTCGCCTCCATTGGCAGCCAATGCAGCTGCCGGTAGTAGGGTGTCACGTGGTCAAACTTCCTCAGCCCAAAGATCAGTTTGACCGCTGCATTTTGCATCAATTGTAAACGCTGCATGTTCTTTTGGGAAATTGCTAAATAGGCGATGTTACGGTAGTCAAGTAGACTCAGTACGAGGGATTGGACTAGGGTTCTGAATGCCGCTGTATCGAAATAAGCTTTAATGGATCTGAGTTTCCAGAGAGTGAAAAATCCCTTTCTGATCAAGGAGTCCACCTGGTCTCTCATGGTTAGGCACTGATCCAAAGTTACACCTAGTATCTTTATGGTAGGTTGGATAGGGTAATTAAGATTATTGATACATAGTGGTGATTTGGTGTCAAGCGGATGTGGCGAAGCAACAAAGAAAGTTGTCTTTTCTGAATTAAGTTTGAGCCTAAAGGTTGTCATCCAGTGCTCCATCACGTTTATGGCTTCTGAAGCTTTAGGAATAGTTTCAGAGATAGAATTAACGAATGGGATGATGATCGTAAAACCATCTGCATAACTAAATAGTTTTATCCCCAACTGGGTTAGCTGCATGCCTAGTGAGGACATGTAGACGTTGAAGAGCAATGGAGTTAGCGGAGACCCTTGTGGCACACCGAATTGCTTATACCTGGGGTAGAAGGGTAAACATATAGTACATAGTTGTGACAGGTTAAATATATGGTCCATCAAGCCCAGTAGCCTGTTCTCACAGTGGCCAATCCAGGTCACTAGTACCTGCTAAAACCCAAGGAGTAGCAATATTCCATGCTAACAATACAAAGCAAGCAGTGGCTTCCCCCATGTCTTTCTCAATAACAGACTATGGACTTTTCCTCCAAGAACTTGTCCAATCCTTTCTTAAAACCAACTACGCTATCCGCTCTTACCACATCCTCTGGCAACGCGTTCCAGAGCTTAACTATTCTCTGAGTGAAAATAATTTCCTCCTATTGGTTTTAAAAGTATTTTCTTGTAACTTCATTGAGTGTCCCCCTAGTCTTTGTCATTTTTGACGGAGCAAAAAATCGATACACTTTTACCCGCTCTATTCCACTCAGGATTTTGTAGACTTCAATCCTATCTCCCCTCAGCCGTCTCTTTTCCAAGCTGAAGAGCCCTAACAGTTTTAGTCTTTCCTCATACGAGAGGAGTTCCTTCCCCTTTACCATCTTGGTCGCTCTTCTTTGAACCTCTTCTAGTGCCGCTATATCTTTCTTGAGATAAGGAGACCAGAACTGAATGCAATACTCCAAATGAGATCACACCATGGAGCAATACAGGGCATTATAACATTCTTAGTCTTGTTAACCATCTTTTTTTAACCATCTTGTTAACCATCCCTTTTAAATAATTCCCAGCATCCTGTTTCCACATTGGGTGGAAGGTTTCATCCTTTTCTTGGGCGCTAACCCCCAAGGTAGACCCTAGCATCCGGTAACTACGATTCAGGTTATTCTTCCCAATGCGCATCACTTTAAATTTGTCCACATTAAATTTCATCTGCCACTTGGACGCCCAGTCTTCCAATTTCCTAAGGTCCGCCTGAAATTTTTCACAATCCGCATGCGTTTTAACAACTTTGAACAGTTTAGTGTCATCTGCAAATTGAATCACCTCACTCATCATTCCAGTTTCCAGATCATTTATAAATCAGTTAAATAGCACCAGTCCCAGAGAACTGTAATCTGAGAGGAGATACACAGGAAGGTGAAACAGTGCTGGTCAGTTACGAATAGAGACTCACGGTGCCAAGTCCCATTTCAGTTGCAGCTGAGCCGAGTATAGCGGAAGAGGAGGAAACTGACAAGTTAAAAAAGAAAAAGCCAGGAGGAATATCGGTCAATCATATTAGGGAGGGTGAAGCAAGGAGGTTTAAAGAACAGGAAACAGCTGGAGCAGGCTTGGCCCATTACCTGACATGAAGCCAGTAGGCCACATTGATTCACCCCAAACAGCATAATAGAAGCCATGGAAATTTAATTGACAGGAGACTGCACCAATCAGAGACTGTATTTTCAGTATCATGATGGCGGTAGTGTTTTCATGTGCGACTGTTTCCTGTTAATTAAATCTCCTTGGTGTGAAGAAGACAACGGGACACTTAGCAGAGTTCTAATGATATGTTTTAGGAATTGTTTAAATGAGCATTTCTGCATGATCTCACCACCACGCACCTTAAGGATGCTATAAAACTGGTAAACATTTTGAAATATTTTTATTCTTTAAATCAAAATCTTAATTGAGCAACCAATCTCGGGGCTGCAGCTGGAGGGCACCCGGAAATGCATGGGCATCGACACGATGATGTCACATGCATGCGCGATGTCCTCGTGGCGCCATCTGTGCATGTTCTCCAGCCGCGGCCCTGAGCCTGCTATTACTGTCGGTGGGATGGGGGTGGGGGGAAAGAAGGAAAGATGCGGAGCAGGGGTGCCGGCTGACCGAGTACAGGACATGCCTCTCGCTGTGAGAGGCACATCCTATAAGCAGTCAGGCGATTCCGGTACCTCTCCACATCGCCAGCATCTTGGGGCACACCTGGACTTTTCCGGGGCACACAGTTTGCGATATACCGCTTTAAATGGACCAGTTTCTTTGGTGCAGGCAAGCTCCTTTGTTCATTCTATTCTTCTAATTTGTGAATTTCTCTTATTTTCAATTGATTTTTACTTTTTTTTGTTTGGGGGGAGTTTCTTGTTTTGTGAGCAGCTGGAGTATAAAATCTCAGTGCTATGGACCATGACAGCTATATCGCAGAATTCAGCACTGACACCGAATAAATTGTTCCCAGTTGCATACCATACTGCAGTAACAATCGGAGCAACTGGCTACCCACTGTGTCGGAGAGATATCCCCACTGCCAGCTGCAGAACAGAAGCGCAGCCAAATCTCTCCCCAAGAGGAGTTCTTCCTGCTCCATCTGCTCCTCCCTCTTGTGCAGAAGAGCTCATTCCCCTCCTTTTCTGCATCTATCCATTGTTACATGTTCTGATTTCTTTTTTGAAAGCTTAGTCCTGCTTTTTATCAGACTGCTCTCGAGGTTTTTAGTGCGGGTCAACGAGGTAAGTGCTCCGACACCCCTAGGAATTCTACGAGCGTCGGCGCATTTACTGTGCTGGCCCACGCTAAACATCTCTAGCGCGGCCTGATAAAAGGGGCCCTTCAACTGCAAACCGCCAAAAGACGCTCGTACTCCCATTTCATACCGAGCCACTGGAATCAACTGCCTCCGCAGATCAGATCCCTTGAAGGACTAAACAGACCACTTAACTCCCCTGCTATGAACGATGGATTACAAAGAAAGTATATTGGTACGTTCGACAATAAACTGAATTTTCATGATCACATCAGTAATATTGTTAAAACTACCTTTTATAGATTACGTTAGATTCGATCAATTTCAAAATTTCTATGTCCAAAATCACTTAATGTTCTTATTCACTCCTTAGTGATTTCTAAAATAGACTATTGTAACGCTCTCTTCAAGGGATTATCGTTGAATGAAATCAAACGTCTTCAAATTATTCAAAATGTTTCCATTAAACTTATAACCAAATCTAGAAAGTTTGATCATGTTACACCTCTTCTAAAAAACGCACATTGGCTTCCAGTAATTCATCGGATAACATATAAACTCTGTTTGCTTACTTTCAAGTCTCTTCTCAATAAAACTCCAGCATTTATATATAAACTATTAATTCCATACCATCCAAACAGAGCTTTAAGATCTAATGAACAAAATTTACTAACTATTCCTACGCTTAAGATTATTAATACAAGACGGCAGTTTATTTTTTCGGTAACCGCCCCACAGACTTGGAATGCCCTTCCTATTTATTTACGAAAAGAGCAGGATCTGGGAAAATTCAAAAGTAATCTAAAAACATTCCTTTTTAAAGATGCCTTTGGTACTTAATTTAATTATCCTTAGGCTAGCGCTTTTATTGTATTATATTATGCATTTATTTGTTTTCCTCTTGTATTTCTCCCTTTTTTGTTCTACTTTCTATATTGAATTGTATTTCACATCCCCTTTTCCTAGTGTTATGAGTATGATGAGATAATTTTTAAACCCTATGTTACTATTTAAGTTTGTATTGTATTGTCTCCCATTAAATGTATTTTAAATTGTGCATCGCTTAGAAGTATGAATAAGCGATCAATCAAAAGAACCATTAAACTTGAAACTTGAAACTAGATCCTTGGTATATGTCACGCTAGGATAAAATTTGTATTGAAAAGTCTTGAACTGTAACTATGGCAACTTGTACCTGTAAACTGAATATTATATGCATGGATGGGAGAACATCGCAGGGGAGGAGACATAGGCATCCTGGGACTGTCTGCCAAGTCTCTTCCCTGAAGAAGCCCTTTCTGGAAACGTCAATCGCTCCTCCTAAACTTACTTGCTCCACTTCATCACTGACGCTGAAACCGTGGATTGAAGACAAAGTTTTATTTTATTTTTCTTTCCAGCTTATGATTTATCTTTAATCTTATCTATTGTTTTGCCTTTTGTCTTTGTTTTGTTCTATTTCTATCATTTAAATTTCTCCAGAATTCTACTGTTCAACGGCTCCCCCTTCTGCTTCTATTCCTTTCTCTCCTCTCTTCTACCTTCCAAAGTATTTAGATCAATGCTGTCTTGTTAAAATGTTTATTTTATTTTTATTTTTCCTCTAACTCTACTTTTCACTTCTCTATTACCCTCCAGGTACTTTAGTTAGATTGTGAGCCTTCGGGACAGTAAGGGAATTTTTCAAGTACCTTTCTTATTTATAATCTTAATGTATATTTTCTTCAAACCGCTTAGAACCTAACGGATGTAGCGGTATATAAGAAATAAATTACATTACATTACATATTGGTATTAGATTCCTAGTATGTGTTGAGTTAGGATAAAAACTTGTACTGTGGGTATGGCAAATTGTAACCCGTTTTGACTGTATAGTAAGTATGTTGACCTCTAACCTGCTGTGGGGAAATCAGGATAGAAAATGAATTCAATAAATAAATTAAAATATTGACAAATATTAATAATTGTAGCTAGAGATTCTATAAATAAACAAAAATTACAGTGGCTATTACAAAGGCAGGAAGTGTCTACCATCTTCTAAGGTTTGATATAAGAGCTAAAGCAATCGCCCAGGACTGGATTTCAAACGTGAGGAATAGGCCAAGGAGAAATGCTGTGCTCTATGTTGAAAGGAGCTATTAAAAGAGCAAGGAGAGGAACGGAGACAAGATTATTGGTTACAACTCAGAAGCAGAGAGAAATAGGGGTGCAAATAAAAAAGGACTCGAGATGGAAAGAGAGGTGACAAGATATTTTCAGGTATATTAAGAACATAAGAACATAAGAAGTTGCCTCCACTGGGTCAGACCGAGGTCCATCTCGCCCAGCGGTCCGCTCCCGCGGTGGCCCATCAGGTCTGCGACCTGTGAAGTGGTTTCTGACCTCTTTTATAACCTATCTCAAGTTCTATCTGTACCCCTCTATCCCTTTATCCTCCAGGAACCTATCCAAACCCTTCTTGAATCCCTGTACAGAGTTCTGGCCTATCACATCCTCCGGAAGCGCGTTCCATATTAAAGGAAGGAGGAAGGCTACAAATGGAATGCAGACCAGAACAGAACCAGTTTGGATTCCAGCAAAGCCTCTTGACCCACGTTTATCAGAACAAATTGAGTGAGCTGAAATTAGGACCCAAAGTGGTGAACTGGATTAGAAACCAGTCGACGGACTGGCAGATGACAGAGAGTTCTAGAAAATGGAATTTGCTCCAAGGAGAGAAAGGTGAGTAGTGAAATACCTCAAGGATCATTATTGGGGCAAATTCTTTAAAACAATATTTGTGAGCAACATTGCTGAAGGTTTGGAATGAAATGGGATAAACTGGGGAGGGGCCTCATACAATCTGGGCCAATCAGAGCATCAGGCCCCTCCCCAGTACATCCCAGGTTGCACCAGGGAGGGGAAGGCCCATTTTGGAAGGCACGAGCCAATGGGGTGGAGGGAATCTGTTATAGGGGGTGGAGGAATCTGTTATAGGGGAAAACACCCTCCAGGGTTTCAAGACAAAGTTGGACAAGTTCCTGCTAAACTGAAATGTACGCAGGTGAGGCTGGACTCATTTAGAGCACTAATCTTTGACCTGAGGGCCGCCGTGTGAGCGGACTGCTGGGGTGGATGGACCACTGGTCTGACCCACCAGCGGTAATTCTTATGTTGTTATGAATTCATGTCCCTCATGTCACACATCTACACCGAGGCAAGGGGGGGGGGGGCGTGTCAGAGGCATGGAAGTGTTGTATGGTAGTTGGAGAGAGTGGGCATCTCTCCTGGGGGGGGGGCAGGCGGTGGTTTTGCTTGGCAGTGGGAGAGAGTGGACATCTCTCCTGTTACTGGGGGGTGGGTTGTTTGTGTCAGGAGAGTTTGGGCATCTCTCCCTTTAGGGGGGTTGTCACTGCTACATGGGAGGGGTGTTGTGATGCAAGAGGAGAGAGAATGAGCATCTCTCCTGCTGCATCACAACACAGCTTTTTAGCAGTCTTCAGACATTGCTATGCCAGGGTTTAAAACAGTGCAGTCATTGTACTGGCACTCCTGGACCAGTCACTTTTTTTTTGTACCTAAAAGCCGAGGCCACTTTTAGAAAATGACTCAGCAATTTTTAAGAATCCACCGAAGGGCTCATTTCAATGTTGAAGAGCCCAATTGCATGTCTTTATTGGAGACTGCTAGAAACCTTGCTAAAGACAGAAATAATCCGTTTTGATAATTCGCTGCTAAAATGTGTGCAGGCTAAACCGTGGGAAAACAGTTAAAGTTTTGAGAATCTGGGCCTTAGGGATGTTTTGGCAGCTCCGTTGTCTAATCTCTTCTGAGCTCCTTCAGTAAGCAGATGTCCCAGAGGAATGGAGAAGTGGGGATGTGGTCACTCCACGCAAAAACAGAATTAAGAGAGTCTGGAAACTACAAGACAGTTAATGAATGGAAATGCTGCTAAAAATTGCCTTGGACTGTTTTTATTCCTATTTTCAGGGCGGAGTATTGTATACTGCAAGGACCATCCTCTCAGCCTTTTATGCTTGCTTATGGAGTCATAAGAACATAAGCATTGCCTCTGCCGGGTCAGACCAGGGGTCCATCATGTCCAGCAGTCCGCTCCCGCGGCGGCCCCCCAGGTCCATGACCTAGAAGTGATCCTTTATCTAAACCTTTTATTCCTTAATCATGTATTATTCTGTATAGTAACTCTCTATCTATACCAGGGATCTCAAAGTCCCTCCCCGAGGGCCGCAATCCAGTCGGGCCCCCAAGACTGAAGTAGGGATGAGCCTATCGTGTCCAGCCCTGTGTCAGCTGGATTCCATGTAATCTCTCGCTATTGGAGGGAACATGGCATTGGGAACCAGCTCCTGTCCCCATGTCCACTCGCTCTGTCTTACCTGCAGACCTCCCTAATAATCCTTAGGAAGTTTGGGCCACAGAACCCAGCCCGCTGATTAACCGTTCCCCTTAACTGTATCCATGACATCCTGCATGTTTGTCTTGCCTGTTTAGATTGTAAGCTCTTTCGAGCAGGGACTGTTTTCTTTTCCTTTGTGACTCTGTGCAGCGCTGCGTGCGTCTGGTAGCGCTATAGGAATAATTAATAGCAGCACTAGAAGCAGAGCCTTACGGGTGTGCCTGTAGTGTCCAGGAGGTAGGGATAATTTTAAAACCAGATACTAAGGGACCACGGGCCCGTCAGTATCCACTATCCTGTGCTGCCACTGAGGGAATCAGAAATGAAATTGTTTTCCCTAGAATATCATGGGATAATTATTTGCACCAGCAGCAAGTATAACACCCCAGTCTGCCCAGTGCGCAAGCCAAATGGTGCTTGGTCAAGACATAGAGAGTGATCTTCCTGTGATTCCTGCTCCTACAGAACTTTGGACAGGCCACAAAATAGGAAATTTTTCCATAGTTCTGGATTTGTCATATGCATACTTTTACATGCCCCCGGCCCCTCAGGCAAGGGACCTTTTTGCCTTCACATATGAAGGAGGTCAATTCACTTGGACTTGTCTCCTCCAGGGATCTGTAAATAGCCCTTCAATCTTTAACAAGATTTTGATCCGAGATCTAGCGTAATTTCACGCCAATCTTCCACTCCCAGTGAGGCCACTGACTTACGTCGATGACATATTACTGTCAGCAAAATCAGAGCAAGAGTGTTAAAAGTATTCTGTCCTTGTAGCTGCTGGTTATAAAATCAATTGAGCAAAATTACACAGGGGCGCCAGAAAGTTTTATTTTTGGGGTTTGACAATAGGTGCCTGAAAAGAAGCACTTTCACAGCTGCAAGTTCCTACCAGTTTGCGTCAGTTACGGGGTTTACTAGGCACCCTAAATTTCTGCTGAAAATGGGTTCCCCATTTTGCAGCCAGAACCAAATTCCTTACCCAATATTTGAAAGGTAACCCAAACGATGGAGTTAAATCCATCCAGTTCACCTCAGCTGAGCAGCAATCCTTCTAGGATTTGGTCTCTGCTGTAGAGTGCAAAAGATCTAGGTGTACCGGATTATCCGCTCCCTTTTCAGCTGTAGCTCAGAACAACATTGGGCAGTACTCAAGCTTTGTCTTCCATGTCCGGAGAGTTCAGTGCAATGTCATTGCGAGAAGGCATCAACAGCACAAGTGCCGCATTTACCAAAACTACATTCATAGTGTCCTTTGCAGATTTTTTCTCACCATAAATTGGAAAACTTAATTCAATCCCCCCCTCCCCTCCAGCAGTTGTCTGGGTTTTGGAAAGCTCTGGCCATGTCTGGAGGGCCTCTGAGCATACTCGTCCGCTTGCTTGGAGGCCCCTGGGCCCAGATGCTGCCTCTTCTGTGAGGTGTCTTGTGAACATGTCCGTTGGTTAGGGCATGCCTTGGACTTTAGCCTGGTGAACCACGTTGCATGTGGTGGGGTCCTTGGGGGTTGTGCCAGCGATTCCCATTGGCTCCTGGGCGGCTCTGGATTTTAGCATTTGCTGCGCTTCACTGGGTTCTTCATGTTCATGTCTAGCGAGGTAGACCAGGGTAGTAGTATAATGGGTACACCTCATGTCAAACTGATTGACAGGTGAGATAAGATAAGGATCGACCAATCAGCGTTCACTTCCGGGTTAAGCCCCGCCCATGGTCCCGCCTTAGTCTCCGCCCATGGCCCCGCCCCCACCCATGGCCCCGCCCTAGTCTCCGCCCATGGCCCCACCCCTCCCATAGGAATGAATGGTGGTAGCCCCGCCCATGGCCACACACCCCGCCCATGGCCCCACCCCACCCTTCACCTAAGCCCCGCCCCTCCCATAGGAATGAATGGTGGTAGCCCCGCCCATGGCCACACCCCCTGCCCATGGCCCCACCCCTCAAGCCCCGCCCCCGCCCCTGTCCCCACCCCTCAAGCCACGCCCCCACCCATGACCCCACCCCCTCATGTCCCGCCCCCGGAAATGCACTTTTGATGACATCACCGGAAATGGGGGCGTGTTTAACCCCGAAAATACGCTTTCTGATGACATCACCGGAAATGGGAGTGCCTGCCCCCTACCGGAAATGCGCTTTTCTGATGACATAGGCGGAAATTGGGTAAATGACGCGGCGGAAATGTGCTTTTCTGAACACGTAGGCGGAAGTAGGGTAAATGACGCGGCGGAAATGCGCTTTTCTGAACACGTAGGCGGAAATAGGGAAACAGACTTAGTCAAAACCCCCACCCAGAAAAGAAGCGTCTTTATTTTAACAGTTTTTAGTTAAAAGACAGGGTTTAAGAGCTCGCAGATAGAGCAGATCACAAAACAAAAGGCATTCACAAAATCTTTCCTGTTTTTAAAACAGAGTAGGGGCAGAAACAAACGAGAAAAAAAAAAAAAAGTTGCATTTTGCTTTTAACACCCTTTTCAGTAGGAATTCTGAGCTAATGGTTAATGGGTCAGCTCCCCTATTGTCATGGTAACAGCTGATAAGACCCTTGCAACACCCCTCCCCCTGATAAAACCAAGGGGAGAGATGTGGAAGTGTGTTTAAACATGTCTGAACTTGTCCCGGCCCCCTACTGTTGTCTTAACAATCTGAAAAAAAAAAAACACAAAAGCAGATGTCACCTAACAGGGCTCTGTTAAAAAGGCAAAAGTCTTTATTGAAGCAAATTTATTATGATCCACACGCGGCAGGAAGCTATGGAGGCATTAACCCTCTACTTCAAGCGGCTAAAAAGAGTGATATAACAGTCCGGAGAAAAGATGTGGTGGATTGGGTCACCGGTCAAAACGCATACAATTTACACAGACCGGGTAGTATCCATTTAAAAAGAAATAAAACAACAGACAGTGGCAAAGTGACTTAGTCAACATGTCAGCCTTTGCCCCCCTTATAACAACGGTTACAAATACATCTTAACGGTAATAGATAACCTGTCAAAATATGCACGGGTCGTTTCTTTAAAAACAAAAACCGGTCGTGAAGTTACCGAAGCCTTTGAAACAATATTTAATTTAGGGCGTACATCTGAAAAACTTCAAGCAGACAAGGGTAAAGATTTTTGTGACCCATAATGATGTTAAAGCAGCTGTAGTGGAAAGATTTAACAGGACTTTAAAATCCATAATACCTTTACTTACCAAGACGTCCTACAGGCTATGGTGTACATCCGTATGGGCACGCGTTTCCGGTTGCCGCGCGGCGGCACACGTACGGCACAAAGGAAACATAAGTTTAACCCCCACCCTGACAGGTAACACCCCCGGAAATACGCTTTCTGGTGACATCACAGGAAAAGGGAGTGCCTGCCCCGACAGGAAATGCGCTTTTCTGATGACATAGGCGGAAATTGGGTAAATGAAGCGACGGATATGCGCTTTTCTGAACACGTAGGCGGAAACAGACTTAGTCAAAACCCCCCACCCGGAAATGAAGTGGGGTTTAAGAGCTCACAGATAGAGCAGAGCACAAAACAAAAGGCATTCACAAAATCTTTCCTGCTTTTTAAAACAGAGTAGGGGCAGAAACAAACGAGAAAAGTTGCATTAGCTTTTAACATCCTTTTCAGTAGGAATTCAATGTCTGTCACGAAGGCTCGTAGATTGAGTTACTTTCTTAAAGATCGTGATGTAGAAAAAGAGGGTTACCCAAAGACCGAAAAACTGTACGAATCAGACAAAGAAAATATGGATCCCTTTAACACGCAGGTAACTGAAAAAAGGCCTACCAAGAGGCCTCGTAACTTTCTTAAAGACTGTAATGCGGAGAAAGAGGGTTACTCACCGTCTGAAAAACCGATTGACTTGACGGCAGATACCGGGGAGCATACGCACGAATTAACAGATTCTGAAATACAAGAGTTTCCAGATGCTCAAAAGCTATATGATTCAGACATAGAAAATGAAGATGTAGGCTATGAACTACCAGAGGATAATGCTTCAGATATTGAATTTTATGAAGCCGCTGCTGAAGCCGAAGCAACAGACATGTTGGAAAAGCCAGGATCTTTCACGGTAAGAGAGAGAGAGACACACACGCACTTTTTATTACCAGTGGTCGTTGAAGGGGTTTATGAAGCTGTATGTGTTCATGTGTTTTAAAAAGGAAAATTTATTTCTGTATGTTTGTTTTTTTTGTAGGGAAGTGGCGGATCTTCACGATCACAGAAACCTGTGGACAAGGTGTACATGCCGATGATAAATCTATCATGTTTGTGTTTTTTCTGCTCGTTTCAAAGAGAACCGGCGGTGAATGTGCGTAAACCTGAAGATTCTTGTGATTATGGACTGTGGACCGGCATAGGCCTTTCCAAAACACCAACAGAACTTAAATCATTTATAAAGGTTGTTGTATACTGCGTTCTAAATAAATGTCTGCAAGGCGTGAAGGATGAAGATTGTGGAGCCTGCTTAATACGTGCTGGGGGGCAAAAACACCACGATTGCTTGATATGGGGACATAAGGAAATACAGCAGAAACTCAAAAAAAACTTGTGACATGCTATGCCTAGGACGTGTGGTAAATGTAGTCACATTTGTAGGCTATAAAATGAAAATATTGATGCTTTGTAATGAAAGCATTAATATAATCATTGATTTAATCAGAGATATTAAAACCTCTATAAACGGGCCACGGCTACTCAACAGATTGGTCAATGTCATGAGAGATGGTACATATGTAGAGATTGTAAATGATTTAATCCGTGACACCGATTATAAATCATTCTTCAAAAGAAATGCTTTTTAAAACATGTTTTGTTTTTTATTCTCGGGATTGTGGGAAATACAATGTGTAATGGTATGTTTGTTTGTATAAAAGTTTAAACATTTTATTGTTGTAAAATAAAGATTTTCTTAAAAAAAAATAAAAAATATAAAATGTGTGGTGTGTTTTAGAAATGTATTATCAACCCAAACTAAAACAATAGAAGGTGTGACAGGTTATAAGGAACTAGGTTCTAGACACGTAGGGGTCATTTTGGTGTCTAAATTGACTAACCAAGACAAACAAGTTCTATCAGAGGTCTTAGACATACAATAAAGCCTTTGTGAACGGATAACCTCTATAGAGGGGATTGTAAGTGTATAAAATAAACTATGAGAAGACCAGCAAGCATTCTGGTTTTTGTGGGTGCTACGCCGGGCCCCCGGATATATCAACTGCTAACATGGTGTGTAGAAAAGGGGCTTTTATTTTTGGTTTTAGGGATATCGTTTTTTCTTTCTCTGAATCTACCATTGCATTTAAAAACAGGAACGGGGATCTGATGGTAGAAATAAACTATCTCTTACCAGAAAAAGACAACGGATATTAAACAGTAAGTGACAAAAGTATTATATGGCACATATGTTGGTTTTTAAAAACAGCATGTACAAAACATTCTTTTTTCGTTATGATTAGACCAAGAAACGGCTGGAGAGCCCACACCTTCTACATCGACATGTTCTAACCAACAACCGGCTCCTTAACGGAAGCCAAAAGATAAACGAAATAGTAGGTATCCTGGTTTTGTAAGGAGACTAGGGTTAAAAGAAAATGTCATTACTTTTATAATGGTTGATGGGGAAAAAGTATTAACGGTTATGCTATGTTATAAATTGTAGATCGGGAAAATGTTAGAAAGTCACAAACAGACACCGTGAAGCCGACAGAAAAAGTTTAACAGCACAGAAGCACAGCCGGACAGCACAGAAGAAGGAGAATGTTATGAAGTTGATAATTATTCTGATAGCAGCAAAAAGTGTCAGAGGATGGTTCAAATAAGGGTGCATTAGGTCCTTCTGAAGATTCAGAACCAATCAACTATGTCCAATTTGTGAAAAGATGGGATCGTAAACTGGACAAGTTTCATGGTGTGCTTTATTCAGAAGAATTTCGTTTCATTAATTTAGACAGGATAACATCATTAAGTGATGCTCAAAATGCTATACGCCAAGGCATCCAACATATCCTGGACGATGTTAACAGCAGAGTATCGCCCGGTGACTACGTACAAGTGCACCTACATTCGTCACTTTTTCACAACTCCTTGTTTTCTGGTAAATTAAATCCCGAATCGCTAGATGCTGATGATTTCTTAGACCAGGTTGCTAAAATCCTTCAAAGTCACAGAGAAATACAGGTCTGTGATTTATTCCGTGTTGTTGTACTTGTAATAAGAAACAAGGGTGGTGGGGGGTCGTAGGGTGTTAAAATCTATACTGTTTAGCCAGATTTTGCAGAAAAAAGGATGTATTTAATAGATTTGAATAACACAGGTAATAACCTGTGTTTTGCCGGTAGCCTTACAGCCCTTATATCCCCCGTAAAACTCACAGATGCTGAACTGTTAATAGGTGCTGAAAAGCTACATAATGATTTGGGGTGGTCGGTACATAAAAAAGTCATGCTCGATGATGTAGCAACCATAGAACAACATTTAAAGATAAATATAAGAGTTGTGTTTTATACAAA